>NC_091957.1:35115549-35464299 GCF_031021105.1 Erythrolamprus reginae
GCATCGCAAAAACACAGAAGTCCGGAGGTGGAGTTTCCCATGGAGGGAAGCCTCAGGGGAATCCCAGCAGCGCAAAAACAGGCACTTCAGCTGGCAAAAGGGGTGAATTTTGGGCTTGCAAGCATTAATCGCTTTTCCATTGATTCCTATGGGAAACATTGTTTTGTCTTACAAACTTTTCACCTTAAGAACCTCGTCCCGGAACCAATTAAGTTTGTAAGACAAGGTATCACTGTACATAATAAACATGTTCTGTTGTTTATCTTCCAGCTGGTGGAAGAATCTGGTCCAAACTTTGCCTGTATTTCAGTGGTGGGGGGGGGGACTGGCCAGGAATACTCAGGAAGCAAAAAACCTGGAGTCCAGGAAGAAAGCAGATGGCTGATACTCCAAGAACACAGAAACTCAGATTGCGTGGTTGGAATGATGAAAAAGCAACCAGATTTTCAGCATTCTGAAAAATAATATTGTAAAGCTGCAAAAAAGATGAGCAACCAAAATGACGCCAGGCTGGACTGTTTGCATCGCAGGCAGTTTAGCAGAAAGCAGCGACTGATAAGGGAAGACCCAGGAAAAGTAGAGGGAATCTTGCAAGAGGCAGAAAATGGGATCACAGAAAAGCTCCTCCCGTGTTAGAATTTGGGGGTCCCTCGTTAAAGTTAAACTCTGGCTCATTTGGGCTTGATAAAAGGAAGAGTCTCCTTGATAAAGTGCACAGTTAAGCTGTGGAATGCGCTGCTTTCAGATGTGGCGAAATGCACTAAAGTGGCAAGTGAGAAAGAGCTAAATTAGAATAAGAATAAGGGAAGCCCAAATTGCTTCCTTCTGGGTCGGGCAGCTTGCACTCACCAGAGTTACAACTCTATCGCAGAGAGAGAAGCAGCCATAAAAATCTCCTCTCCCTTTTGAAGAAGGGGGGTTTCTCTCTTTCGCCATTGTGTGTTTCAGGGGCCCTGAAACCTCTCAAAGAGCTCAAAGGCAGGATGGATGGTTCTTGCCTTGGTAGGTAGCCTGCAGGAGCCTGCTGTCAATCACAATTATAGCTATGAAAAGGATGGTGTCGTTTTTTTAAAAAACCTGGGCAATCTTACTCCTGTTAAAATCACTTCCCAGAGAGGGTGGGAATCACCAAGTGCAGCTATCACGAAGCACCACATATGAAAGACACACATTCCCAGTGAAGGGCTACAAAAGTTTTTACTACCACACTGTGGGCATAGTTTATTTTGTGGGTGTGGCTTGATGGCCATGTGACCAGGTGGGAGTGCCTTGACAATCATGTGACTTGACCAAAGATGTTCCAAGAAACTCAAAACAACCCCCATATCAATGGACTCAAAACAAGCAGGTCACTGAATTCACCCCCATCCTAGAAGTGAGCAGTTATAGAAGAGTGAAATGAAAGAAGCATCTCACTTAAAATTTGGAAAGCCCATTTTGAGTATCCATCCATCCATCCATCCATTGAGCAAGGTGCCTTCAGGATTAAAATGGCCATTCACAAAATAATCACTTACACAAAGGCAACAATCTAAAGTGTTCCTTGCTACTTTCACGGCCTAAGTGAACAACCCAAAATGCTCCATTCCATATAACAGTCTCAAACCTCCTTCCTGCAGATTTCCAAACAAAATCAAGGTTTCTGGCAAAACAGTAAGTTTCAAGCATTATTCATTTTATTTTTCTAGAGCAGGCGGTCCCCAAACTTGGCAACTTGAAGACTTGTGAATTTTAACTCCCAGAATTCTCCCACCAGCTATGAAGACCTCTGTTCTAGAGAATACTACAGCCATTTGGAAAGGAGGGAGAGGCAGAAACCCAGATCACATAGAATTCATCCCAGATCTGATCTCCTGATACTTTTCCTAGACACTTTTGTTTGTAGCAGAATCTCTCGCTTTTGGGGGTTTTAAACACTTTCGGGAAGAACGCAGAGGCTGCCCAAAGAGGACGCCCTGCATTTTCTTTCAACATCTTTCAGTGCAAATTGGATGCTCTGGGGTGGAGCTCTAATTTTGGTACCCCATTGTGTTTCTCCCCATCCGGGCAGCAGCCTACCCCTGCAAATACCTGACAGTGGTGGACCTTCCCTCCAGAGTTTGAGAGGATAGTGGAGGGAAGGGACAACAAAGAACATTATTCTTAATCAGGGCAGGGTGGTGTGTGTGTGTGTGTGTGTGGTTGTGTTTGGCTTTGTGATGCAATCATCAGCTGTCCTGGGCTCCCAGCACTAAACAGACTATTAAGAGGATGTTGCAAATCTCACAAGAATGTCCAAACCTCATTTCAGGATTCATTAAACTTTTAAAAACATATGGTTTCCTTTCAAGGTTATGTTTGCTACACAAATGCCACAGTTAAGAAGAGCTCTGAAGATGTTTAATTATCTGCCAAAAAAGCAAAAACATAACTGCGTATTTATGTCTCCTGCGGATACTTCAGAGAGGGTTTTCTCAAGAGAAATCATACTTTCGTGTATTCCGCACAGATTGTCCCCTTGCACAATGGGAAGGGAAGACGAGAGGGAAGGAAACCTCCGTGCAAACTCAGCAAATATTCTTTGAAAACCCTTGCTCACAAAGAAACATAGAAACATAGAAGATTGATGGCAGAAAAAGACCTCATGGTCCATCTAGTCTGCCCTTATACTATTTTGTGTATTTTATCTTAGGATGGATATATGTTTATCCCAGGCATGTTTAAATTCAGTTACTATGGATTTAGCAACCACGTCTGCTGGAAGTTTGTTCCAAGGATCTACTACTCTTTCAATAAAATAATATTTTCTCATGTTGCTTTTGATCTTTCCCCCAACTAATCTCAGATTGTGTTCCCTTGTTCTTGTGTTCACTTTCCTATTAAAAACACTTCCCTCCTGATCCTTATTTAACCCTTTAACATATTTAAATGTTTCGATCATGTCCCCCCTTTCCCTTCTGTCCTCTAGACTATAAAGATTGAGTTCATTAAGTCTTTCCTGATAAGTTTTATGTTTAGACCTTCCTCCATTTTTGTAGCCCATCTTTGAACCCGTTCAATTTTATCCATATCCTTTTGTAGGTGAGGTCTCCAGAACTGAACACAGTATTCCAAATGGGGTCTCACCAGTGCTCTATACAGCGGGATCACAATCTCCCTCTTCCTGCTTGTTATACCTCTAGCTGTGCAGCCAAGCATTCTACTTGCTTTTCCTACTGCCTGACTGCACTGTTCACCCACTTTGAGACTCTCAGAAATCACGGCCCCTAAATCCTTCTCTTCTGAAGTTTTTGCTAACACAGAACTGCCAATACAATACTCAGATTGAGGATTCCTTTTCCCCAAGTGCATTGTTTTACATTTGGAAACATTAAACTGCAAGAAAACTCTCATTCCTCTTCTGTTGGTACCATGTCATTCCTCTCTTTCAGCCTTCATTTTTTTCAACTCTCCTCTGCAAATTTCTCCTCCTCCTCCTCTTCCTCCATCCCAAGACTTTTGTTCCAGTGAAGGGCTGCAATTTTTTTTATTACCACATTGTGGGCGTTACTTGTTTTGTGGGTGTGGCTTGTCTTCCATATGACCATGTGGGAGTGGCTTGACAATCATGTGCTTAAAGGTCATGTGACTGGCTTAAAGGTGGCCAATGTGAGGTCACTCACGTCAAGGGTTTGGGTTAGAGTGCCTGGCCTCTCCTAGCCTCAGAGAGATACAATTTCCCTCTCTATTTATTATTACTGAACATCCAAATGTACTATTTAATTCTATGTATATATGCCATAGGTGTACATACATATTACACGCAGACACACAAAAATATACATTACTATATAAACTGTATGTGCATACACAGAGAGAGAGAGAGAGAGAGAGAGAGAGAGAGAGAGCGCTTCTAAAATTATACATATTCAACCTCATTTACTGTGATAGGAAAAACATACCCAGAGCCCAGAAGGGAAACAAAGAAAAAAAAATCATTTTTTTTTCTCCCGGTTCTGCGTACCTGACCATACCCGTAGGAACCCATCACTGTCCATGGAATTTAAAATTATGAATTTAATGATTGGTGACCTCTATCTCTAGAAAGAGTGCAGAGAAGAGCAACACAGATGATTAATTGGCTGGAGGCTGAAACATGAAGAATGGTAGCAGGGATTGGGTATGTCTAGGGAAAAGAAGGCCTAGAGGAGATATGATGGCAGTGTTCCAATATTTGAAGGACTGCCACAAAGAAGAAGGAGTCGACATATTTTCCAAAGCATATGAGGGCAGGGAAAAAAGCAATGGATGGAAACAGATCAAGGAGAGAAGCTGCCTAGAACTAAGGAAAAATTTCCAATCAGTGAGAGCCAGTGGAATGGGCTGCCTCCATCACAAGAGACTTTTAAGAAGGGATTGAACAGTCATTTGTCTAAAATGGAATAAGATCTTTTGTTGGAGCAGAGGATTGCATTAGAAGACCAGCAAAATTCGTCCCGGGTTTATTTTCTATTCTATTGTAAGGTTGTGAAGATCTGGATTTTCTCATGAGCCAGCACATTAGTGAAGTATGTGTGCTCCTCTGGTAAAAGTTAATTATGTGGTGTCTTAGTGGTTGTATTGCAAGTGCTTTTCATTGCATTTTTTGATTTCTTTGTCTGAGTTTTATAATATTGTTTTTATGTTTTGGCTATTGGCTGCTATGCTTTGAAGATGGGTAGCCATGTACATTTTCTGTTTGTTTTTTTTTTAAAAAATTCTAAATAAATATATGTCCAGAATCCATGCCTTGCAAATGCATCTCTTCAATACCACAAACACGTCTCTATTATATCTGAAACGTGTTAAATGATTTGTAATTAAATTTGGCAGGTGAATCCCTTGGGAGAGATCAGATTGATTTCCTAAATGAAATGAATTTGAAGCAGGGATTTCCTCTTTCTTGTGCATATTAATTACTTTACAAGATAACGAAATGCTTGCGGGTTAGGAGAAAAGAGGCTGTGAGAAGCCAAATGCATGGGGAAGAGGGTTGCTGGAGGACCAAACCAGTTTTCTCTTTATTTTTATTTATTTATTTATTTATTTATTTATTTATTTATTTATTTATTTATTTATTTATTTATTTATTTATTTATTTATTTATTTATTTATTTATTTATTTATTTATTTATTTTGTCCAATACACAATGAGGGTTTTTAGTGGGTATATTTATTTATTTATTTATTTATTTATTTATTTATTTATTTATCAGATTTGTATGCCGCCCCTCTCCGCAGACTTTTATACACATAATAAAATACATGATGAAGGTTATAGAGGAGATACTCATACTAAAATATATCTAAGAAATAATAGAAAAGAAAATACAGTAATAGAACATATCAATGAAAGAATAGAAGAAGAGATATAGGAATAGAAGAAAGGTAAAAGAGATATAGGAGAGCAATAGGACAGGGAATGGAAGGCATTCTAGTGCACTTGTACTCGCCCCTTACTAACCTCTTAGGAATCTGGAGGGGTCAACCGTGGATAATCTAAGGGTAAAGTGTTGGGGGTTTGGGGATGACACTATGGAGTCCGGTAATGAGTTCCACGCTTCGACAATCCGGTTACTGAAGTCATTTTTTTACAGTCAAGTTTGGAGCGGTTAATATTAAGTTTAAATCTGTTGTGTGCTCTTGTGTTGTTGTTGTTGAAGCTGAAGTAGTCGCCGACAGGCAGGACATTGCAGCATATGATCTTGTGGGCAATACTTAGATCTTGTTTAAGGCATCTTAGTTCTAAACTTTCTAGGCCCAGGATTGAAAGTCTAGTCTCATAGGGTATTCTATTTCTCTTCCTGTAACCTGGTTAGGTCAAAACAAAGGCAATGACTCCCACCCACCCCCGCAAGCAAGTTTACAGTATAGAAATTACTCGAGCAGCAAATGTCAGGTTACATTGAAATGATCTTCTGGCTGATTGGGCATGTCTTTTGGAATTTTCAGGTTAATAATTCAGAAATCCCAAGCTTTGGACACCCGAGGGGCTAATATGAAAGCCACCTTATCAGATTCAGGGCCTGGTCCTGCCAACTTCTTTTGTTCTCGCCTTAATCCTACACAACTAGACTTACAATCCTAGATTTAGAAAGCTTAGAACTACGTCGCCTTAAATACGACCTTAGCATAGCCCATAAAATTATCTGCTACAATGTCCTTCCTGTCAATGACTACTTCAGCTTCAACCACAACAACACACGACACGCAACAGATACAAACTTAATGTAAACCGCTCCAAACTCAACTGCAGGAAAAAAGACTTTAGTAAGCGAGTAGTTGATGCATGGAACTCACCACCAGACTCTGTACAGTGTTCCCTCGATTTTCGCAGGTTCGAACTTCGCGAATAGCCTATACCACGGTTTTTCAAAAAATATTAATTAAAAAATACTTCATGGGTTTTTTCTATACCACGGTTTTTCCCGCGCGATGACATCATACATCATCGCCAAATTAATTATTTTTGCGAATAAATAACAAAAATAATAATTATTGTTAATAAATAATTATGTTTATAAATATCAGAATCACCAAGTATCTTATTCAATGGTGAGTACCAGTAATAATGGTGAGTAAATGGTTGTTAAGGGAATGGGAAATGGTAATTTAGGGGTTTAAAGTGTTAAGGGATGGCTTGTGATACTGTTCATAGCCAAAAATGGTGTATCTACTTCCGCATCTCTACTTCGCGGAAATTCGACTTTCGCAGGCGGTCTCAGAACGCTAAAATCGAGGGAACATTGTAGTATCATCACCGAACCACCCAAAACATTGCCCTTAGCTTAGACTACTGTTGACCTCTCCAGATTTCTAAGAGGTCAGTAAGGGGCGTGCATAAGTGCACCAGCATGTGTTCCGTCCCCTGTCCTAATGTTTCTTTTTTACTAGTATCATGTATATGAATATTATATCTTTGCATACCACCAATACGTACTTGATAAAACAAATAAATAAAATAAAATAAAAAATAATTTCAAATACCAAAAATCCAACTGTCAGTCGTTCATTCAAAGGCTTCACTGCTTCCTTGCAAAATATATCTTTTCCACTTTTCCCACTCACAATATTGATAGTAATAGTTAGGAAACGTGTCAGGTTCTCTACAGTTATGTCTTCTTTAGGATGCAGTGCCCAGAACTGGATGTAATATTCTTGGAATATAGCCTTCCATAAGAACATAAGGAGAGCCATGCTGAATGGGGCCAAAGCTCATGGAGTCCAGCATTCTGTGTCCCACAACTGCCCCCCCAATTGTCCATGGGGATCTTGAGCAGAAAGAGAATGCAAAACCCTCCCTTTCCCTTGACCCCCAACAAACGGTACCCAAGGGAATCCTGCCTGCATCAACCAAAATAGAGGCGGCACTTCTATACCACTTCATAATGCTTTGAATCCCTTTCTAAGGGTTTATAGAGTCAGCATATTGCCCCCAATAATATGGGTCCTCTAACAGAATAATAGGAAGGTCTTCTAGTCCACTGATCAGTTGTTCTCACTATCAAGATTTTTCTCCTGAGTTCTAGGCTGGATCTCTCCTTGATAGGTTTACAACTGTTATTTCTAGTCCTGTCCTTAGATTGGTCTGACCGATCACAACAAGACACAATTTCTCTTATTTTGATACCATGCTTCTGTTGGACAGCCTTGGACTACATTTCCTTATTTTGAAACTGTACCAGAAAACTGGTTGATGTTCAGCTTGTGATCCACCAAGATCCTTGATCCTTACAGTACCTATTACAGTTGTCCCCATCCTACAATTAATTACTGTATTTTTGGAGTATAAGACGCCCCTTAGTTTTTTGGGAGGAAAATAGGGAAAAGAATCTGACTACTAGATATTCATCTGGCTAGCATCTCAGTCTGATCAGCTTCAGCACATTATTTTATCCTCTGGTTAGGGCTTAAAAAAACTTATTCAGAGAGAGTGACAATGAAAGAGCTTGCAAGCGGGTAAGAGCTGGGAACATCATTAGCACTTGTTTCGAGTCTACGGAGAGAGGCGGCATACAAATCTAATAAATTATTACTATTAATAATATTATTAGGGCTGGAAAGAAACATTTGGAGCAAGTTAGAGCAATAAAAAAAAACTGCAAAGACTTAGGGCTTGGAAAACATTCCTTGCAAAGAGTAACGATGAAAGAACCTGCAAGGTAAGAGCTGGGAAGATTGTTAACACCTAATTAGGGGGGGGACTTCCCAAAAAAGTTACATTCAGAGTATAAGATGCACCTGAATTTTCAGCCTCATTTAGGGAGGAAAAGGATGCGTCTTATACTCCAAAAATACGGTATACCTTTGATTTTTTTTTTCCCTTCCAAAGAGTAGAACTTTGGATGTCTCAGCTATGTTAAGCTCAGGGATGGGTTCTAATTTACGTAACTGCCATTTCGCTTCCTCCTGGGCTGCATGAGTAGTACCAAAAAAAATTGATTTTTTTTTTAAAGCTGAAAACTAGATGGCAACCGTATGTACAATGCTGGAAACTCGGCTTCTGAACATGCTGGCCAAACCAGGTCTGTGACATCATTATGACATCACCAGTGGGTCACTACCAGTTCAGGCGAACTGGTCCGAATCGGGAGGGAGGCCCACCCCTGGTTAAGCTACTATTGTGTACCAAGCAGGAAAGATACCATGCAAATCCATCAGAACTCCAGCTGTCTGTTTTTGACTGCTTCATCAAGCCACAAAAGATGATCCATATTTAGCACAGAAGCAATGCGGCCCTATTTGGACAGGGAGTCTCTGCTCACAGTCACTCAAATGCTCATCACCTTGAGGTTCGGCTGCTGCAATGCTCTCTACATGGGGCTACCTCTGAAGAGTGTTCGGAAACTTCAGATCGTGCAAAATGCAGCTGCGCGAGCAGTCATGGGCCTTCCCAGATATGCCCATGTCTCGTCAACACTCCGTGGCCTGCACTGGTTGCCAATTAGTTTCCGGACACAATTCAAAGTGTTGGTAATCACCTATAAAGCCCTACATGGCATTGGACCAGAATACCTAAGGGACTGCCTGCTGCTGCACAAATCCCAGCAGCCAATTGGGTCCCACAACGTTGGCCTTCTCCGGGTCCCATCGACGAAACAATGTTGTCTGGTGGAACCCAGGGGAAGAGCCTTCTCAGTGGCGGCCCCGCCCTTCTGGAATCAACTCCCCCCAGAGATTCGAACTTCCCCCACCCTCCTCGCCTTCTGCCAGACTTTGAAGACCTATCTATGTCACCAGGCATGGGGTAATTGATGCATCCCCTTTTGGCTAGTAAGATTTATGTGTAGTTATGATTAGGTAGTATTGACTGTTTTTAAATGATAGTGGGTTTTTAACCATTAGATTTGTACTACATTGTTATTCTTGTTGTTGTGAGCTGCCCCGAGTCCTTGGAGAGGGGCAGCATGCAAGTCTAATAAATTATTATTATTATTATTATTATTATTATTATTATTATTATTATTATTATCAAAGTGATTGTAGGGAGAGTCTTCAGAGAAGGGCAGTAGACAAGTCTAATAAATAATAATAAAATAATAATAATAATTGTGTGGTCCAGCAAAGGGTTTCAGGAACAACCTTCACTCCAAACTGGTGACGAGCGGATAGATGGGGAACTTATCAAATTTGCAGATGACACCAAACTGGCAGGAATAGCCAACACTCCAGAAGATAGGCGCAAAATACAGAAGGACCTTGACAGACTTGAACAATGGGTGCTAGGTAGCAAAATGAAATTCAAGGGTAAATAAAGTGAGGTTCTACATTTAGCCAAGACAAACAAAACGCACAGGTACAGTATATGTGGTACCTTGCTCAACAGTAGTAACTGTGAGAGGGATCTTGGAGTCCTAGTGGACAACCATTTAAATAGGAGCCAGCAGTGTGTAGCAGCTGCCAAAAAAGCCAACACAGTTCTTGGCTGCATTAACAGAGGGAGAGAATCAAGATCACGTGAAGTGTTAATACCACTCATAAGGCCTTGGTAAGGCCACACTTGGGATCCTGCATTCAGTTTTGGCTGCCACGATGCAAAAAGGATGTTGAAACTCTAGAAAAAGTGCAGAGAAGAGCAACAAGTCTTCGGAGAGGGGCGGCATACAAATCCAATAAATAAATAAAATAAAATAAATTAATAAACAAAGATGATCAGGGGACTGGAGGCTAAAACATACCAAGAACGGTTGCAGGAACTGGGCACGGTTAGTTTAATGAAAAGAAGCACCAGGGGAGACATGATAGCAGTGTTCCAATATCTCAGGGATTGCCACAAAGAAGGAGTCAATCTATTCTCCAAAGCACCTGAAGGTAGAACAAGAAGCAATGGGTGGAAACTAAACAAGGACAGAAGTAACTTAGAACTAAGGAGAAATTTCCTGACAGTTAGAATGGTTGATCAGTGGAAGAGCTTGCCTCCAGAAGTTGTGAATTTATTTATTTACTTACTTATTTATTTATTTATTTATTCATTCATTCATTCATTCATTCATTCATTTATTCATTCATTCATTCAATTTTTATGCCACCCTTCTCCTTATACTGAGGGCGACTTACAACATGTTAGCAATAGCACTTTTTAACAGAGCCAGCATATTGCCCCCACAATCCAGGTCCTCATTTTACCCACCTCGGAAGGATGGAAGGCTGACTCAACCTTGAGCCGGTGATGAGATTTGAACCGCTGAGCTATAGATCTAGTCAGTTTCAGTGGCCTGCAGTACATCACTCTACCTGCTGCGCCACCCCAGTGCCCCAACACTGGAAGTTTTTAAGCAGATGTTGGATAACCATCTGTCTGAGGTAGAGTAGGGTTTCCTGCCTAAGCAGGGGGTTGGACTAGAAGACCTCCAAGGTCCCTTCCAACTCTTGCTGTTATTATTATTAAACTGAATACTCTTGTGATTAAATCTGGCTGATCCCCCCCCCCCCCCAAAAAAAGGTGCTGTCATATTTCTAGCCAAGTTGGATTGTGTGTCATTGTAATGAAAAATGAAACCTTGCTACACTTCCGTATCTACAGCACATCATGACATCTTGACATTGTCCCATCATCTATCTTGCTCCTTCAACCAATGAAATATGCCCTTTCCCATGTTTCTAAAATGATCATCATAATTCAATGCATCTGTCATGTCATTGATCTTAAGGTTGCTTGATTGATTCAGATACAGCCTCTCACCTCTCTTCCACACAGGGACGCGGGGGGGGGGGGAATCACCAAAAATCAGTGGGTTCAAACCCGTGTGGCTTTCTGGACCACAACTGTATGAATCCACCACTGCCTACTAGGCTTCAGAAAGGCCTGTGCGCAAATGCGAAGGGGGCAGCATGGGGGAGCACATGTGCAGGGTGGAGGGAATGGCTGTGGGGACATGCACACATGCTAGCATACCTCCAGAGAAAACCCTTTTGGCACGTGAACCAAAAAAAGATCCACCATCACTGCCCTATACCATGCCAGACAATGGCTGTCCAATCTCGTCTTGAATCTCTCCACTGATGTGCCCTGCAACTCCAAGAGAGAAACTATTCCCTTGATTAATTGTTCTCACTGACGTGAAGTTTCTCTTTAATTCTAGGTTGGATGTCTCCTACTTAGCTTCTATCTGTTACTTGTCCTATCCTCAGGTGCTGTGGAGAATATAAGGGTCGTCCACCACGTTTTTTTCCCCACAATTATTTATTGAACACAATGAAACTTAGACACTCATTCTTTCTTATGATGTTTCCTCTGCACTCCCTATTTTTCCACGTAATCTCCATTCTGTTCTATGGCCTTCCTCCAGCGAGACACAAGGGTGTGTATGCCCTGTCGGTACCACTCCTTGTTCTGGTCACGAAGCCATTTCTGCACTGTAATGGCCTCGCCCTCTGTGCCCAGTGACTAACCGTACTTCTGTCAACTGCAGATTCTCCATCAACTGTACACAAACGTTTGTGAATGTTCCCAATAGTTTCTTTCTCCGCAGTGAGAAATTCAATGACGACACACTGCTTTTAACGTACATCAGTTACAGACAACATTTAAAAATATGGCTGCAGCTACATTATCTGTCTGAAGACATGCAAAATTTACACATGCACTCCTGACAATTCAAATAATGTATATCTCAACTTTCGCATTTGTACCCTTACTGTAGGTTGAGAAAAAAATGTGGTGCATTGCTTTCTGGCCGAGCCTTGTAGTTCAACTCCCTCTTTTCTACGGCAGCCCCTTAAATATCATTTCACCCCTAATTTTTCTTCTTCTTTGGGATAGACATTCCCAGCTCACACATTCATCATAGAGCCAGGGTGGCGCAGCAGGTAGAGTGCAGTACTGCAGGCCACTGAAGTTGACTGTTGATCTGTAGGTCAGCGGTTCAAATCTCATCATCAGCTCAAGGTTGACTCATCCTTCCATCCTTCCGAGATGGGTAAAATGAGGACCCGGATTGTGGGGGCAATAGGCTGTCTCTGTTAAAAAGTGCTATGGCTAACATGTTGTAAGCCGCCCTGAGTCTAAGGAGAGGGGTGCCATTAAAAAAAATCAAATAAATAAATAAAATAGGGTTAAGTCTCCATCCAACCCCTTAATCTTCTTTGTTGCTCTTCTCTGCATTCTTTCTAGAGTCCCAACCCCTTTTTTGTATGGTCTTGACTGGAACTGGATGGAATATTCTAATTGCGGTCCCACCAATGTAGTCTAAAATGGTCCTTATAGAAGATTTTATTTATTTATTTATTTATTTGGTTCGACTTCTATGCCGCCCAACACCAATGCAACTCAGGGCGGCTTTTAGCAATATGAAAATACAACACAATACTAAAAAATAACTCAAATATTAAAGACTAAGAAAAAAAATGTTTTTAAATAAACAATAAAAACCCCGTTATAAAAAACCCACAAGCAAAGCAGTCCAATCAAAACAACATGCATACCAACCAAACACAGTTCAGCTGTGACAGATATAAATATTCACAGCCCCCAGGCCTGCCAGCAAAGCCAGGTCTTTGCAGCCTTTCAAAAGACCAGTTTGATGGGAGCAATGCCGGCATCGGAGGGGGGGAGTTGGTTCCATAGAGCCGGGGCAACCAACCTGCATTGCTTAGTCAACAGGATCTGGAGAAGACCAACACAGTGTGATTTATTTACTAAGTCCGCACTACTATTACTACTAGTTTTTTCCCATCATTTCCTGTCACCCATTTCCTCCCACTTACGACTGTATGACTGTAACATTGCTTGTATCTTTAAGATTTTTATTAATATTGTTTCCTGATTACTTATTTGATCCCTATGACAACCATTAAGTGTTGTACCACATGACTCTTGACAAATGGATCTTTTTCTTATATGTACACTGAGAGCATCTGCACCAAAGACAAATTCCTTGTGTGTCTAATCACACTTGGCCAATAAAGAATTCTGTTCTATCCTCTTCTCTTCTCTCCTCTTCTCTTCTCTTCTATTCTGTAGTCTGAGAGCATCTGCACCAAATTCCTTGTGTGTCCAATCACACTTGGCCAATAAAGAATTCTATCCCTATCCTATTCTATCCTATTCTAACCTATTCTGTTCTGTACACTGAGAGCATCTGCACCAAAGACAAATTCCTTGTGTGTTCAATCACACTTGGCCAATAAAGAATTTATTCTATTCTATTCTATTATTGGTCTCTGGGAGGTATGTGGTGATGACCAGGCAGAGCCTGAAAGTGGGGTCAAATGTGTCATCAATTTGGAATAGGTAGGATGCAGTAAACACAGTTCTCTCCTCATTCTCCTTCATGTAGTAAACATAGTTCTCTCTGCCTTTCTTTTTATTCTCTGGAAAGCTCCTTTCTGAAGCCTTTGCTACATGCCAGTTGTCTAGTTTGCTGCTTCTTCCAAGGCCACATTCCCACATAACATCACACAGCCTAGAGACAGCAGGGATTCCTTCCCAAAGAGCAGAATAGATTAGAATCCTTTATTGGCCAAGTGGGATTGCACAACAAGGAATTTGTCTATAGTGCAGATGCTCTCAGTTTACATAAAAGAAAAAGAGAGATTTGTCAAGAATCATGAGATACAACACTTAATGATTGTCATTAACAGATTTGTTTGTTTGTTTGTTTGTTTGTTTGTTTGTTTGCCATACAAATATAGTACTTTCTGCAGTCTAGTTTGAAGCGATTTGCATTTAGTTTGTATCTATTGCGTGCTCTTGTGCTGTTGTTGTTAAAGGTGAAGTAGTTGCTAACAGGGAGTACATTGTGATGTATGATTTTATGAACAACAGTTAAATCAGTTCGGAGGCGGCATAGCTGTAAATTTTCTAAACATAGTAATTGAAGTCTGGAGGAGTAAGGTAATTTGTTGTGTGAGCAGGAGTGGAGGACTCTTCTTGTGAAGTATTTCTGGACTCCTTCAATTGTATCAATGTCTGTTATGCAGTGTGGATTCCATTCAGGTGAGCTCTGAGCTGTATTCAAGAATTGGTCTGACAAATGTTTTGTATGCTCTGGTTAGTAGATCGGTGCTTCTAGAGAAGAAGCTGCGTGGAATTAAGTTTGTGACTCAGTGCTTTTTTGGCAATGCTGTTGCAGTGGAAATGATCCTCTGTTGTTGTTGTTGTTTTGGCCGGACAAAACCCATTTTGTCTCTTTTGGGGGGGGGGGGAAATGGAGCTGCTCCGTAGAACCACATCTTGAACGTCCCCTTGAAGCTCGCCTCTCCCCCTCCCTCCTCTGTGTGTTTGTGGGCCCGGCGGTCTTTGGCCCTCCCTCCGAGTGCCAGCAACAGGGGAAGTTTCTCGCCTCTGAAGCCCACCCGCCGCCTGAGGCCCTCAAAGGCCCATATGTTGGCTCTGACTCAACAGCTGGGTCCCATCTGTTTGGCTGAGGGGGAGGGGGGAAGAGGCACCATGGCAACCAGCACCTTACCTAGTCCTTTTGCGAAAGCAGGTTTCACTTGAACCAGGAAACTTAAGGGAGGGGGGATGTCTGTGAATGCGCAGAAGGTTCCAGAAAGCTGACCCCCCCACACACACACACATGCACACACACAAATTGTGCAGCTGTTGTTACTTTCTATCTGATTCCGGGGCTGCCAGCCCACCCATCGGATGAATGCCCTCCCCACTTCCTACCTCTTGTGCTCAGAAGATTTGTTTGTTTGTTTGTTTATTTATTTAGCTACTTTAGTTAGTTAGTTAGTTAGTTAGTTAGTTAGTTAGTTAGTTAGTTAGTTAGTTAGTTAGTTAGTTAGTTAGTTCGTTCATTAGTCCAAAACATAATGAAGGTTACAGTGGATATACTCATAGTAAAATATATCGAAGAAAAGATGGGAATAAGATATATCAATGAAAGCCCATCCCCTGTCCTAATACTTCTCTTATACTGTATTTCTACTAACTACATGTATACGTTTATGAACTCTAGCATTTCTTCCATATTATTCCTATATCTTTCCTTCTGATCTTCCATTGATTTATTTTACTGTGATTATATTATTATTATTATTATTATTATTATTATTATTATTATTATTATGTCAATACAACACAGCAAATGAGATCACTATGCTGGATTTCGTATTTCATCACCAGTCGGGTGGATGGATGGATGGATGGATGGATGGATGGATGGATGGATGGACGGACGGATGGATGGATGAATAACTGAATGGATGAATGAATAGAAGAAAAGATATATAAAGAAATATTAGATTTAAGATTTATTAGATTTGTATGTTGCCCCTCTCCGAAGACAATAGGGGGGAAGACCCGCTGGTGCACTTATGCATACCCCTAAAATGTTGGGGGTTTAGGAATGACACTACAGAGTCCTCAGAGAGGGGCAGCATACAAATCCAATTAAATAAATAAATAAATGAGTTCCACGCTTCGACAACTCAATTACTAAAGCCGTATTTTTTACAGTCAAATTTGGAGCGGTTAATATTAAGTTTGAATCTGTTGTGTGCTCTTGTGTTGTTGTGGTTGAAGCTGAAGTAGTCATTGACAGGGAGGACATTGCAACAGATGATCTTGTGGGCAATACTTAAATCATGTTTAAGGCATCATAGTTCTAAGCTTTCTAGACCCAGGATTGTAAGTCTAGTTTCGTAGGGAATTCTGTTTCCAGTGGAGGAGTGAAGGGTTCTTCTGGTGAAGTATCTCTGGACATTTTCAAGGGATGTCAAAGTTTGTCTTAATCTGAGGAAGGGGTGTCTGCGAGTGCCTCCATTTCTTTGTCCTTCTCTGCAGCCTCCCCTCCTCGACATCCTCCACCTCCCTTTCGCAGCAGTGATGAGAAGCGCAGTGATTCCCCCCCCCCCCGCCGCCACTTGCACAGTTGTCTCTTGTTTTCGCCCAGGCTCATGACAGCCCCTGGTCTTGGGTTACAACCTCTTTCATCCTGGTCCCATTCAGGTTAGTCAGCAGCGGCAGCGAAATAAATTTCATTCCTTCAATCCGTGAAAGCAAAAGGGACACGTGTGCAGAGACGAGTTCATATTGGAACTTGAAACTTATTACCCATAATAATCCAAAAAGAATCCAAGTGTGTAATACAAGCTGGATAAACAAGATCTTACAGACAACCCTCATGCCATAAAAGACCTTGGAATAAGCAATGCAAGTTGGTGGGACCATGGGGCAGGGCCTTCTCTGCGGCTTCCCTGGCTCTATGGAAACAACACCCCCCTCCCCGATGTCCATACTGCTCCCACCCTACTAGCCTTCCGAAAGGCCACAATGATTTGGCTTTGCAGGCAGGCCTGGGGGCTATGAAACTGACGTCTGTCATGGCCAAATTACATTGAGTGGTATGTATGCGTCCTGCCTGGATTGATAGAGATATGGGTTTTTAACTGGGGTTTATAGTTTTTAGATTTTCCACATTTGACTTCTTTTTACTGTATTTGTAGAAAGAAAGAAAGAAAGAAAGAAAGAAAGAAAGAAAGAAAGAAAGAAAGAAAGAAAGAAAGAAAGAAAGAAAGAAAGAAAGATTAAATGACCTAAGTGCCAAAGCCCGCTGCAGCAACATCGCCAAAAAGGCTTCAAGAGTTGTTAACCTAATACTACATAGCTTCTTCTCCAGTAATATCATTCTACTAACCAAAGCATACAAAACATTCACCAGACCAATCCTTGAATACAGCTCATCTGTCTGGAACCCACACCACAATTTGGATATAAATACATTAGAAAGCGTCCAGGGATACTTTACAACAAGAGTCTTCCACTCCTCTACTCACAACAGAATATCTTATGCAACCAGACTTGGAATCCTGGGCTTAGAAAGCTTAGAACTACATCACCTTCAACACGACCTAAGCGTAGCTAATACAATTATGTGCCACAACATCCTGTGTTCCAATGTCTCAAGGCTTGCCACAAAGAAGAAGGAGTCAACCTATTCTCCAAAGAACTTGATGGTAGAACAAGAAGCAATGGGTGGAAACTAAAAAGGAGAGAAGTAACCTAGAACTAAGGATAAATTTCCTGACAGTCAGAATGGTTTATCGGTGGAACAGCTTGCCACCAGAAGTTGTGAATGCCTCAACACTGGAAGTTTTTAAGCAGATGTTGGATAACCATCTGTGTGATGTAGTGTAGGGTTTCCTGCCTAAGCAGGGGGTTGGACTAGAAAATCTCCAAGGGCCCTTCAACTCTGTTGTTGTTATTATTATTTAGCTTTCTTTAGTCCAGAGAGAAGGAAATCTTTAGACCTGGGGTTCTTGACTCAAAAAGCCCATGAATAGATTTTGGGGAGGGTGAAATGCAACTATATTTTCCTAATCTGTAACTGAAAGTTCCGTTACTTTTCATTCTCTGATGTATGTCGGCAACAAAATATTGTATGTCTCTAGACTCCAAAAATGTTTGTTGACTTCAATAAATATCGCTATCTAAAACTATTAGATGAAAAACAGGCATTGCCCGTGATTTAATGAATTAATAGAAAACATATGTATCCTGCATTGTAGAATGGCTGCAAAAATTGCCACATGTTAATATTGTGGCAAAAATCAGGGATTAGTAAGCAAACATGAAATAATCGTATTTACTGCGTTTAATAACATTTAAAGCAAAGAAAATTTAATTCTTGCCTTGATCTTGTCAGTATCTTTTTTCTGGTCCTCTTCACTTTAGGGATTGCTAACTAAGTTGTTCTCCTGCCCAGCTGCTCACCTCCGAATATTCCATCAAAATCTTCCTGGCTCTAACATAAATTCATGATTCCCTGCGGTGTGTTTTGAAAGGAGAGAGAAAAGCACTGATCTCCTCCTGTGTTATGTCCTTTGAGGTATTTGAAGAATGCTCTTTTCTAAAGATGCATCACTCCGGGCTAACCAAACCCAGTCCTGGTCCTCCCTAGGCCTTCTCCAAGATCTCCAAATTCTTCTTAGTATGGAATACCCAGAATGGAAGGTCGCTAAATCTCTACAGTGTCAGGGTTCCAAATAGCACCAAAAAATAAATCAGACTCCGAGGCAAAGTATTCCTCAAAGTTCCAATTTGTTATCAGAGCCAGGTTGGCACACCTGGGAGGAATGCCCTCATCACCTTGAGATTTGATTACTCCAGGAGGACACCCAAGTTGCGGACCCTATCTGAGGGGGTTAATGTTTCCCCCTGACCCAGAACAATGGATGGACGGATTGAATAGTCCTTAGGACAGTGATGGCAAACCTATGGCACAGGTGCCACAGGTGGCACGCCGAGCCATATCTGCTGGCACATGAGCTGTTGCCCTAGCTTAGTCCAGCGTGCTAGGACAACAGCTGGTCAGCTGATTTTTGGCTTGCACAGAAGTTCTGGGAGGGCGTTTCTGGCTTCCAGAGAGCCTCCGGGGGGATGGGGGAGGGCGTTTTTTACCCTACTCCAGCTCCAAGCCTTTGGGGCCTGGGGAGGGCGAAACACAAGCCTACTGGGCCCACCAGAAGTTGGGAAACAGGCCGTTTCCAACCTTCAGAAAGACGGGGGAAGCTGTTTTAGCCCTCCCCAGGCATTGAATTATGGGTGTGGGCACTCACGCATGTGCAATAGCGTGCGCCCACACTCTTTCAGCACCAGTGGAAAGAAAGGTTCGCCATCACTGCCTTAGGAGGAATTGCCCACATCCACCTGGTCTTGTCTGGGTTGAGCTTGATCCTGTTGGCAACCATCCCGACCCTTACAGCTTCCAGGCACCAGCACTTCTCCGAGTCTACGGAGAGGGGCGGCATACAAATCCAATAAATAATAATAATAACATCACATCACTTGGCATTTGCTACGCCATTGGGCGCAGAGGCAGAGAGGCAGGAGGGACACCCCCAACTGTTATGGTAGGAGTGGGTTTCTGTGGGACCCTAGAGAAAAGGAAGGGGGCAGAGAGGGTTTCCTCTCTTTGGCTTGTAGAGAAAACCCAGAAAAATGGGTGTGGGCCCCGAAGGGATGTGGAAGTTTCAATGATTGCAAACGCAGGTGGGATGCAAATATTTGATACGATTAAGTACACAAGCCTAATCTGTAAAGTAGACCTTGAGTCCACAAAGTAGATAAATTTCACCATAAATCAACATGTACAGAAAAAGTAGTAGAGGGGAGGGAACCGCCCTCGTTGGGTGGTGCTTTTCCTTCCTGTGTGAACCTGAGTGAGATGCTGGCTTCGCTCCATAGCAGGGCCCAGGAAGCTCTCCCAGCAGCCTTTCACCTGGAGGAGGCTTGGTCCCTGCCCTGCCCCTGCCCCTGCCTTTGCCCCTGGCCCAGATGGAGCTCCGGAAGACGGAGAGGAGATGGCAGAGAAGCAGCTACTCAAGGAAAGGCCAAGGCTGCTGAGCAGCTGAGAACAAGGCAAGTTCTGCAAAGGTTTCCTGGGAAGAAAATGCCCCGGAGCTTCTCGGGGGCAAAATCTTGCCCTGCATGATGTCTGTAAAAAATATGATTTCAACAATCAAGTTATCGAAGCATGGAACTCATTGCCGGACTCAATTGTGTCAACCCCTAACCCCCAACATTTCTCCCTTAGACTCTCCACGATTGACCTCTCCAGGTTCCTAAGAGGCCAGTAAGGGGCGTACATAAGTGCACTGATGTGCCTTTCGTCCCCTGTCCAATTGTCTTTCCTTTCTCTCACTTATCATATATATTTTCTTTCTTTCATATATCCTCTCCTCTAAGTTCACTTTACCCTTATATATATTACTACATGTCTATTTTTCTTCCTATGTATTTGTGTATTGGATAAATAAATAAACAAACAAACAAACAAACCAATCAATCAATCAATCAATCAATTTGCACCAGAACAAAACTGGGGATTCGGATAGCTAAATTTGGGGAGCTGGGTATGAATCCCCTGTCAGGCCGAAGCCATTTTAGCTGGGGGTCTTTGGCCTGCCATCCTTGATGCTATTTTAAAATGTATTCTTAGCTGTGGGAATTTGGGCAGGGCCGTTGCATGAGAGATATCTGCAGTTAAGGGCGGTAAAAATTTTTACTACCACTCTGTGGATGTGGCTTATTTTGTGGGTGTGGCTTGCCAGCCATGTGACCAGGTGGGAGTGGCTTGACAATCAAGTGACCCAGGGGTGGCTTAAAGGTTATGTGATTGGCTTAAAGATGGCCAACTTGACATCACTCACATCAAGGGTAAGGGTTAGGGTGCCTGGCCTCTCCTTGCCTCAAAGAGATACAATTTCCCTATTTACTATTACTTAACATCCAAAATATACTATTTAATTCTATGTATATATGCTATATTAGTACAGTGGTACCTGATTTTAACAGTATGAATATAATATTAAATAACAAATAATATAAGAAAAACCTTTTACTGGTCTTCCTGCGGGATCTGATAGAAACAAGTCCCTGGTTATTCAGTTGCAGAGGCAGAAATAAGCAATTCTGACATCAGCCACAGCTTAACAAAGCAGTGAAATAGTTTCGTTTTTGCAATTTCAGCAACCCCAACCGCTTTGCAATCTTCACAATTGCTTTGCAATCTTCAGCGTGGCCGTATTGTCCCCTTATCTAATCAAGCATGGAACACAAAGCAGGTTGTGTTTACTGACATTTTTCTGTACGGAACTCAGCTTTTGTTTTTAGAAGCACTCTAGCAGAGCATGCTCTGAACTTGCACAATCGTGTTCCTAGCATTACATATACTCCTCTTTGTGCTGGTAATTGTTAGGACTTACTCTCATTCACCTATTTCACCAAACCCTTCATTCCTCAAGTAGCGGGAGGAATGATGAAATGGTGGTACTGCTGCACTTTAAAAAACAAACAAACAATGAGGGGAACATGTTGTGACTGGTCCGCGTCTAGCTCAGCTGGTTACAGATTTTGAGGACCAAAAGACCAGGGGTGAGCAGCAGGCAGGATGGGGTGGAACACAGTTCCACTGGCAGAAATGAAGGTGCATGCACAGCTCCAGCTGATCGGCGGCTGTCACTTCCTGGATTACAGTACTGGTCTCACCTCAGCTCTCCTTTTTTTCCTTGCTGCTGTTGCTGCTGTGTCTGCGCTCCTTGCTTTTTCCCCTCTTTCCTCCTTCCTGGCCTCAGATGAGCTTCCCTCTCTCCTGCCCAGCTCCCCTCCAGCCTCACGCAGACACCAAGCAGAAGGCATGGGTGGAAGCAGCACTGGCAGCATTTATGCTTCGGGCAGCACCCGTTCACCTAGCTATCCAGCCTAAGGCAGGGGGGTGACCTGGGAAGGAGACCGCGGGAAACGCAAAGCAAATTGTCAACCCAGTGAGCAGCACTGGTAAGGTTGTAAGTTGAGGACTTAACAGTTCACTTGAACGATGAAGATCGTTCAAGCCACTCCTACCCAGTCAGATGACCATAAAGCCACACCCACAGTGTGGCAGTAAACATTTTGGCTGCCCATTACTGCAGAAGACGGATGCAAATTGGTATCCTAGGCCAGTGTTTTTCACACCTGAATCTGAGCATGAGAGTGAGAAGGAGTTAGAGACTGAGGACCAACCAGAGACTGTAGAAAAAACGGACTTCCGGTTTGCCCGTTGTGCTGTTTTCTGCCCTCTGGAGGCTTCGGGGAAATTTCCTGAAGCCCCGGAATGTGAAAAACAACACAAAGGGCAAACTGGAAGCAATGTTCCCTCACATTTTTTTTCAGTGTGGGCGGCACATTTTCATGCCTGGGCATGGATTAGTTAGAAATCCGGTCTTTAAGCGAATCAGGCTTTCCCCCCCATTGTCTTTGCTTGTGAGACAGTCGCAAAAGGGGGTCATGTGACCTCAAGACACAGCAACGGTCATAAATATGAAACAGCGGCCAAGTTGTAAGTATGAAAAAGGGGCATAAATCACTTTTTTCAGGGCCATTGCAACTTTGAACAGTCACTAAATGAACCGTTGTAAGTCGAGGACAACCTGCAGTTGTTTGTCAGAAGATCCCAAAAGATGTCACATAATCCTGGGACATTGCCACCATCATAACTAAGTTGTCAAGTGTCCAAAGTTTGATCCAATAACCCCTTTATTTTCCTAACACAGTCCTTCCTTCCTAGAAGGAAGGAAAAGAATAAAGAAAAAAAAGAAGGAAATAATAAAATGAAAAAGGGGATTAAAAGGGGATACAAAAAAAGAAAAAAGAAGCCCCCTCCCCCTCTACCACCCTCTTCTTGGCGCTAGTCAATCGTCATCCAGCAGCAGGGAGGAGGATGAAAGGCGACCTCATCCACACGCTGGACAGCTTGGGAGGGGCAGATCAGCTGTCCGGTGGGGAGAAACCGCGTCTCGCTGAATGGCCTTTGAAAAAGCCTGTGCCAAGATTAAATTTTTAGTGTGCTACAGTGCACAGCACACCTTAGAGGGAACATTGACCGAAAGTGTTTTTCTAAATTTCTGGTTTCCCCATTTTTTGCACTCCAGGACTTCAGAGGGCGAAATCTCCAGAGGGCGAAATGGTCTTCCCCAAGGCCAAAAATCAGCTGGCTAGCGCACTCATGTGCTCTGGAGCTAACGTAGGGCAATGTCTCACATGCCCTCTGATATGGCTCTGTGTGCCACTTGTGGCACACATGCCATAGTTTTGCTGCTCCAGGAGCTCTGGAACCATGTCTTCCTCCTTATCAGATCAAGGCAGGCATGGAAAATCCCGCTGCCCTGCCACATGATAAGAGGGCTCCCACAAGGGCAGGGTTTCTGGAAGCATCACTCCTGAACCCTCTGAGTGGCTCTTTCTTATTGTGATTGGCTTGAGGCCAGGCCCTCTGCCAACGGACCTTGAGCCTGATGAACTGGGGCCATCTGGGCACGGTCAGCCTGTGTGGCTGTTGGAGGAGTCGATTAGTGAGCCAGAGGAGGGAAAGAGTGGGTGTGAGGAGCCTGCAGAGGCTTTGGAACCCCCAACTGGGGATTTGCAGCCCTCAACTGGGGATTTGCCAGGGTCTGAGGAGGAGGAAGAGATAAGGGATCCCATCCTGAATGTATGAGTAAGAAGGATGCAGGGGAGGCAAGAGCAGTTACAGAGGCTCAGAAAGAGGAAGTGAGCACAGCTGTACATAGTCTGAACTCCCAGAGAGCATATAAGAGGGAGGAGTTGGAAGGTGCTCTTTGCAAAAAACCAACATTGGTGCCTCCGGAGAAGAGCATGTGAAGAGTGTTTTTGCCTGACAAACCTTGCTGCACTGTTGGACATTTATAGGGTTAATATTCTTGTAAGTAGTCTTTGGCTCAAGAAGCACTTGCTTGGGAATTTCTCTTATCAATTTGCCTCACACCTGGATTTTGGCAGTTGAAAGATATTCTTTGGTCTTCGTTTGTGCAGTTCAACAAACGCCATTGTAGACTATTGTTCATTGCGAAACTTTTGTGTTTGAGTTTTAATTTGGGGCTAATTACTGGTCAGCTGCCATGCGAGACAGGACTGACCTCAGGAAGGGAGGAGACGAGCAAAGGGTGAGGACACAGCCAATTTCTGAGGGGAGGGGACACAGTCCTGCCTATGGACATAGCAACTGTCTTGCTTAGCAAACAGAAATTTAGAGATCAATTGTCATAAGTTGAGGACTGCCTGTATTCTTGCCAAGACGTGAATAAAAATTGCATTTTAAAGTTTTTCCCTTTGCAAAGAAGGAAAGACCACACTCAACCATGATTTTCCAAACAATCTTATTGAATATTTCTATAAAGCTTTGCCAGGACTGAGGGGAAATCAATGTTCCCATTTCTAGAAGAGTCAATTATTTATCCCAAATCCCAACAGCAGTCACTATTCCTTGTGTTTCTTACTTAGGGGTAACATTGAGGAATGATATGTTAAATAAAGAGAACTATTTTGGTAGTTGCATAATGTGTTGCATGTGACAAAAATAAATGAGGACAAATGCAAAACACTGCATGATCCATGTGCTCTAGAGATATACATGTGTGTGTGTGTGTATGCATATATGTAACATATTTTTGCTGAATTGAAAATGGAGACTAGTATAGATCTATTTTGAGGTTGTTTCCTCTCATCAACTAGCCATACCCTCAGTGGGATTTGAACCTGTAGCCCCTGCCTTGTAAGGTAGAGAATTAACCACTAGGCCACAGGATCTATATCTGTATCTATATCTATAATAATAATAATTAATAATAATTTATTAGACTTGTATGCCGCCCCTCTCCAGAGACTCAGGGCAGCTATATCTATAATCTATCCATCCATCCATCCATCCATTCCTATTTTCGATGCTCAGGTGAGTTTGTTCACATGCTGATGTTTGTTCATCTTAAGTCTTATTTAACTATTTATTAGACAGCCTTTTTATATTACCCCAATCTTAACGATTACTTCCAACTTTTGCATTTTGTGAAACTACGGCTTCGTATTTTTCCATGAAATCCAGGTTGCATCAAGTGAAGACCAATGAAATGTCTCTACTGAAGTCTAAGCAAACTATGTCTGCAGCATTTAATCACTTTATCAAAGGACATATAAATGTTGCCTAGCATGATCCGTTTTAAATCAACCTGGGCTGATAGCAATCACCTCATTTCTAGGTGCTCAAAAATCCACTCCATTTGATTATTTTTTTCCAGGATTTTCCTAGGTATTTGTGTCAAGGTGACTGCTAGAATGCCTATCAGTAGGTGTTGTCTCTTATGATTCTTGATGTATTTTTTAAAATATAAACTGAGAGCCTATGCACCAAAGACAAATCCCTTGTGTGTCCAATCACACTTGGGTAATAAATAATTCTATTATATTCTTCTATTTCCTGGGTTCAATTTTCCACCCCTTTTTGAAGACTGGAAATCCATCAGCTCTTCTCCAGTCCTCTGGGAGTCAACCTGTATTCCAGCTTCCAATAATGTCATTCGGTGGCTCTGAAATCACATCTACCAGCTCCTTCAGAATCCCGGCCCAGGTTATTTGTATTCAGGCAAGGTGGATAAATGTTTCCTTATTATTTCTTTGCCGTTTAATGAACAAGTTAACTTAAAAATTTATGGGACTCCTTCATACCTCGCTGCGGCCAGTAAGGGCCTACAGAGTCAGCCTTCTCTAGGTCGTCTGCCAAACAATGGTGGCGGGACCTCGAGGAAGAGCCTTCTCTGTGGCGGCTCCGATCCTATGGAATCAACTGCCCCCAGAGATTCACATTATCTCCTCCTCTTTCTCGAGTTTTAGTCCTGCAACACTTTCTTGTTATTTTTCTAGAACATTCACATCCAGGTACCTTCTTCACAAAAGAACTGGGGGAGGGAGGGGTGGTTAAACTGATTAACCCCTTGTGATATCTCTCCACTGCAAGATACTTTTTTTTCTTGAGGGGAGCCTGCCTGTCAAGCCACTGCAGAAGCTGGTGATTAATTAATGACCTGCCACACTTATCTATAAAAGACCTGATGTTTGTGAGAACTTGGGAGGGGGGATTTTCAGGAGGGAACAGATGCAGCCACAAAGCATTCTTTCAAGGGGTTCAAGGCCATCCTATGCCCACCCACCTGGGCGGAAGCGGAAGGCTGGCCATGCTGGCACAATCTGAGTGGGCAACGTGACAAGTTTGTGGGTGGGTGGGGACAAGGGTTGTGAACTTTCAACTGGGTGAGAAACTCAGATCCAGGTTTCCCTGTGTAGGTGCCAGGATGGCTCCGGAAATACATTGGAACTTTGAGGAGCACTTTGTGACTCGGATTCTGATTTAATTCGAATGTTATCTGGAAACTTTTGACACCCAAAATGCAAGACAACTAAATTCCATAGGAAAAAAATACTTTATTTAACAATATAACCACGTTCCATCATGGCTCCAGGGAATTCATTTTCCGTTATTACTGAAGACAATGATGTAGCAAGTGGATGAAAGCAGTGAATAAAAAGGTGAAGGGGTTTTCTAAAATGTGACAGAATCAATAGCGTGTTAAAAAAAAAAAACCAAACCCAAACCCTCCACACACTTTTGTTCTGGCAAATTCGCAGTCTGGCAAACTCGACCCCTGGAGCACCAGGCAGGACTAAGAAGATCTCTGCCTTGACCAGGACAGGTCCGGTGAGTGTGTGCAGAATCTGAATCCTCTAGGTGCCCCACACACACAGCTGCCCCCAGGCCCTGCTTGCTCTCAACTGCCCCCCCCCACCTCGAGTCAGAGCTCCTCAAACCTGCCAGGCACTCAGAAAACATGAGCCCCATGGCCTCCTCTGCAGGATGGATGGCTTGGGACCAGCGTTTCTTCAGAGCCAACTCCAAGGGCTACAGAAAGATGCCCTCAAGGAACTTCAGGGGGTATTCACACACACACCCAAAGCACCAGCAGAGTCCTCTGAGGCAGTGATCACAAACCTATGGCACAGGTGCCACAGGTGGCATGTAGAGCCATATCTGCTGGCTCGTGAACTGTTGCCCTAGCTCAGCTCCAACGTGCATGTGGGTGCCGACCAGCTGATTTTTGGCTGTATATTTTTGGCTTCCAGAGAGCCTCCAGGGGGATGGGGGAGGCTGTTTTTATCCTCCCCTGGATGCAACGAAGCCTTTGGAGCTGGGGAGGGTGAAACATGAGCCTACTGGGCCCACCAGAAGTTGGGAAACAGGCCATTTCCAGCCTCCAGAGGGCCTCTGGGGGGTGGGGGAAGCTGTTTTCGCCCTCCCCAGGCATTCAATGATGGGTGTGGGCACTGTCTTACACACTCTTTCAGCACTCGAGGAGAAAAAGGTTCGTTGTCACTGCTCTAGGGTAAGAAAGGGCAGGGGTCTCAGGACTGCAGGTCCCCTGAACGGATGGGAGTTTCCGCCTCGGGTCTCTTCCTGGAGAGGGGTATCCCCTCTGGTGGCCCCTGGACGTTTTAGGAGAAGGGGGCAGGTGGCCTTTCAGGAGGTGAGCGTGCTGGTTACACACTCCAGGTGTGTCCTTCTGTGATGGATGAACTGCATGTAGGCGTGACTATAGAATGACAAATGTTTTAACACCCGTTCTTGTGTTTGGTTCTCCACCCCCATATTTTTAATTTGTTTTGTTTTCTTTTTCTAAGAAAAGCAACCAGAAAATAATCCAAAGTTTATACAAAACTTCTTTACATTATTACCCTCCAAAAAAACCTCATTTATTTACACAAAATAAAACCTCATTTTTAAAAAAAACCAAAAAAACCCCTTTTGATGGGAGAAAGATGAAGCAAAAGGACATTTCAGGATTCTGCAGAGGTGCTTAAAAAAAACACAACCCAAGACCCCCAAAGGCATATTGACCCCCCCATAGACCCATTTTACAAATTTATTTGGCTGCCCATACCTCAATTACCTGCTTATTTTATGGAGGAGGGTACCAGCCAACTACCCTCTGAACCCCTACTTCAGTTTCTGACGGTTCTGCCCCCTCCCTCGCCCCCAGTGTGTGTGTGTGTGTGTTTGTGTGTGTGTTTGTGTGTGTGTGTGTTATAAGAGAAGTCACACTGGAGAGGAAACAAAATGAATAGAACTCCTCGTGTGTTTCTTATTTTGTTGTTGCACATGGAGCATTGAAAGGGAACATCACCCAGATTTCCATTTCTGCACACAAAAGGGAAAATAATCCGTGCCGAATTCCTATGACGTCCAGATTGTAAATTACTTTTCTTGAGTGCCTCCATTAAGGACTGTAGTTGGCATCTTATCTCTCTCTCTGTCTCCCTATTTTTGCTGCACCCTGTGTAAAATCTACAACCTTGTGCTTGGAGCCCCACGATCCCTCCGCTCCTGCCTCAATCTCTTTCAGAGGTCCCTGTCCCATTTCCCCAGGGGGCTACAGCGCCTGTGAGGGTCAGCGGTTCTCAAGAGTGGCCAGGCAGGGGCCTCTGACCCGCCAACTTCCACCATCCGGCAGATGGCTGCCAATTCTGGGTATCAGAACCAAATGCTAAAAGCCACCTAGAAGCCTCCCGGTACAGGAGGCAGCCTACCACTGTGTGTAAGATAACAAGGGGTCCACGGGAAGGAGTCTCTACATTTTAAAAAAAGAACGCTACTACTACTATTACTACTACTGCTACTAAAAATTACCTGTCAATTATCTGTGGAGCCCTGAGAAACTTGAATTCTTGGCTGATCTCCACTGAACACGCCTCAAAAGTGCACAATTAACCTAAGCCCTTACACAGACGGACGGACAGACGGACACACCCACTTCATATCCTGCATAGAAATGCTGATGGAGAGGGGCCGGAGGGGCCTTGGGGGGGCTGTCTCTGAGGACGGGCAACTGGTCAGCCGGGGCAGAAGAGCCTCTGCCCCCCCCCCACCTACCCCAACCGGACCAGTTTATTGCAAAAGTCACTCTCCGAAAGACAGGTAGGCAGGGCGATGAGGGCTACATGGTGCTGGCCCCCCAATCTTCTCTGTGCAGCCAAGGCAGACTCCAGCCGTAAGCTGCGAGGCAGAAGGCCGGTCTTGGGGCCTTGGCTGCGGGGCTTAACGGCCGGAGGGGTGGAGTGCGGACAGTGACTCCTTCGATGAAGGAGATGCTCGTGGGAAGGAGGCGTGGAGGATGAGATACGCGAGCGCAGAGCAAGAGGTTTCCATGCAAAGTAAGGCATGACAGGTGCAAGGTAGAGGTGAAAAGGCTGGGAGCCAAACAGGTGGGGGGGGGGCTGGCTCCCTTCTAGGGAGGTGGGGGGAGAGACTCACCCCCTACTGGGCAGGAGATGTGTGGGGAGGGGAAGAGACTTTGACTGACGCTACTGCGAGCTTTGCAACTCATTGAGAAACTTGAGTGTAGTTCTATCCGAGGAAGGGGCCCCGGGGTCAATCAAGGACCCTTGCAGGCCACAGAAGGTATAATTAGAATTAATACGACTGGCAGGATGTGAAATCAAGGAAGAGCTCTGGGATGGGTGGCCGGATCGAAGAAATTTGGGGGTGGGTGCTGATTGCCACATTCTGCAACTGGGCATAAAAAGAGACCGCATCCAAGCAAGGGACTCTGCGTGGCTCCTTCTCCTGAACCCCCAAAGAGCCAAAAGCCGAGCTCCCTTCCACGGGCTTTTTGGAAGGGGTCTAAGAACCATTGGCGCTTCCTAGGCGTGGGCTGCTAGCCAGATTTAGCATTCCAGCTGGAACCCACCCCTGGTGCTTTCCCTTCATTCCCCTCTTCTGGGTCACGGAATCGGGGATTCAGAGACCCCCCCCTACCCGGCCATGCCCTCACCCATCTGCACCCCGGCCCAGGAGGAGGGGGCTTCAGCAGCCCTCCTCCTGACACCCCCTCCCAGTTGGTTTTTCAGAACCAGCTTCTCGCCTGGACTGACCGTTGCAAACGATTTTGCAGATTTGGTTTGTTTCTTTCTGTGTTTCATAAATTAGCAGGGAAAAATAAAAAAGAACCAAAAATGAAGGAAGGCCCACTTTTCTCTCAGCAGTGGGGAGGTGACCGTCCAAAGTGGGATGAGTGGATGGGGGGGGGGTAGGAGAGGGGGCAGGACCGCAGATGAGCTTGTGCTGGGAAACCGCAGGAGGCAGCTCACGAGTCCGATCTTTCACAATTCATTTCTTTTTTAAAAAGTTACAAAAAATACTTTAGAATTATAATATATATATATATATATATATATAAAAGATGGGGCTAGGCAGACTCCTTCCTCAGCGCGGCCCAAAGCTCTGCCCCTTGAGGACTGGCATGCCCCCCCCTTTGCAGTGCCAGGCTTGGTGTGGTCCCCCCCCCCCCCAACAATGCCCCCCACTGCCGTCCCCCCAAACAAAACAACGAGGAGGAGCCGGAAGAATCTACCCTCAAAGCAAGGCAGCGGCCATTTGGGGTTTCCCGGGTGGGTTCAAGAGCGAGAAAGGCACAGAGCCCAAGTGAGGGCCACAAAGCGGGCTGGGAGCAGACTGGGGGGGGACAAGAAGACACCCCCCCACCCTCAAATCCTCGGTCCGAAAAGCTCCAAACTACAAGGCTAAATGCTAATCAAGGGCGGGGAGTGCTCGAGGGGGCAAGCAGAGCCTCCTCCGCCTCCTCTTCTCCCCTGGCACCCGGCGGGCTTTTGCGATGGGGCGGCAAGGTTTGTCCTCAAACCTTGTAATAAATGTTAGCCGGGCTCTGGGGGGGCATCTCCTGGACTATGTAGACGGGGTGCCCGTAGTCTCCGCTCACTTTCTCGTAATGAGGGCAGTAGTTGTTCTCTGTAGTCCGCAAGGGGATGATGATGTCGCTGGGCTCGGAGCCGGCGTTGCCGCTGCTCTTGGGGCTGGCCAGGGTGCTAAGCGACAGGGCCGCCGCCCGCTGCTGCGTGTGCTTCCGGTGCCGCTTCCGGATCTTGAGGAGGAGGACGATGAGGAAGATGAGGATAAGAACGAAAATGACGCAGCCGGCTCCTATCGCGGCAAACACGGCCACCTTGGAGCTGAAGAATCCATCGGTCGGTCTTTGGGTATCATGGCCATCTTGGTTAACAGGGTCTGGCACGTGAGGAAAGAAAAGAGAAATTAGGAAAAGTCTAGAAAGGGAGCAGGCAGGCTCTCAGGACATCCTTCATGAGGACCGGAATCATGGTGCCCAAAACCAACTCTCTGCACTTGATGAAACAAATTAGGTTAGAACAAGTAGACCACGATCTCTTTAACACCAAAAGAAATATCTCTGTGGAAAAGGGGTCCCACCGCTAAACAATCTCCATGCCCAAAACAAGCTCTCTCCCCCACCTGTCAATCCATTATTTTGTGCAGTGTGTGTGTGTGTGTGTGTGTTAGTCAGTCACTCAGTCAGTCACTGTCAAAATCCCTGCAGTTTTTTTGACTGCATTTTTGAAAGTGGTTTTTTGCTCCACCAAATGTGGCGTTTAGACAGTCCTCGACCTACAACAGTCCATTTAGTTCAAAATTTCAGCAGTACTGAAAAAAGTGACCTGAATATTTTTGACATTTATGACCATCGACTGCGGCACCCTCGTGGCCACTTGATCAAAAGTCAGATGCTTGGCAACTGACTCACTTTTATGGTGATTGCTGGAGTGTCCTGGAGTCACGGGGGTTACTTTTTGCAACCTTCGGAATAAGCAAAGTCAACTACAAGGAAGCCAGATTCACTTAACAACCGTCTAACTATCTCAACAACTGCAGCAATTCACTTAACAACTGTGGCAAGACAAGCTGTAAAATGGGGCACAATTCACAAATATCTCACTTAGCAACATAAATTTGGGGCTCGACTGCAGTCATAAGTCGAGGACTAGCAGCACTTGGACATAACCAGATTTTCATCAGAGCGGGCGAGAGTATAACCCATCATGAGATTGGCAATCCATGGTGCAAATAATTGTGGCTGTGGTTGCAGAACTTTCCTTCTCCCATCGGCCCAGGGTTTATATAGCCAGGGTTGTGCAGCAGGTAGAGTGTTGTACTGCAGGCCACTGAAGCTGACTGTAGATCAGTAGGTCAGCGGTTCAAATCTCATCACCGGCTCAAGGTTGACTCAGCCTTCCATCCTTCCGAGGTGGGTCAAATGAGGACCCGGATTGTGGAGGCAACAGGCTGGCTCTGTTAAAAAGTGCTATGGCTAACATGTTGTAAGCCGGCCTGAGTCTAAGGGGAAGGGCAGCATAAAAATCGAATAAATAGATATAGTCATTTTGGAACACTGACATTCTCCTTCAACTCTGGTTTTCTTCCCACATATTCTGTAAGAAAATAAGGGAATGCCTCACTCAAATTCCCAAGAATTTACATTTCTTTCCAAGTTCTTCTACCTCCGTGATAAAGACAGTTGCAGGGGAGGGGGTGTTTACTGTAGGATAATTTGCCCCCACATGTATTAGCAGGTAGGGATAATTGTTTTTCATTATTATTATTTTAAAGAAAATATAATCTTTATTGAAAATAAATAGGGGAAGGGATACATAAAGCAAAAGGACTATGCAAATATTGGTACAAATGTATATGAATTTTAAGTACAGTATACGGTTATAAGTCACACACTTAAAGGGGGGGGAAGCTAAAGGGAAAGGGAGAGAAGGAAAGAAAAGGAAGAGGAAAGAGAAAGAAAGTAAAAGAAGGGGAAAAATAAAAAAGAGAAAGAAGAAAGAAAGAAGAAAGAGATAAATTCATATCTATAAATTTATCAGATGTTATAAATAGTGTCAACTTATCTGTTGACCCGATTACTAGTCTACAGCTTTTAAGATCTCTACTATCAGTATAAATGAAAAATTTGAGTTTCTAAACTCATGCTATCTGGAACCCTGACATTCTCCTTCAACTCTGGTTTTTTTCCCATATATTCTGTAAAAAAACAAGGGGACGCCCCACTCGATTTCCCAAGAACTTAAATTTCTTTCCACATTCTTCCACCTCCATGATAAAAGACAGTTGCAGGGGTTTTTCTTTTACTGCAAGATAATTTGCCCCCACATGTATTCGCAGGTAGGGATAATTGTTGTTGGACTGGGAAAACACTAGAAGCTGCACGTCCCCATCCCTAATCTTTGCTCCTGGGGCAGCAAGGTGTGGTAAGTACCTACTTATTTCGTTTTCATGCAGCAGTGAGTCACCAGCCATCAGTAGGCTTTCTCTTGTCTCCTTCCAGGGTTCAGTTGCACCCCATTTTCCCTTTAGGGATCCACAATCTTGCTGGCTGCACCACAGCGTCGCCTAATCTTCTTCTAAAATGGGGGTCCCTTAAACTTGGCAATTTTTAAGGCTTGTAGAGTTGAAGTCCACAAGTCTTAAAGTTGCTCTAAAAAACCTCAAGGTAGGTTTATTCTTGTGCTCCTGAAAACTTGATACACATTCATCCTCCCTGTGTATGAAATCATGCATGGGATAGTAAAGGTGGATAGGGAAAAATTATTTTCTCTATCACACAATACTAGGACAAGGGGGCACTCCCTAAAGCTCATAGGTAAGAAAGTGAGGACAAATAAAGGGAAATATTTCTTCACCCAGAGTCCTTGGTTGATGGAATTCCATTCCAGAAGAGGTTGTGACAGCTGTCAGCCTGGATAGCTTCAAGGCTATAATTAGACAGATTCGTGGATGCCAAGTGTATCAGTGGTTATTGAAACGGATGTCCATTTGCCGCCTCTATGTTGGTTGAGGCAGACAGGATTCCCTTGAGTCCCATTTGTTGGGGGTCAAGGGGAAGGGAGCGTTTTGCCTTCTCTTTCTGCTCAAGATCCCCATGTATAACTGTGTGACACAGAATGCTGGACTCGATGGGCTTTGGCCTGATTCAGCAGGGCTCTTCTTATGTTCTTATGTTCTCCCTCATCACCTGTCTTTCCCCAGTGATGCATTTCCCTAGAAACATAGCAACCTAGAAGATTGACGGCAGAAAAAGACCTCCTAGTCCATCTAATCTGCCCTTATACTGTTTCCTGTATTTTATCTTAGGATGGATAGATGTTTATCTCAGGCATGTTTAAACATATATCTATCCTACAGGAAATAGTATAAAGGCAAACCTATAGTTCCCTTCTCCCAAAACATCACCCCCTCCCCCAGGGACAAACCTGCACGTTCTGCCTGCCAACATAATGTGAAAAGGAACTTCTCAAATCATTCGTCTCTTTCTCTTTTGATCAGTGTTTTGCTTAAATAATTTTCTACACTTAAAAACACCCAGCCCCCTGAATAGTCACTCTTGATAACTTTGTGTAGGGGAACACTTTTCCAAAGGGGGGGGGGGGTGTCAGAGGCCACCCTAACAGGATTAAACAACTCAAACAGATGCCCCATAAATGTTTTTGAGCCGGCTTTTATTCGCAGCCGTGTCCCTTTCCATATTTTTATGAAATTTATTACTTTTTCCCCCCCTTAGGCACCTTTCCAGAATTTATTTCAGATTCACTATTTGATGACTCTCATAACTCCTAGGCAAATGTCTGAAATGCTCCCTGCAACAGTTGCTCCTTTGTGTTTCTTTCCAAATCATTTCATCTCTTTTATTCTCAATTCCATTTATTCCGTGGAAGGATTCCCGTCTCACCATCTTCGCTCGCTCCCAAAACTCTTTTAAAATCCTCATACAAAGAAACACCACTCCTTTACACACCTACACACTTTCTCACACTGGTGTGTTTCCATCGGAATGCCATTGCATCATCCAGTTCACATGGGAGCTGTCTGGAATTTGGGAAACTATCAGCTGCTGTGCCTTCCTTAAGGTTGTTACTATAGATCCCTTCCAGATGCTACCAAGGAAAACTTTCTCCCTTTTTGATCTAGTTTGAATGAGACTTATGTAGCCCATCTTCCCTATAAATTCATTCAGATTAGATTAGACTAGATTAGGATTAGATTATTGTTAGAGTTAGAAGTGACCTACAAGGTCATGCAGACCAACCTCCTACAAGGTCATCTAGTCCAACCCCCCATTCCAGCAGGAGTCCCTACACCATTTTGGACAAATAGTAGTCCAGTCTTCCCTTGAAAGTCTCAAGTGTTGGAGCTCTCACAACCTCCGCAGGCAAGCTGTTCCACTGGTTGATCACTCTCACTGTCAGAAAGTTCCTCCTTATTCTCACAAACCTTGGAAACCAACCTACTATTGCCATAGCTCATCAACTAAAAGCTGCTTTTGTAGGGTGTTTAGCCACTTGAGTACAAAAACATAAAGAGTATTACTAAAACATATTTTCCTTCGACATTCTTTTAAAAAAGCATACACATTCCCGATTTTTAAAAAAATCACAAAAATTGCAGAAACAAAAAGTAGGGAGGAGCAATTATCTACTCCAACCTTGGTCAGGGAACATTCCTCAGAACCCCGCTCCCTCCCAACACTGAGGATGTTCACCAAATTGAGGTGATGAGACATCTGCAAGAAACCAACCAGGTACCAAAACCTCCTTGCTCAGAACATCTTTGACAGATGACCCAATCAGACTCATTTTGTAGGTTTCCACCACAGGAGAACTGACCACTTCTACTGGTAACCTGTTCCACTGGGTGGTGTCTCCCAACCTTCTCTTCAGTTACAGCCTGAACCTCCCATGATTCTGGTCCCAGCCGCTGGGACAACTGAGAAGAACTCTGCCCCACCCACAGCCCCCACTTTGGGTATTTGAAGGATGCTGTCACATCCAGTTCCCTCCAGTCATCCCTTGTACAGGCTACGTCAATGATGGCAAACCTATGGCACGGGTGGCACGCAGAGCCATATCTGCTGGCACACAAGCAGTTGCCCTAGCTCAGCTCCAATATGCATATGTGTGCCGCCCACCTGATTTTTGGCTCACACAGAGCCTCTGGGAGGGCTTCTTTGTCTTCCAGAGAGCCTCCAAGGGGATGGGGGAGGGCGCTTTTACCTTCCCCCAGCTCCAGGGAAACCTTTGGAGCCTTGGGGAGGGCGAAATACGAGCCTACTGGGCCCACCAGAAGTTGAGAAACAGGCTTTTTCTGGCCTCTTGGGGGTGGTGGAGGAAGCTGTTTTCGCCCTCCTGGGGCATTGAATTATGGGTGTGGGCACTCGCGCATGCGTGAAAGCACACACCCATGCTCTTTTGGCACACAAGAGAAAAAAGGTTCGCCATCACTGGGCTCAATAAGCCCAGACCTTCTGACTGCTGCTCAGAGTGTTTGTTTCTTGGCAGCCACAGCAATCAATACAATAGCAACAGTAAGTTATAAAAGTTAAAATTAAATTTAAAAAGTTGAAATTGAATTTAAGTATGCCTGGGATTAACATATATCCATCCTAAGATAAAATACAGGAAATAGTAAGTATAAGGGCAGACTAGATGGACCAGGAGGTCTTTTTCTGCCGTCAATCTTCTACGTTTCTATGTTTCTAATTAAAACCATACCTCCCACCTTGACGACATCACCATTCCCCCTAAAGCCCTGGGATTTTTCAGCCTGAACTATTCCCGGGAATATCTCAGACTAGGGAGCTCGCATAGTAATGGGCAGTGGAAGGAAGCGAACTAATCCGAACTGCCAGCAAGCGGAACACCAACCATCCCCATTCACCAGCAGCAACCCCAGTGGGAGAAAAATGCAAGCTGTCCTTGCACACAGGTGTTTGTCTGGTGCCAGGCGGTGGAGGGTCTTACCTGGCTTCCCTGGGACCTCCACCACTGAGGGGAATCTGTGATGGGGGCTCTGTGTGATTATGTTCCCCGCATTGCCTGAATCCTTGCTGGGCCGGCTGGTGGTCAGCTGCTCTGGCATCACCGCATTGGGATCTAAGAAGAGAGAAGGAAAAGTCAGGGTGAAAAACAGAGGCCAGTCTTTCTTTTTCTTTCTTTCTTTCTTTCTTTCTTTCTTTCTTTCTTTCTTTCCTTCCTTCCCTCCCCACCCACCCAGGCTTCATGTTCTGGGGAATCCAGAGCATGATACAATGGTCTTTCAAGATTGAATATATATACATTATATATTCCAAACTTGCAAATAATTGATCAAGCAATAAAGGGAGACTGGTATTGATCTATTTCAAGCTTTTTAGCTTTCGTCATATACACTGCTGAAAAAAATAAAGGGAGCACTCAAAGAACACATTCTAGATCTGAATGAATGAAATATTCTCATTGAATATTTTGTTCTGTACAAAGCTGAATGTGCACAACAACAGGTAAAATTGATTGTCAGTCAGTGTTGCTTCCTAAGTGGACAGTTTGATTTCACAGAAGTTTGATTTACTTGGAGTTATATCCTGTTGTTTAAGTGTTCCCTTTATTGTTTGAGCAGTGTATATTATGTGAGCAGCTTCATAGCTGAGGAGAAAGCAGATTTTCAACTTTATAATTACAATGTATTATTTATTAGATTTGTATGCCGCCCTTCTCCGAAGACTCTCTGTCCACTTAGGAAGCAACACTGATTGACAATCAATTTGCCTCCCAGCAATTTGCCTCCTTCCAGCAAACGGCAAACAGCCTGGTCAGCTTCAGCACAGCCTGATTTAGCACAAGCAGCTGATTGGCAGTTGGATCAGCCTCCTGGAATACCACTTATCAGCTGTTCCACTGCCCATAGTCACTTCCGCGTGTCTCACTTGCAGCCCTTTCTAGGAGATGAGAATAGGCGGCAGCAATTCCTACGGCCTGGAACAGGCCAAAAATGGGGGGCACAGACTCACAGAGGCAGTAATCGGTGGCGGCGGCAATGGGCGGCGATCCCCACAGCCTCGAACAGCTGATAGGCAGTATTCTGGAAAGTAGATCCAACCGTCAACCAAGTGCTCATGCTAAATCAACCAGGCTGTTTGCTGCTCTTTGCTGCAAGGAGGCAAATTCCTGGGAGACAGATTCCTGCCCCCTTGTTTTCCTCCCAAAAAGCTAGGTGCGCTATAGCTCAGTGTGTCTTATAGCTTGAAAAATCCGGTAAGTCATATAAATAAATGTGCTTCCCATATTTATCAGTGATTCGAGCACCTGCAGTCAAAATTAGCATGATGAGAAGAACAAAGACATGTTTCTTCCTCTCCAAATCCATCAGCCACATCAGAATACTTGGCAGGTAGAACAAGTAAAGCTTACTATTAAAGAGTCCTAAACTCTGCAGAGATTTGGGCAAATACATTGCTAGCAAAGGTTCTATTACCCAGTCAATTTGAGAATTAAAAATCGGACACCAACTTCAGCCCCTGCACAATGGGAACAGAGAAGTCAGGTAGCATCGTAAAATTTGCTAATGAATGATTGTGGAGATCAGGCAATAAAATAATCAGGCACTAAAGCCCAAAATGCACGTCTGAAGTATGCAAAGAACAACAAACAGAGCCAAATGCCAGTACTCTACAAGCCGCTTAATTGTCTTGAGGGGGGGGGGGGGCGGCTTTTACTGATAAAGTAAGTTTCTTCCTTGAAAAAGGACCTAATAGGTCCTAGTAGAAAAATGACAGGTAGCCCTCAACTTATGACCACAACTGAGCCCAACATTTACATTGTGAAGTGAGACTCTGGTTAAGTGACTTTTTCCCATTTTTCAACCTTTCTTGACTCAGTTGTTAAGTGAGTCAATCACTGCAGTTGATAAGTCAGTTAACCCCGATGTAAAGTGAATCTGGCTTCTTCCATTGACTTCGCTTGTATGAAGGTCACAAAAGGGATCACGTAACCCCAAGGCATAATGACTGTCATAAATATGAACCAGTTGCCAAACATCTGGGTTTTGACCATCTGGAATGCTGCCAAGGTCATAACTGTGAAAAACAGTCGTAAGTCACATTTTCCAATGCCGTTGTAACTTTGGACAGTCACTAAACGAACTGTGGTAAGTCAAGGACTACCTATACTCAGAGGTGGGCTGCTAAGGTGGAACGATGACGTGTGCTCGCCTCCGTGGCTCTGAGTGCTAGTGGAGTCCAGCGCAATTATGCTACTGCCGGTGCAGGTAGCAAAATCGCACATGGAGATGCAAGGGTGCCCATGTTTGGCCGTGGTTTTTTGCTTCCGCGCATGCGCCCACTTCTGCCTGTCCTTCCCCAAGAGTGACACCACCTCAGGAACAAGATTCAGGTGCAAAATGTGCACAGGGGCCACAATATAAACAGACCAAGGATACTTCTAGGAGGGATTCTTCGAAATGACTTGCTCTGAATTCCAAACCAAACCAACCAAACCCAGGGAGTGGAAGGAAGGATCTGGGCCAAAGAGAATTTCCTTTTCCACATCTACTTCCAGCGGTCCTGACCTTCTACCTGTGTTCGTGTAAAGCTGGAACAGCGCCTCGGAAAAGTCTACCATAGCAACAGCAAAAGCACTTAAGACTTATATACCGCTTTACAGAGCTTTCCACCTCTCTCTAAGCGGTTTACAGAGTCAGCCTATTGCCCCAATCATCTAGGTCCTGATTTTACCCACCTCGGAAAGATGGGAGGATGAGTCAACTTGAGCCTGGTAAGATTCGAACTGCCAAATTACAAGAAGCCAGCAGTCAGCAGAAGTAGCCTGCCTTACTGCACTCTAACCACTGCACCACTGTAACTTCTTTTTTTAAAAAAAATCTTTATTAAATATATACATTTTAAAAAATCACAAAATAGAGAATATATAATAATATAAATAGGAAAGGAATAAAAATAAAGATGAAGTCAAAAAGTAGAAGGGAAAAGATTAGAGAAAGAGAGAAAGAGATAGTTATGTCAACTATCTGGTTGACATTTCCTGCACTACCGTGACTCTTCTGCCCGTCAAACCTAGCTAATCTTGCAATTCCTCAGATAAACCTCCTTTAAATAGGTCAATTAAAGCCAATTAATTCCAGCCTGCATCTCTAGAACTAATATTTAAATTTAGCTAACTACACCTGCCCTCTGTTTCTAAGCTGAGCACAATCAGCAATTTTAACAACTAAGCATTTCCCTGCTAGCAGGGCCATCAAAAACAGATTGTGGCTCAAGCACAAAATTGGCCTAATAATCCAGAAGGAGGTCACTATTATCTATAATTGAGATTGTGCATTTGGCATTTTGATCTGAAAAAATCCTTCCCCTGGGTATAAATTCCATCTAAGAATAACCTCTGGGAAACTCACTTGGTCTCGTATATCATCTCACCCTGAATGACAAAAGCTTTAAACTTCTCTGAAATCCTGTCAGATTAATAATCCAGGAGACTGAGCAGCACAATGATAAACAATGGCAGAACCAGAAGCATGGAAGTGATCAGAATAGCAATAGCAGCAGCGTTTACTTATATACCACTTAACAAGAACGTTCCAGTCCTCTCTAAGGGGTTTACAAAGTCAGCATATGCCCCCCAAAAAAGAATCTGGGTCCTCATTTTACCGACCTCAAAACGGATGGAAGGCTAAATCAACCTTGAGGTGGGTGGATTGGATGGACTGAAGCACTATGGCATGGATTTATTCGATAAAAGCATATTGAATAAATAAATCCAATAAATAACTGAATAAAATAAAATAGCCGGTAGAAACTTTGATAACTAATAGCATTTTGAACTTGAATGAGAACAGAAAACAATCTTTGAAATCCAGGTGACAAAATTAGAAAAGGAGATAGCACAAGATAAATAAAGAATACAAAAACAAAAGAGATATAAATTAATAATTTTAATTAAGAATTTGGTGGTTGGTATTACATTGTATTGTAATGAAATTTGATATTTGTGTTTGCCCAGGTTTGCCTGGTGCACCAGTTGCGGCCCTATTTGGATAGGGAGTCTCTACTCACAGTCACTCATGCCCTTATCACCTCGAGGTTCGACTACTGCAATGCCTTCTGCATGGGGCTGCCTTTGAAGAGTGTTCAGAAACTGCAAATTGTGCAGAACGCAGCCGTGCAAGCAGTCATGGGCCTGCCTAGGCATGCCCATGTTTCTCCAACACTCCGCGGACTGCACTGGCTGCCAATTGGTTTCCGGATGCAATTAAAAGTGTTGGTAATGACCTATAAAGCCCTACATGGCACTGGACTAGAATACTTTCAGGACCGCCTTCTGCCACATGAATCCCAGCGACCAGTTAGGTGCCACAGAGTCTTCCTTCTCCAGATCCCGTCAACTAGACAATGTCATTTGACGGGACCAAGGGGAAGAGCCTTCTCTGTGAGGGCCCCGGCCCTCTGGAATCAGCTCCCCCTGGAGATTCGCACTGCCCCCACCCTCCTTGCCTTCTTTAAGAGTCTTAAGACTCATTTATGCCACCGGGCCTGGGGCAATTAGACCCTAGCCCCCTGGCCAACAGGTGTTAAGTATGGTTGCTGTTTGAATGGGTATGATTGATTTTTGATATAGCTAATGATTTTAGAGTACTGTAGTTTATTTAATTTTACTTAATTAGATTTAGTGTATTGTATTTTATTGTTCTTTTTTATATGTTGTAAGCCGCCCCTAGTCAGAGAGAGGGGGCATATAAAATGAATGAATGAATGAATGAATGAATGAATGAATGAATGAATGAATGAATGAATGAATGAATGAATATCGCTGCTCCATCCATCACCTCCACTGTCTTCTGGGCCTCGTCTACTACCACAATGTCTGGTTGATTGGCCAGGGCCTGCCTGTCCGTGTAGATCTGGAAGTCCCACAGGATCTTAGCTTCCGTACTCTCCATGATCTTGTGTGGGTTCTCCCATTTACACTCAAGAGCAGAGGTCCTCAAACATGGCCACTTGAAGACTTGTGGACTTTAACTCCCAGAATTCTCCAGCCAGCTATGCTGGCTGGGGAATTCTGGGAATTGAAGTCCACAAGTCTTCAAGTGTCCAAGTTTGGGGACCCCTGCTCAAGAGGGTCTAGCCGCATGATGGCGAACCTATGGCACGTGGAGACGTATGGAAGGGCACATGGGACTGTTCCATGTTTCAGCTCCAGCGTACATGCGCATGCTTGCCAGCTGATTTTCGGCCTTGGGAAAGGCCATTTCATTCTCTGGTCACTACTACTGTGCTGTGAGACATGGTCAGGTGTGCCGTGGGGAAATTAAACATGGGTCCCCAAACTATGGCCTGCGTGCCGGATACGGCCCACAGAGGCCATTTATCCGGGCCACCACCAGCCGCCTCCAGCCAAACATAAACATTCCCCTCACAATCCCTCCAGCTATCGGCAACAGGAAGAGTGGAGGCACATGGAACGCTCAGTGACCAATCACCTTCTAAGATTCATCCCGACCACTAGCGATGAACCAATAGCAGGCCGCCTCTCATCCACACCCAGGAAGGTCCCCACTTGGGCTGCCTGCACTTGCCATTGTGTGGCCGCGGTGAGTAGTTGAAGCTGCTACTCCACCCTATGGTCCCGATTTCTAATCCTGTTCAGGACTGGACGTAAATGTCATTTTGTGTCATTTTGGTTGGTGGTGTGCCCCAGGATTTTGTAAATGTAAAAATGTGCGGTGGCTCAAAAAAGGTTGAAAATCACTGGTCTAGTGACCCCAAGCCTGGCGGCATAGATGGGTTTTGAAGTTCTTATGGAAGGCTAGGAGAGTGAGGGCAGTACAACTCTCTGGGGGGAGCTGATTCCAGAGGTTGATGGGACCTGGAGAAGGCCGACTCTGTGGGACCTAACCAGTCGCTGAGACTCATGCGGCAGAATGCAGTCCCACAAGTATTCTGGTCCGATGCCATGTAGGACCTTTATAGGTCATAACCAATGATCTATGGCATTGGTATGGCACCTTGGGTTGTCTCTGAGGCCTCTCTGCACAGCCTGCCCCTTGGATCCTGTCTAGTGTGGTAGATCCCGGATTCCATGAATCAGGTGCTTCGTGTCAGCTACCTTGGGCTGCTACGATCATGGCCTCTCTTTTAGTCCAGCCCTTTCCAGACACTGGTAGCGTTTCCCAATGTCTGCCATCTCAGCCATCTGTCGGTGGTATATTCTAGGCAGGTTCTTGCCATGGCATGTTTTCCACCTGATCTTCCTCCCACGTCTGCTGCTGCCTCGGGCACTCTCTCAGCAGCTCCTCTTTGGGTGCCCTCTTGCTGACTTACTCTCTGGATGCCTTGGGTTTGACCCTCACCAGACTCTGACCGTCCTCTTTCCACCTGCTGTCTGTTGGACTTGAAATGGAAACATCCATCCATTGTGAACAGGTTCCAGATCTTTCTCTGGCCAGTTCACTCTACCGGCAAGGTATCTGGCGACTCATTTGTATTCCCACATATCATGAGATTGTCCCCGTTCCTCAACATCTGATGAAGACCTGGTTAATCCAGCAGGGCTCTCCTATTTCCCTGGGGAACAGCAATTTCATTGTCTTAAATCTGTGACTTGTTTTCAACTAACGTTTGGTCTCTGGATCCATGGTAACTGGATTTCCAGCACTTAGCGAAGTAGACATCATACTTGATGAGCATATCACTTAATGACAGATTTCCCAGCTCCAATTGCTTTCACAAAGTGAGAACTACTGTCCTGTCCCTAACCAGATAGGGCAGAAGAAACATAAATGGTGGGAAGCTTGGGACAAAGCGCCTGCTTGCTGGCACTGGGGAACAACACTTTCGTTGTCTTAAATCCGTGACTTGTTTTCAACTAACTTTTGGCCTCTGGATTTTTGGTTTTGGCTATCACGTCAACTTTTTAAGCTACAGAACACCCTCAAAAGTCATACAAATTGTGCATATAAAGGAAAGGAAAGTAAAAACTTTCCAAATATACTGTTTAGAAAGAATAAATTTTATTCATACAAAGGCTATAATAGTTACCGCAAGTTAAATTGTGCTCATAAAAATAGTGTTTTTTATTAATCGAACAGTAATTATACATATTAAGGTAAAAAAAATTGCTTATATCTTTTACTGGATTGTTTAATATGTGGAGCATCATTCTCGCTTGATGCTCCAACAATAGTCAGCCATCATATGTACATCCCATCTACCTTGATACCGAGTCTCCATGATCTTTAAATCTTGGTGGAATCGCTCACCCTGCTCATCACTGACTGCACCAAGATTTTCCAGGAAGTTAGCAAGATGGCTATGTCAAAAATGTAATTTGATGCTCATGTTGCCTAATTAACTATATTACATATATATATGTATAAGGTGTAGAGAAAAAGCTTGACGTGGTAGAAGAAAACTAACTAGAGTTTTGAAACCAGCATTATCCTAATTAACTATAAAAAAGCTCAAAAATCAAACTCGAAATTGTGTTACAAATTGTTCCCCAGTGTTTTGGGTCACTCTCACATTTTAAGGTGGGTAGGTGAAGCTTAGTGGGGGGTTCTTCCCTGGTAAAGTAGATAAGCAGCCACAATTTGAACACGAGATACTCACCCCAAAGGCAGCACTTTAATCACTACACTCTCCAGGCTTGGGAAAGGGGAAATGGCCTTACCTAGAAAACTGTAGGGATGCTACTTAAAATTCCACTCCCAGGGACTCCGTTCTCCAAGTTCCCCTCTTAGAATTTTGGCAAAAATGCCAACATTGGGCTGAAAACAGCCCCCAAACGTATTTCAAGCAACGACAGAGAGCGCATTAATCAAGTTTAATATCAAAACACATATACACCGCACTGCCAAAACAAGCAAAGACAAGACCCAACCATTTTGGAAATCACACATAAATTATTTTACTGCTCAAAGGCAGGCAGAAGAAAAACCTGCCAAACAGAATCCGCACAGAATTTGCCCACTGCCTCTATTCCCCAGTTGAGAAAGGCAGAACACTTTTTCATATCAGAGGTCCAACTACTCCCTTATTCTAAGAGCCTTTGGCTTTTACAAATCTGTCCTGCCTGCCTTCAACTTAGACCTATTAAAAGCTTCTCCGTTTTGTTCCAATTTTACCACCAGAGCTACAGCTGCACATGCTTCGTTCTTCCTTTCCAGCATCAAGAACATGAACCAATTAAAATTGCACAGAGGTTGGTATTTCTTCAACATCCTCAGGCAGAGGCGTTCCTCTTTATGTTTCTGGGCCTCTCGGATGGAAATCCAAAGAGCAGAAACAGCAACAGCACTAGCACTTAAGACTTATATATGGATTCATAGTCCCTTTTAAGTGGTTTCCAGAATCAGCCTCTTGCCCCCAACAATCTGGGCCCTCATTTTACCCAGATGGTTGGGGGCAAGAGGCTGATTCTGGAAACCATTTAGAGAGGGTGTAAAAAGGATGGAAGGATGAGTCAAACTTAAGCTGGTCAGGATCGAACTGCTGGCAGTGAGCAGTGAGTTAGCCTGCCATCCTGCATTCGACAGTGTGCCATCACGACTCTTATGCACATGTCCTCAATTAACATGCATTGTAGTTTATTTGCTGATCCCTCGCATCCCGGACATAAAATGTTTCAACTCCTACCCTCAAAACAATGCTATAGAGCACTGCACACTAAGAGAACTGGACACAAGAATAGTTTCCCCCCCCCGAATGCCATCACTCTACTAAACAAATATTTCTCTCAACACTGACAACTTATTTCCTAAGTCTACACTACTATTAATCTTCTCATTGTTCCTATCACCCGTCCCCTCCCACAAATGACTATGTGACTGTAACTTTGTGGCTTGTATCCTTACAATTTATATTGATTGGTTCCTAATATGGCTGCCGATCAGTTTCCGGAGGCAATTCAAAGTGTTGGTTGTGACCTATAAAGCTCTACATGGCATTGGACCAGATTACCTATGGGACCACCTTATGCAGCATGAGACCCAGCGTCTGATTAGGTCTCACAGAGTCGGCCTTCTCCAGGTCCCGTCAACTAGACAATGTCGCTTGGTGTGACCTAAGGGAAGAGCCTTCTCTGTGGGGGGGCCCGGCCCTCTGGAATCAGCTCCCCCCAGAGATTCGTACTTCCCCCACCCTCCTTGCCTTTGACAAGAATTTGAAGACGCACTTGTGCCAACAGGCTTGGGGACACTAATATTTGCAGTCCTTGCCTATGAATGAACGTATGGAAGTATGTTGCTGGACTGAATATGACTATTTTTAGATTAAACTGGGGGTTTTAGACTGTTTGTTTTAGTTTTACTGGATTTCAGAACTGAACAGAAAGATCCGGAGTTCTGTTATCGGCTACACAGGCCTTCAGGAAAGCCTTGTAGAAGAAATGGGCTGAGGCATGGGAGGCCTGGTTGCAACTATCTGGAGGTAAGTAGTAAGGCAGCTCCACTTTCGTTTCCAAACTTCCAATTGGCCCGTTGGGCCATTTTTCACCTTCCTCAGGTTTTAGGAGGCTTTCCTGAACCCTGGTGAGAGTGAAAAACTGTCCAAATATATGCAGAGTAACGGAGGACTAGAAAAGATACCAGAATATAATGTGGAGATTAAGGAACCAGATAAATGATGAAGACACGTTTGTAGAAAACAATAGTTATACTCTTCAGTGCAAAATACCTTCTGCTTCAGTCTTTTCTATACAGGAACTTTACATTAGCTATATTCAGCTTACTTACAAGTAGATATTCAACCAATCCAGGTTACAAGTAGATACTAAACCAATCCAGGTTTCTTTGTATTACTATTAATAAATAAATAAATTACTCTACTTAATATTTAACTCACGCTCAAACTGCTCCAGCCAGCCAACTAACAACCACTACCAAGAGCAAACACAGCAGACAGAAAGAATGGTGAAGTTGATTTGCATCTTATAATGCTCTGGCCCAATCAGGTTGCAATTCACACCCAATGACTCAGCATTAGCATTCTTACATTCTATCTTTTACCTTATATGGTAATACAATGAAATATCACCCAGGATTGCTAATCCTGACAAAAAATGGAGGCTTCACTGAGGCTGTGCGCATGGTGGAGGGGGGGGGGAGACAGCATGGGGGGTTGTGCACATATACAGGGGGAGGGCACTGCATTATGGATGTGGACACACATGCACACCCTTTTGGCATCCAAGCCAAAGAAGATTCACCCTCACTGTCCTATGAGAAGTTAAGGTGGTTGTATTTCATGCTATTTGTCCAGGATGTATCCAGCCAGTGCAACTGGAGTCGGTTTTTGGCAAATCTCATTAGGCAAATCTACATTCCTATGCTGCTTTGACTGTACTGACTTTCTTGCTGAAATCGGAGCTCAGAATTCTGCCTCCTGGTTCCTTTCTTTGCAAGACTGCAGTTTTCTGCCCACATCACTTCTGTAAGCCATACAAAAGGGCTTCCTGGACATTAGCACCAGCATGGAAAAGGTCATCTTCAGAGGATTTTCTCTGGCATCAAGTTTCATGCGGAATGGAGCAGGTGCAAGGGAAGTCTTTATTCCGAGGCTTTGAATGGGTTTAACGCCTTTCCCCTTCCTCCTCTCATAATCGTCTAATGATGCAGGGCATTTTGTTAAGCTTCCTCTACTACACGGTTAATATATATGTTGGGCCATAAGCTGCCTACATAAATCTTGAAAGTGTAATCAAAGCTGTGAGGGTTGCCCAGAAAGTAATGCATCACATTTTTTTCTCAGCCTACAGCAATGGTACGAATGTGAAACTTTACATATACATGATTTGAATTGTCAGGAGTGCGTGTGTAACTTTTTTTGTGTCTCTTCTGACAGATAGCGTAGCTGCAGCAGTGTTTCGAAATGGCATCTGTGAGTGACGTACATTACAAGCAGTGTGTCGTCATTGAATTTCTCACTGCGGAGAAAGAAACTGTTGGGGATATCCACCAACGTTTGTGTACAGTTTATGGAGAATCTGCAGTGGACAGAAGTACGGTTAGTCACTGCACACAGAGGGTGAGGCCATTAGAAGAACAGAACAGAAGAACAGAGGGTGAGGCCATTAGAGGTGATTCGCCCAGTGGAGAAATGGCTTTGTGACCAGAAAAAGGGGAGGTACTGACAGGGCTTACAACGCCCTTGTGTCTCGCTGGAGGAAGGCCATAGAACGGGATGGAGATTACATGGAAAAATAGGGAGTGTAGAAGAAACATCCTTCTTTCTTGTGTGTAAGTTTCATTGTGTTCAGTAAATAATTGTTGAAGAAGAAAAAATGTGGTGCATTACGTTCTGGGCGACCCCCATACTTTGGAGACTTCATTGTTGGAACCAGTTTCTGAACACCAGCTTCTCCTCTACGGACTGACTCTGCACCCCGACTTTCTTCTGCTCTTTCAAAGGCTTCCTCGCTGGAACCGCTCTCTTGCTTTTCATGATAGCCATGAAGGCCTTTCCAAAATTGCCCCCTCCTGTCCCTCCATGTCTTTTCAGTGCTGCGTGTTCTACAATTGCTGCCTTCCGAGTTTTTATTTAGCTTCCTGAATTAAGGCAATTTAAGCCCACAAAGAGGGGGGGGGGATTCTTAATTTTATACCATGCAGAGAGAGGGGCAGCCAATCCCTCTTATCAATCAGATGCTCCTCTATTCGGGGACAAAGGCTGCAGCCCTATGGATGAAACAAAGAGGAGACTCTGCTCATTTGGAAGGAGACATTTGGGGAAAGGGCAGCTATGGAGAGTACTCTAGGCCAGGGGTGACAAATCTTTTTTGGTTTGCGTGCCAAAAGGGGTGGGGGTGGGTGTGCTAGCTTGCGTGCACGCGACCACACCTTCCCTTCCCCCTCTATGCATGTACAACTCCCCCCCCAAACTGCCCCCAGCGCATGCGCACAGGCCTTTCTGAAGCCTGGTGGGTGAAAATTCGGAAAAACACACTTCCAATTTACCGTTGTGCTGTTTTTTGCACTTTGGAGGGTTCAGGGAAGCTGCCTGAAGTTCCAGGGTGCAAAAAACAAGCACAACAGGCAAACCGGAAGTTTTGAAAACATTTTTTGCACTCCGGGGCTTCAGGAAGCTTCCATGAACCCTCCAGAGTGCAAAGGAACAGCAGACTGGCAAACCGGAAATTCGTTTTTCCAAGCTTCCAGTTTGTCCGTTTGGGGGATTTTTTTTTTTCCTCCAGGGCTTCCCTGAAGAATCCAGAGCATGAAATGGTCTCAACAAGGCCAAAAATCAGCTGGCCTCCGCACACATGCGCACTGGAGCTGAACCACGGCAAAGTCTTGCATGCCTCTATATGGCTCCTCATGCCACCTGTGGCACACGTGCTATAGATTCGCTATCACGTCTGAAATGTGAAGGAGTCTCCCAGATGCTTCAACTGAACCTCTCCAGATCCCTGGTCATTCTGGGAAGGACCCAAGTCACTCAAGGCAGCCAGAGGTCATCTCCTACCATGACACCAAAACACAAGCCCAGGTCGTTCTATAGGTCTCACCATCTTTGCCCTCAAGGGTCTCAAGAGAACCCACGCTAGTCCCGGAAGGCACCCAGAGTGCCCGCACAACTCACCCTGTCCCACTTTCATGATGATCTTCATGGAGCGCGTTTGGCACACCCCGCCTTCTCTGTTCTCCAAGCCCTCGAGGGACCCATTGGATGTGGCTGCAAGGAGAGAAGAAAAAGGTATCAGGGGTGTGAAAAGCCAGGAGGACAACAGAGCAATGCCAAGGGACCCTCTTTTTTTGCCCCAGCTACAGACCACAAGAATGCAGCACACACAAAGTCCGTACAAAGTTACTAATTTACTAAGTTACTAATTAAGGACTACTAATGAGCTTACTTAGTAGTCCTCAAACACAAATACAATTTAAAACAGTCTTTTCTTAACACCGGCCGTCAATTCAACTTCATTATCAGCTAGCACAAGTCCATGAAATAATAACTCAATTCTGAGTCAATAGTCTTGCAGATGACAGGAAACTTACAGTGGTTGGCCAAATGCCCAGAAGCAATTTGCAGGAAAAATGCTGAGAGGGGAAACAAAACGATCAGACATTTCTGGAGTCAAGACACGAAGGAATATGAACCTAGTTGTTTCCTGCAAATTGGCTCTTTCCTTGTCATCCTTTAAATAGGCTAGGGGAATGGCCAATCCTTACTCCCAAGGAGACCTCCTCCTGAGGAACCATTCCATTGCTGGTAGGCCACAACATCTTTTCCACTCATAGAGCATGAGAGGCAAGGTGAACGGTGGGCCTGAAGGCCTCTCCTCCTGCTTAGAGTTGGGGAAGGTTGCCCCACGTAGGTAGGCTTGCTCTCATCCAGAGTGGCCCATAAGGGTGGCCCTTCCCTCTTTAAAATGCTAAAAGGGTCTCTTACAGGTATGGGATGGGATAAATTTTATAATTGGCTAAAAAAGAGAAATGTATAAAGGAAGCAAAATAAAACAAGAGAGCCAAAAAAGACTAAAAAGGTTTTTTTCCCTTTTTTTGAATTGTAAATAAAAATTATGCAAGCATAAACGTTAACAAAACAATGCAAAAATGTATGTACCTCCGTTATAGCTTCTGATAGAAAGAGGGATGTAAATATCCCAATTGGATGTATTTTGTGTTTGTCGTATATGTTTGTTTAATCTTCAAATAAAAAATAAAATAAAATAAAATACTAAAGGAATCAAAGAGAGAGAAAATGGGAAGGAAGCTTTGTCTATAGTTAATCCTTCCCCTCCCTGCTCCCACTCGGCCAAGCGGCTGGCAGTTTTGGTTCCTCCAGCCTCACCATTCAGAGGCCCCAGATTTAGTTATTCGTTTCATTACATTTCTGTGAGGCTCATCTCCTCCGGATGACGACTCTGAGCAGCTTACAAACAATGAAACTACTTTAAAATAATAAAGCAAGGAAACAACAACAGCCATAAATGCCGCTCAAAGGGCGTTGAAGGTGAACAGGGGGCTCTTTCCTAATCCAGGAATCACCTCCAGGAGGGGCCGCCTCTTTGGCCCCCCCAGGCCTGTTACCCCAGCCGGGTCTTTAGCTCTTTCGGAAGGCCAAAAGTAGAGGAGGGAGGGCATCAGATCTGCCAAAGATTGGAAGGAAGGGGACTCTCCCCATGATTGGGGACTCTGCTTGTTCTGCACTCCTGGTGCGGGAAGAAAACCCCCTCCCCACCCATGCACACAGCCTTCAGTCCCCGTTTCCCCCTCCCCAGGGATTAAGACAGCCCCTGGGATAGCATGCCAAAAAGAGCGGGTCCTTTTGTGTCTCTCCCGCCAGTTAACAAGCTCTCCCTTAAAATGGGGGGTGGGGGGCTCTGGCTGCCTTTCCTTCCATTGTGAATATGGGGGGGGGGGGGGCAGAGTGTCCAGCTCCCCTCAGGACCCAACCTAATTAGCAGCGAAGCCCAGGCAGACCCCCCCCCCCCCTCAAGGCCTGGGGGGCAGAATAAATGGCCCCCGGGTGGAGCACAGACGAGGCAGAGAACCTCTCCCACCCCACCCCATAAAGCCAAGCAAGGACCACCGGAAGCCCCCAAAGACATGTCTCTCGTGTGTGTGTGTGTGTGTGTGTGTGTGTGTGTGTGTGTGTGTGTGTAGTTGTGCGGCCTAGGAGTTTGTACTTCACAGAATAACAGAGGCTGGAACGGGCCTTGGGGTCATCCAATCCATCACACTGCTTAAATAGGAGGCCCTAAACCAGCGATGGCGAACCTTTTTTCCTCAGGTGCCGAAAGAGTGTGCACGCGCATTATCACGCTTGCCCGAGTGCCCACACCCATAATTCAATACCAGACCAGAAATGGCCTGTTTCCCAACTTCTGGTGGGCCCATCAGGCTCGTGTTTCGCCCTCCCCAGGCTCTAAAGCAGAGGTCTTCAAACTTGGCAACTTTAAGACTTGTGGACTTCAACTCCCAGAATTCTCCAGCCAGCTCCACAAGTCTTAAAGTTGCCAAGTTTGGGGACCCCTGCTCTAAAGGCTTCCCTGGAGCCAAAGGAGGGTAAAAACGCACTCCCCCATCCCCCTGGAGGTCTCTTGAAGCCAAAAACGCCCTTCCAGAGCCTCTGTGCGAGCCAAAAATCAGCTGGCCGGCACACACATGCACGTTGGAGCTGAGGTAGGGCAACGGCTTGCGTGACAGCAGATATGGCTCCGTGCCATAGGTTTGCCATCACTGCCCTAAACTTTGGCTTCAGCGCCGGGTAATTTAAAAGTAAGATGCAAACCAATTAAAATCAAAACAGGACAGAGGCAGAATGCCCAAATTTCAATACAAGGCTTGCAAACAGAGCCACGAAGCCATTGGTGACTAACCTTTTATGGATGTTACACGCAGAGGTAGGCTGCTAAGGTGGACCGGTGACGTGTGCTCACCCCCGTGGCTCTGAGTGCTAGCAGAGTCCAGTACAATTCTGCTCCTGCAGCTGGGCAGGGAGCGAAATCATGCTACGGGTGCTCCTGCGTGTCCGCGCACGATTTTATTTCTGCCCAGGTGCAGTAGCATAATTGCGCTGGACTCGCTAGCACTCACGAGCCATGGGGGCGAGCACACGTCACCGTTCCACCTTAGCAGCCCACCTCTGGTTACACATGACAGCCACTCCTTGCTTACCCCAAACAATGAAATCTGCCTCCAGGAGGTCCTGCCAGGTGTGACGTGGACACTTCCAATGACTGTTTTCCCTCTGAATCCAGGTCACCACATAGCCTGTATTTCACAGCAGGCTCTCCATGGGCACCTACCTACAATATTTATTTATTTTTCGAATTTATCTGCCCCCTTTCTCCTAGTGGACTCAGGGCGACTTACAGCAATAAAATAGAACAAAGTTAAAATACTCCAATAAAAAGATAAAACAAGTAAGAATTTTAAAACCTCGTATAAACCACATACAGTCATCACTCTAGCTGGAGAGGGAACTACACCTCAACAGACCCTGGACTGCCAACGTAAGTGAATTTTCAACGCCTTTTGAAAAGTTAGGAGAATGGGGGGCAGTACAAAACTCTGGAGGGGAGTTGGTTCCAGAGGACTGGGGCCACAACAGAGAAGGCTTTTCCCCCGTGGTTCCGCCAGCCGACATTGCTTGGCCGGACGGGACCCAGAGAAGGCCGACTCTGTGTGACTAATCGGTCCCTGGGACATCTGAAACAGAAGATGGTTCCGTAAATATCTCTGGAAGAGATTCATGAGCACCAAAAAAAAACCCCAAAAAGCTTTTTAAAAGAGAACAAGAGTCTCGCCTCCCTCACGATGGAGCTTCATCTGAGAATTATGCGATTTTGCAAGTTTTGAAAGCAATGGCCGTGGCCCACCACAGGAGATCACACCTGGGCATGAAAAGATCGCTGACCCTTCAGTTTAAGAACGCCACTCCAGGAGGCCTTGCCTGATGGCTCAGCAACCGTGGAGGCACAAATATTTGGCGCATGAGGAAGGCATAAGGATGGGGCTTTGAATGCAACCGAAAGGGGAGGCCAGGCCTGCTTTTTCCTTGCTCCAGGCGCATCTACGTGCGAACTTGCATAACGGCCTAATTTTAACTAGTGCAAATCCACATGTGCATCTCTCTCTTTCTCTCTCTCTCTCTCTCTCTCTCTCGTGAAAAATGGCTGCAGAGCATCGAACACCCAGTAATTGGGTAGAAGTTTTGTTTTGCATTTTTTAAATTGAATTTTAAAAACAGAAACAAAACACAAAACAATAAAGACACTAAACTTCAAATAAATTTGTACTCCTACCCTCAAAACGTCGCTACAGAGCACTGCACACCAAGACAACTAGATACAAGAACAGTTTTTTCCCGAATGCCATCCCTCTACTAAACAAATAATTCCCTCAACACTGTCAGACTTTTTACTAAAGCTGCACTTCTATTCTACTAGTTTTTCTCATCATTCCTATCATCCTTTTCCTCCCACTTAGGACTATATGACTGTAACTTGCTGCTTGTATCCTAAGATTTTATTAATATTGATTGTTTCTTCATTGCTTATTTGACCCCTGTGATAATCATTGTGTTGTACCACATGATTCGTGACAAATGTATCTTTTTCTTTTATGTACGCTGAGAGCATCTGCACCAAGACAAATTCCATGTGTGTCCAATCACACTTGGATAATAAAATTCTATTCTATTCTATTCTACAAACATAATAGATTTGGGATATTTACATTTCCTTCTCATTCAGAATTTCGATCGGAGATATGTACATTTTTACCTTGTTTTTGTTAACGTATTGCTTTGCCTATTTACATATTCGCATACTTTTCTATAAACTTGGATTATAATCTTTTGGACTGTCTTTCCGTATAGTTTCTTTTCTTTTATCCTTTTTTCTTTTAACCAATTATAGTTCTCCCATATTTTATAATAGCCTGAATCTTCCTTTCCTTCTAGTTTTCTTGACAGAGTATCAAAATCATGTTTTGGAGGGAGAAAAGGGAGGGGGAGAGAGGGAGGGGGGAGAGGGAGGGAGGGGGGAAAGGAAGATGAGAACATCCAGCAGAGCGGCCTAAAATGAGAAGGGGAACCACGCAGCCCTCTTTCCTCCCCATGAATACAACTAATGAATTTGTAGGTGGTCACAGGGGGCAAAAGGCCAAAAACACCCCCTGCCCCCCCCCCCCAATTGTTCTCAGCCCTACCGGTCAGCTGGTCACTTTTCTCTTTTTGCTTCTCCCCAATAAAAGCTTCTACGGTTTCAGAGGATCCCAATTTCATATATAATTTCCTCACTAACATTTATAAAGCCCTACATGGCTTAGGACCAGATTATTTACGAGACCGTCTTCTGCCTCACATGTCCTGGCAGCCGGTCAGATCCCACAGAGTCGGCCTTCTCTGGGTTCGGTTGGATAAGAAGTTAAAGCTGGCTGAGAATTCTAAGCCTAAGAACATAAGAAGAGCCCTGCTGAATCGGGCCAAAGCCCATGGAGTCCAGCATTCTGTGTCCCATAGTGCCCCCCACCAAATGTCCATAGGGATCTTGAGCAGAAGGAGAAGGCAAAACCCTCCATTTCCTTTGACCCCCAACAAATGGGACCCAAGGGAACCCTGCCTGCCTCAATCAACATAGAGGTGGCACTTGGACATCCACTTCAATAACCACCTATGATGCACTTGGCATCCATGAATCTGTCTAATCCTGCCTTGAAGCTATCCAGGCTGACAGCTGTCACGACCTCTTCTGGAAGTGAATTCCATCAACCAAGAAGAAATATTTCCCTTTACTTGTCCTCACTTTCTTACCTATGAGCTTTAGGGAGGGCCCCCTCGTCCTAGAAAATATTTTTTCTCTATCCACCTTTTCTATTCCATGCATGATTTTATGCACTTTGATCAAGTCACCTCTTAAACGCCGTCTTTCAAGGCTGAAGAGACCAAGGCATTGCACCGGGTTTCATATGGGAGGGGCTCCATTTCCTTAATTCAATTCTGGGAATCGAAATCCACTATTCGTAAAGTTGCCAAGGTTGGACACTCTTTATAGATGATCACCTTTCTGCCCCAGGAGGGACCAGGTGATCTGGAACACAGCCAGCGGGTGGCACGCTGTGGGCACAGCAAGGACGAAGAAATAATGCTTTCACCACGTTTATCTCCACGAACTAGGCCTTAACAGAAGCTCTAGATCGTGTCCAGTCAGAGTCATCCTTCATTTTCCTCAGTGGAGGAAATTTACCATCTATCTTCCTTCTTTAAGTTTTTCTCATAACTATCTTCTTCCCATACTTTCGAATTATAGAATAAAGTCAACAGTTCAGTTTTTATGTTTCCAGCAAAAAGTCCATAAAGGGTTTCCAATCACGAATAAGCATATTTGTTGTTTTGTCCCTGATCAAGCACGTTAACTTTGCCGTTTTCTGCCAATTTTGTCATCTTCCCAAGCATTCCTCCAGAGTGGGTATTTTGGAATCCTTCCATCTTTGTGCAGATTGCATCTTGTTGCAGTTAGCATGTACAAAAACATTTCTCGTGGGTTTTTTTCCTAGTTAACTATTATTATTATTTATTGGATTTGTATGCCGCCCCTATCCCTAAATCCCCACCAACCAAAACATACATGCATACATGCATACATACATACATACATACATACATACATACACTGCACATTTAAGTGCACATTTTTCCTCAAAGGCTTGAAGTTAAAATGACCTTGGAAGAAATAACTTGCAACTTGCCCCCAACATTATGGTTAACCACCAACCACTCGGTCATATAATCCCAGTTTGGGTGCGCGGTAACTGACTTGCATTTATAACTATTATTATTATTATTATTATTATTATTATTATTATTATTATTATTATTATTATTATTATTATTAATTAGATTTGTATGCCGCCCCCCTCCGTAGACTCGGGACGACTTTGTTTCTCAGACTAAACCCAACTGAACTAAACTAAACTGAACTGAATAGAGTAAGGAAAAAATTAACTAACAGAAAATTGCAACATCTTGTAGTCATGCAAGCAGCAGTACAACGAGGAGGAGTTCGGAATGGAGGACAAGTAAAAGGAGGAAGAATACAGATAAAATAAGTTGGAATTGGGAGTGGGGGAGAATTTAGACATCAGTTTTGAAGAATTTCCAAAGAAAGAAAAAGAGGCAGAGGGGGAGGAGGAAGAAGAAGGAGGGATGTGCAGGGCAGATAGCTAAGAATGGAGGCGGCTGGGAAGAACCAAAGGAATTTCAACACTACCCATAAGAAGAGCTGAAACAAGTATTATTTCATTATTAACCTCAAGAAGTCAACTAGCGACGACCAACTCACCGTGATAGGTTAAGGGATTAAATTCCTTAATTTTAAAAAAGAAAATGGAACATGGTTTAAAAAAAAATAGCACTTTTAAAAACACATAGAAAAACACACAGTCGTGGGGGGAAAGTCTGCAATATAGGTGGCAACATGCAGAAGACTCAAGTTATATCTGTACTAAATTTAAATGTAAACTAATTGAAACATTGGGGGGGGGATAAGTCTAGAGACAAGTCTGACCACTCTGAGACACAAACAACAGACTAAACAACACTTTGTTTCTCAGACTAAACCCAACTGAACTAAACTAAACTGAACTGAATAGAGTAAGGAAAAAATTAACTAACAGAAAATGAACCTTGAATGAAGACAAACACAGACAGACATATCACTCATAGAAGGGGGGGAAATCCAACCCAGTCCAGTCCAGATAAACAATTGATTTCATAAGAAAACGGGCAGGCATGTGTTGGTGATAGCAGACTCACTGCTCAGGGGAACGGAATCAGCAATTTGTAGACGGGTCAATCAATCTAGGGAGGTAGCCTGTCTCCCAGGAACAAAGATCAAGGTTGTGACTGAGAGACTTACTAAAATAATTACTATTCCTTTTTCCTCTTTCATGGGGGGATGACTGATATGACAAAGAGCCGGAAAAACTGTATCAAGAGACTTGCAAGCAGCTAGGCATGAAAGCCAAAGAGATGGAGACACAGGTGGTAGTTACTTCTTCTCCCAATGAAGGAACATAGAACTTTCACCACTGACATTGATGAGAGAACATTGGATGGAGTCCTAGACCATGGTTTAAAATGCCTGCATGGGGTGGGGTGGGGCCTTCTAGCAAGAATATTTTTGGAAATCAACTAGATCACTGCTCAGGGAAACTGAACTAGGAATCTGTAGACCAGGCAATCAAAAAAAACACACCTAATAAAAGAGGAGGTGGAGTTGCACTACATATAAGAAATAACTACACCTATATAGAAATGCAAAACAAAAAAACAACAACCAAGGATGAAAATGGAACGGCATTTCTATAGGTGTAGGGATTCCTATTATTACTGATACCAGTGCTACGCCTGCAGCTTTGGTTATCTTGTGCATGTGTGCATATGTTCCAATGTGCTTTTGCTTCTGCCCATGCGGACAGAGAGGACACACGTGCAAAATTTCAGTAATTTTTTTGCTTCCGCGCATGCACAGAAGCAAAAAACCAACAAAATCTCATGCACGCACATGTGCGCGAAATAATCAAAGCTTCAGGCACAGCGCAGCGATCGCTACTGGTAGAGCATTCTTTACCGTACCGGTAGCAACCCACTACTAAAGAGTATTTACTCTCAGTGCAACAAGCCCCACAAAGCAATCAGAGAGGCAGCTGGCTGCTGAACACCACTTTGCCCCCATTCGCTGTTGCTTCCAATAGGTTTCGAGAGATTTTCAGGCATTTGAGAATTTCAGGCATTCCTGGAAAAAGAGGATGTACAGCTCAGTCTCTTAGCTTCTCATTCACAGAGGAAGCAAAAATTTCTGTCTCTGAGAGCAGAGAGAGAGACACACAGGATGAGAAATGACAAGTGCATGGCTGGGCTACCGAGAACATTAAACAAAGCCTGGGAATTTGGAGGTTTGTCTGAATTAAAATCCTGGAGTTCTGAGTTGCGTTGTTTTTTTTTAAAGGGGGCAAAGCCACCTATGGCGATATGGGGGGGGGGAGGAATCCTTACTATGCATGATTCCCTTTATACCAGTGATGGCGAACCTATGGCATGGGTGCCACAGGTGGCACATGGAGCCATATCTGCTGGCACACAAGCCGTTGCCCTAGCTCAGCTCCAACGTGCATGTGTGTGCCGGCCAGCTGATTTTTGGCTCGCACAGAGGCTCTGGGAGGGCATTTTCAGCATACAGAGGGCCTCCAGAGGAATGGGGGAGGGCATTGTTGCCTTCTCCAGGCTCCAGGGAAGCCTCTGGGGAGGGCAAAAAACCCGCCCTACCAGGCCCACCAGAAGTTGAGAAACAGGCCATTTCTGGCCTTGTGAGGGTCTCCAGGGGAAGGGGGATGCTGTTTTCTCCCTCCCCAGGCATTGAATTAGGGGTGAGGGCACTCGCACATGCATGACAGCATGCACTTTTGCCATCCATGGGAAAAAAGGTTCTCCATCACTGCTTTATACCAGCGGTCCCCAAACCTTCCAGCTTTACATAGCGGGGAGAGAAGAAATAAATTTGTGTGAGTGGCAGGCAAGCATGTGTGCAGCTCCATTTGCTCAAGTGGCAGGCACTCCCACAGGGCTGTGAAACTCCATTTGTGCAAATGGCAGGCGCAAATGCCCGCCGCGTGCACAAATGGAACTTCAGGGCACGCACCAAATTGCCCGCACAAAATTGCCCGCTACTCGTGTAAATGGAGCTGCGTGCACACACTTGCTGCCCAGTTCCCAAAAGGCCGCAGCCCAGGGAGAGGGACCCCTGCTTTAGACAAAAAATGAAAGGGAAATGAGAAAAGAGGAAGAACCAACCCTTGGTCTTTCAACCTGATATAAACTCAGCTGAGGAAAAGCCTATAGAAGTCGACCAAGCTCATTTTACATTGAACAGGTTTATTCTGTGTCTTTCCATTACTCCCTTTTGTAATCAGGAGAAGTCAAGTTTCAAGTCTTGCACTTGGGTAGCAAAGGGAGACTTTTTTTTTTGGGGGGGGGGGGGGTTTATAAGAAAATCCCTCCCTTTGCTTAAGCATCCTAATGGAGGGAATGGCAGAGAGGAATTGTTACTGTAAAATGGGGATAATCCAAGATACCTTGAAGGGAAAAGTTCAAAGGCACCTTTCTGCTCACCTAAACCAGAGGTCTTCAAACTTGGCAACTTTAAGACTTATGGCTGGCTGGAGAATTCTGGGAGTTGAAGCCCACAAGTCTTAAAGTTGCCAAGTTTGGGGACCCCTGACCTAAACTAAATGACATTTACTTTTTGCCTGCATTCATATTCATTTTTGCCTGCATTAAAATTAGTAGTAATTTTTAATTAATTAGATTTGTTGTGTTGTTTTTATATCCTGTGAGCCGCCCGCGCCTTTGGAGAAGGGCGACATGCAAATCTTAATAATAATAATAATAATAATAATAATAATAATAATAATAATAATAATAATAGGAGGAGGAAGAGGAATTCTAACATCTCAACCGTGCTCTGTGAAAGCCAGGAAGCCAACAAGAAGGCATCAACGCAGTTCTCTATTCATCAGAAATAAAATCCAAGATATTTTTCCACCCAACGTACAGGTGGCCCCTGATGACTTTTCAAACCACTCCGATTCCGGCAAATCACATCTTATCTGCATCAACTTAGCTAGCGAGTGATAGTTGGTTGCTTACTTCAACTGTTTTCAAAATTGGAGTGGCTACAAGCAATTTAAAAATAATTCCAGAACACGAAGACGATCGCTCTCGTCTTAGTGAAGCCTTGGGACCTCCTCTAATGCCAAGAGGGTGACTCATGGCTCCAGTTGCAACCCGCAGAAACCACCACGATGGGCTGCTGTTGCTGAATCAGCTCTCCATTCGTTTGGTGGGTTGGTGCAGGAGAAAAAGGCAGACGGGACTTTGGCACCCTAACCAACTTCCCTTGAAGCTGACATCTCAAGAGGAACACCCAAAAAATGCAGAGGAAACCAGACACTGATGAGGCTACCGATATTCCTCAGCTTGGCCACATTATTTGTACTGTGTGATCAGATGCAAGGCACAGACAGAAGCCGCCAAGCCTTCAGGACCAGGCAACCGGTTAGGTCGCACATAGTCAGTCTCCTCCAAGTCCCCTCGGCCAAACAATGCCGACTGGCGGGCCCGCGAGGAAGAGCCTTCTCTGTCATGGCCCCAGTCCTCTGGAACCAACTCCTCCCAGAGATTCGCATCGCCCCCCAGTCTCCTTGCCTTCTGAAAGGCATTAAAAACACATTTATGCCAGCAGGACTGGGGCTGTGAGCATTCATTCCCGCTCTGCCTAGTAGAATGAATGAATGTATTTGTATTATTTTTATCATTGTCTGTATTTTATTCTGTAAGCCGCCCTGAGTCTGTGAGAAGGGTGGCCTATAAATCTAATAAATAATAATAACAATAACAACAGCAACAACAACAACAACAATAATAATAATACAACGAAGTGCAGACTCTGTAAAGAAACAGATGAAACAATCGATCACATACTCAGCTGCTGCAAAAAGATCGCACAGTGACTAAAAGCATAGACATGATGCTGTGGCAAAGATGATCCACTGGAACTTGTGCCGGAACTAACATTTACCAGTGGCAAAGAACTGGTGGAATCATAAGCCCGAAAAAGTGATCAAAAATGAGCAGGCAAAACTACTGTGGGATGTCCAACTTCAGACTGACCGAATTCTGAAGCATAACACACCAAACATCCTGATTGTGGAGAAAAAGAAAGTATGGATCATCGACATCGCAATCCCAGGGGACAGCAGAATTGAGGAGAATAGGCGTTGAATTGCTTACCTGAACGCCTCTTCTCGTACGGTGAGCGGGTACAGCAGTCACATGGGTTGCTCATGTCCAATCCGGTGGAACTGAGCCTAGTATTAAAAAAGCTTGCCGGATCCGCCCCTTCCCCAGAATTCGCGAATCCATAGACTAGGCTCAGTTGTGAAGCTCTGTAGTGTTCAACTCTCATTGTTAGAGGAAGAAAGATATAGAAAAAGGTAAAGAAGACACATACAAGGGCGGGAAGTGACTGCTGTACCCGCTCACCGTACGAGAAGAGGCGTTCAGGTAAGCAATTCAACGCCTATTCTCCGTACTGAAGGAGCGGGTCCAGCAGTCACATGGGACATACCCAATAGATGGTCCCTAGGGTGGGATTAGCTTGCTATCGTGTGAGATAACGGATTGGAGTACCCTTCTGCCGAAGGCAGCGTCCGCTGAAGCGTAAGAATCAATCTTGTAGTGCCTGATGAAGGAATTTGGTGAGGCCCAAGTAGCTGCTTTGCAGACCTCCTCCAACGGGGCTTGAGTCGCCCAAGCGGCTGAGGTGGCTGCGCTCCTGGTGGAATGCGCAGTGATGTTCCTTGGAACTGAGAGGGAGGCCGACTCATAGGCCTTAGATATAGTCCCTCTGATCCAACGGCCTATTACTGTAGAAGACACTTTGGCCCCCATGACTCTGGGATGATAGGCTACAAAAAGTGCTTCTGACCTCCGAAAAGGTCCTGTGCGTTGGATATATATTCTCAGCGCTCTGGTGAGATCCAGGGTGTGCCATCTAATTGCCAATGGATGGTCTCGTTGGAGGCAGAAGGAAGGTAGGACAATATCCTGAGATCTGTGGAACATGGAACTGACCTTGGGTAAGAAGGTGGGGTCCAGTCGCAAGACTACCTTGTCCTGATGAAATTGACAAAGGTCCCGCCTGATCGAGAGAGCAGCCAGCTCCGAAATGCGCCGGGCAGAGGTAATAGCCACCAGAAAAGCTACCTTAAAGGATAGGTACCTGAGGGACGCCGATTTTAGGGGTTCGTATGGTGCCTGCGTGAGGGAGTGGAGAACCCGTGGCAAATCCCAGGATGGATACCTGTGGACCTTGGAAGGTCTGAGGTTGGCTATGCCCTTAAGGAATTCCTGAACTTCAGGGAAGGATCGGAGAGGCTGTCTGCGGGGACCTCCTAGGACAGATGAAATGGCTGCCAGATGACGCCGGAGGGTGCTGGTGGAAAGTCCTTTATGGAAGCCTTGCATAAGGAAGGAAATAATTCTGTGAATGGGGATGCACAGAGGGGAGATACCTTCCTGTAGACACCACTGGTGAAACTTGGACCACGTGTGGTCGTAGATTCGATTGGTCGAGCCCCTCCTGGCCTTTAAAATGACCTCCACTGAATCTGGGTCATGACCACGCAGTTCTAAATCTCTCCTGATAACAGCCAGGCGGTGAGGTGGAACCACTCCGGGTCTGGATGGAAAGAGGCCCCCTGCCGCAGCATATCCCCCGAAACGGGGAGTCGCCAAGGGTCCTGGACGGACAGCTGTTGGAGATCCGCGAACCAGGGCCGGCGGGGCCAATGAGGGGCGATTAAGATTACTCTGGCCCTCTCGGTGAGGACCTTGTGAATCACGTCCGGGAGGATTGGAATCGGAGGAAATGCGTAGAGTAGGCCTGGAGGCCATGGACTCCGGAGGGCATTGATTGCTTCCGCTCCCGGGGATGGAAATCTGGCATAGAAGCGAGGGAGCTGGGTGTTCGCATTGGTCGCGAAGAGATCCAGGACTGGTAGGCCGAATCTGAGGGTGATTTGATGGAACAGGTCTCGATGGAGGTTCCACTCTCCTGGGTCTATCGTTGCTCGGGATAGCCAATCCGCCTGGACGTTGAGACTCCCGGAGATGTGATCGGCTAGGAGCGACTGGAGATGTTTTTCCGCCCAAAGGCCCAACTTGAGGGCCTCCCTCATGAGAGCCTTGGATCTCGTGCCCCCCTGTCTGCAGATATGGCTTTTTGTGGCAATGTTGTCGGTGAGAATGAGAACGTGCCGGTTGGGAATGCGAGGAGAGAAATGCTTCAGAGCCAGGGAGACGGCTCTTAACTCTAGCCAATTGATTGGCCTGGAAGCCTCCTCCGGGGACCACGTGCCCTGGGCTATCATCCCCTGGGCGTGGGCGCCCCATCCCGATAGACTGGCATCTGTGGTGATGACAAATTGATCCGGGCACCTGAACGGGGATCCTCTGTCCATGGCCGGAGACTTCCACCACTTGAAGGATCTGCGAACACTCAGTGGGATGACAATGCGTCGACTTGAGTTGCTGTGCCCTGATCTCTGAAAAGGCAACAGAAGCCACTGGAGTTCCCTAGCATGAAGGCGAGCCCAGGGAATGATGCCTATGCATGACACCATCTTCCCCAAAAGGGAAGATAGAGTAACTATGGATACTGAAGGATTAGATAAAATGTTAGAAATTAACTCCACTATACTGAGTTTTCTCTCGGGAGAGAGAAAAACCTGGGAGGATTTTGAATCAATAATGGATCCCAGGTGAGAAATGGAAGTGGAAGGTTGGAGGTGACTTTTATCAAAGTTGATGGAAAATCCATGGTCCTGAAGGACAGACATGGTGACAGCAAGGTCTGTTTTCACTCTCTCTAGGGAGTTCCCATGAATTAAAATATCATCAAGATAACATAAAATGTGAATGGGAGACGCCCGGATATAGGCCGCCAGGGACCCCAAGAGCTTTGTAAAGACCCGAGGGGCCGAGGAAAGGCCAAATGGCATCGCTCTATACTGGAAATGCCTGCCTTGAAAGGAAAAACGTAAAAATTTTCTGTGGCATTTGGCTATAGGGATGTGAAGGTAGGCCTCAGTGAGGTCTAAGGAGACCATGAAATCTCCTGAGTGAATGGCGGCCAAAATAGAAGACAGGGAGTGCATTTTAAACTTCCTATATTTGATGAATAGGTTTAGTTTCTTTAAATCCAAAATAGCTCTCCAACCTCCGGAGGACTTTGGAACCATAAATAGGATGGAGTAAAAACCTAGGCCCTTCTGACCGGCAGGGACCGGTTGAATGGCTCTGATGGACAAAAGATGAGAAATGGCCTCCTCCATACGGTTACAATCTGAGGATGACCTGGGAGAAGGGCAGGAAATGAAACGTTTAGGGGGAGGAGAAATAAATTCTAAAAGAAGGCCTGTTTGAACAGTGTCAATGACCCAAGGGTCCTTGGAGGTGAGACGCCAATTAAAGGCGAAATGAGCCAGGCGACCCCCTATGGGAATGGAGGCAAGATTACCATCTAGGTTTCTTTGAAGCCCTGTTAGAGGAAGCTCCCCTTTGGAAACGAAACCCTCTACCCCTGGAGTTCCTGCCTTGGGAACGAAAGCGGGGGGAATACTGACCTGAAGATCTCTGATAGGAAGCCGCTTGATCTTGCTGGCGCCCTGGGCGACGAAAGGACTGCGTTTTGGTAACCTTTTTAGTGGTTGGACCCAAAACCTTCTTCTTGTCCGTGGTCTCCGTGAGGAGTGGATCCAGAAGATCACCGAAGAGAAGGTCGCGCTTTAAGGGGCCCTGGGATAACTGCCACTTTTGGCGAACTCCCGCTTGCCAAGGGCGAATCCATAGGAGTCTTCTTGCCATTGTAGAGGCTGCAATAGACTTAGCAGAAAATCTAGTAGATTGCAAGGTGGCATCAGCCACGTACTGGGCAGCTGCAAAGACCTTGTTGAAGTCTTGTTGACCTCTCAAGTCATCAGGAGGAATGTGCTGTTGAAGCTGGCGAAGCCACAGCAGCATGGCTCTGGAGAAGAAAGGAGGCCGCTGCAGAACTTTTAATGGACCAGGAATCAGCGGTGAATCCTCTTTTGAGCATCAGCTCGATGCGCTTGTCCTCTGGACGGAGGACTTCCTCCGCCTCGCCTGGTACAGCCGCTGCCGAGTGAAGAATCTTGACAGGTTCATCTGGTTTGGGAAAGGAAAGAAGCTCTTCATAGGAAGAGGAGAGTTTATACAACTTTCTGTCCTTGGTAGAGGGATTAAGGCCAGAGGCTGGAAAATCCCACTGTTTGAGTAAGGCATCTTTAAACAATTTAGGCATAGGAATTACCTCGTTATCCTCCTGTTCCTCTGTGAAGTAAGGTAAATTCTCCTCCGGGGGATCAGTGGAAGTGGAGGCTTGTTTCTCCTGGGCCGCTAATCCCGTAGAAATTCTAGCTTTGAGGAGGAGAGATTTGAATAGTTGAGAAGGAAAAATAGTAATTGGAGGAGGAACTTTTATTTGGGATTCCTCATCCTCTGATAAGCCCTGAAAAGGGTCTTCATCCTCCTCTACATCCTCATATTCATCCTGGGAGGATTCTGAATCATCCTGAGTAGGAGCTCTGACCGCTGGGGAAGAACCCAAGGGGCGGGAGGAACGAGAAGGAGGAAGAGGTACAGGAAGCTCATTGATGGAGGAGAGTTTGGCATCAATGGCTTTGGACAACACAGCAAAAATAGATTGGAACTCAGGAGGTAAACTGGAAATATCAGCAGAAATGGCAGAAGAATCCCTAAAGGCCTGGGAGGATCCTGGCTGGGGGGAATCTTCAATAATATCTGGTTCCTCTGGACCTATGCCCCATAGGTTAGGTTGGGGTCTGTCTAGGTTTGGCTCATCCAGAGATAACACAGGGACCCCAGAAGGAGGCAGACTAGAGGCCTCTGGTGGGTCTTGGCTACTGATTACTTGGGCCTGCACTTTTAAACGTTTTGCTGATTTGTCATGGATTTTTTGTAGGGCTAGGTCCCTTCTCTTCTCGGCCCTGGTGACCTTGGTCGAGGGGCGGGCCCCTGGAGAAGAGGAGGAAGAGGCCTGGGGGATACTAGTAATCTCATCGCCTGTAGGCCTGGCCTCTCTGGGACCTTTAGTTGTGCCTCTCTTGGGAAAGGTAGCCATAGTCTGACAATTAACAGAAGACAAGGCTGAGCCAATGACTGAATTAAAAGGAGAAGATTTCAAGGACTTCCCAAGAGGAATGGATCCTGCTTCGAGGCCTCGAAGCTGCTGAAGAGTGAGGACAATCTGGGCAAACCCAGAGTTCGTGCCCCCAAATCCAGCGGGGCCAGCCTCCCTAAACTTAGTAATTAAGTAAACCAAGGCACTCTGGTTGGAGGCTTAGCCGGTGGAGAATTTAGCCTGGGACCCCCAAGGCCCGCTCCCGGATCCACGCGGTGGACTGAGGCCTACGCGGCTGGCAGAAGGCCAACACGAGAGGCCTAGATTTTAAAAAAAAAAGGGCGCGAAGGCCTTCGCGCCGAAAAGATCGCTGCTGAGAATTTCTAAAGGGAAAGCGATCGACTAAGTCCAGGAGACTAAAAGGCGTCTCACTCCGCAGGAGGTATATTATAAGCCCTTAAATATTTATATACAGTAGATAATCAAAATTTCAATGGTATAAATACTTGCACTAGGACCTCCAGGCCTAGGGATTAGAAGAATCCACAAGCGGCCGCAGGAATCGTAACCGGCAAAACCGCCGGGGGAAAACGAAACCGCAACTTCTCCCAAGGAAAGAAAGCCAAGCCGCGTTTTTTTCTTTTTTTCCTTTTAAACGGCTGGCGCAATTAGTGCAAGTAATAAAATAAAGACAATAAATCTTACTACTTTTTGAAGGAAAGAACGAAGGGAAGGTGTTAGAAGGTCGAACGAGCTATCACAATACAACCGCAGGATATGCGAACTGAGCGAATTCTGGGGAAGGGGCGGATCCGGCAAGCTTTTTTAATACTAGGCTCAGTTCCACCGGATTGGACATGAGCAACCCATGTGACTGCTGGACCCGCTCCTTCAGTACGGAGAAGCAGCTAAAGAAATTTGCAAAATATGATGATCTAAAAATCGAGCTGTATAAGCCAGTGAAAGCGGTCCCAGTGGTCCTTGGCATTTGAAAACCATCGGAATTGACAAAATCTCCACCTGTCAATTGCAAAAGGCGACTCTACAGGGATCGGCACACATAATTCGCCGCTATATCACGCAGTCCTAGGTGCTTGGAAAGCGCCCGACTGGTGATGAACTATGAAATCCAGCATAGTGATCTCGTTTGCTGTGTTGTGTTATTGTTGTTGATGTTGATGATGATGATGATAATGATGATGATGATGATGATGATAATAATAATAATAATAATAATAATAATAATAATAATAATAATAATAATAATGCCGCCTTTCCGAGCCACAGTGGAGCTCCTAAACCTGCAATTTCACCGAGTTGTGCAGAAAGATCTTCAGACCCCTCATCCAAGATGGAGATTTTTAACTGCTTCTGCTAGGGCCCCTCTTTTTCTTGAACTCACGTCTCTACATTTGATATAATTTCTGTGTTACATTCAACTAGCAAAATGCAAATACCAACGTGCTGGAACCACCCCCACAAGTCTTATCTTATGGCTACGTGGAAGACAGAACGACTGGAACTGTTCATCCAGTCTTTGAATGGGTGAATCCAGAGGGGTGACCGAGTCTGTTTCTACACAGGGCTGTCTAAAACCCACGTCACATGGAATGGATTCCTCATGACTTCACTACAAAAACCTCTGCACTGTTTGCTCTTTGTTCTAAACAAACATTGCCGGGAGGGAGTTCAGGAAGTCTTGAAATGCAAGGTTTAAATTGAAGAGTCTCGGATATTCTCCTCCGAGTTCCATTTTCTTAGCAACTGAGACCTTTTAATGACCAGCTTTGTCCCCTTCCTCTTCTCAATTGCTGAAGCATTCGGCTTTCTGAGCTGCCTTAGCTACAATGCTGGGAATTTGGCCATGTGATCATTCCAGCTCTGTGTTTTGAGGCAGGATCAAAGGACTACTCTGCTTCCTAGCAAAACAACAAGACCCAATTATCCCCAAGGCAAGGAAATTTCCAAAACCATCCAAGACCAATTTGGGCAAAGCAAACTTTTTTAAGAGCAGAACACAAGCGATTAAATTCCAAAGCACAGAAACAATCCTCCAAGAGAGCTTTAAATCGATATCTTGCACCAGCCTGTTGCTAAAGATCAGCTACATCAGGGGTGGGCAATTAATTTTGCCATGGGGCCGCATGAGAAATTGGGATGGTTTTAGAGGGCCGGACTAATATAATTAAGTCAGTTCTACCCAATACCGTAAAGACCCAGACCCTGGCCTGACCTAAACACCCAGACCCACTCTACAGACCCCTAATTGTTTGCTTTACAGCAACACGGTGCACCACAGACACTGCACTGGAGTGTTTGCATGGTTTCTGTGCCTGGCCGCTTTCGGTAGGAGGTCGGGGTCCGTTCCAGTGCGACGATGAAAGAGCTCATCATGTCTGCCGGGACTCCTCCAGTTCCTGCTTTCCTCATGATTCATCAGGAAAGCAGGAACCGGAGGAGTCCCGGCAGACGTGGTGAGCTCTTTCATCCTCGCACTGGAGCGGACCCTGATCTCCGTGGACCGGTCACAGATAGCGTGCAGGCCAGATGCGGCCCACAGGCCACCCCTTGCCCAGGTCTGAGCTACACCTAAGCAGGACACAATAGCTTGCAGTTCTGTTCATGTCTATGGTTATAGAATGGGGGGCTGCTAACAACAAATATTTGGAGCTAAGACCCCTGAGAGACCACATTCCAGAATATAATGGACATGGAAGACTTTGGCAATGCCCAACTCCTCTTCAGTTGCATTTGCCTCTTATACTGCACATAAAAAAGAGGGTGCTGACCCCTCACATCCTGGACACAAACTGTTTCAACTCCTACCAACGTCTCTACAGAACATTGCACACCAAGACAACTAGACACAAGAACAGTTTTTTTCCCAAACGCCATCACTCTGCTAAACACTGAGGATGTTACCTAATTTGGGTAATGATACAGCTGCAAGAAAACAAGAGAGATCAGAGACCACCAAGGACCCCTCGTTTCAACCCCGAGCTACAAATATTCTCGCTAGCAGTGGCCTCTGCTCTGGGGGGATCAAGATGGTGGTTGCAGTTGGGCAATGGGAACCCCAATAGCTGTGATACATCTGTGTGTCAACAAACTATTTACTAAGACTGCATTTCTAGTTCTATTAGTTTTTTCTCATCATCCTATCAACCTTTTCCTTCCACTTAGGAGTGTAAGATTCAGATTCTAAGAATCTGAAACGGTTCTTGGATGTTCTGTCTTTATTTTATTGATGGTCTTTGACTGTAATAAAGGTTTAATTTGGGGGAAAAATTGATTGTAACTTGTTACTTGTATTGTTAAGATTTTTATTAATATTGATTGTCTCCTGATTGCTTATTTGACCCCTATGACCATCATTAAGTGTTGTGCCTCATGATTCTCGACAAATGTATCTTTTTCTTTTATATACACTGAGAGCATCTGCACCAAAGACAAATTCCTTGTGTGTCCAATCACACTTGGCCAATAAAGAATTCTATACTATTTCTATTTCTATTTCTATTTCTGTTTCTATTCCTATTCTATTCTATTCTATTCTAAATACTGCAATCAATCCATGTTCTCTTCTTTCTGCCTCCAGCCCAATAAGCCAGCTGACACCAAAATACAAAATCGCCCCACCGAGATCTCCCTTTCCACTTCGTACAAAAAAGTTGAACAATAAAATAATAAGCTGCTTACTGAATATACTGGATCAGTGGCCTCTGGTGAGCACTGAGGATGTTACTTAATTTGGGTAATGATAAGTCTGCAAGAAAACAAGGGAGCTCAGAGACCACCAAGGACCCCTTGTTTCAACCCCGAGCTACAAATATTCTCGCTAGCAGTGGCCTCTGCTCTGTGGGATCAAAATGGTGGTTGCAGTTGGGCAATGGGAACCCCAATAGCTGTGATACATCTGTGTGTCAATTAGAATTACAAAAGGCTCAGATCAGAGCTTTGCTTTTCTAATACCCCTCACTTCAGATGTCACTACTTTGAACAGGGTGTCCAGAGGGAAAGCATTTTGAAATTCCCTGATATTTCTCTGTAACCTGAGATCTAGTTAAGGCATGATCGTAGATGACGTCATACCAAACGGCTGAGCCATAGAGAAATATCGGTACCTGAGGAAGCAAGTTGTTACCATAGTTATCCTCATTTTTGCTTGAGTTTTTTTTCACAAATTAGCTAATAATTTCCTGATATTTCCTGAACCACCGATTTCCCTAACTCCCTGATTTCCCCGTTTTCCAGGTTTGCTGGACACCCTGTTTGAAGTACCAAGCCAGGAACTGGGGGATATCCTGGGGGCTTTACTACAAAGCCCTGCTGAAGGTTTGGTAATGTTCCTAGAGTCAAAGGGTGGCCCAGACTCTGGATACTGGTACCAGCAGAAGGGACCTGTTACGGATCTCATCAGCAAAGGAATTCTGGTTGGTGGGTCCAGAGGGAGAGCTTTCTGTGCTGTGACCTCTGAATGTCTCCCCCTCCCCCAAGGTGGGATCTGCCCCCACCCTTCTGATAGGGTCTGAAGGCCTGGCTCTGCCAGATGGCCTGGTGCCCCAATGGGTAGGCATCATTCTCCACCCCCATCTCCACCCCCGCACATCATGCTCTCTTACTCCCCAACCAACTTTTTTAATGGTGCTTTATTGCTGTTATTAGGAATATTTATTCTTCAGGGTTTCAGCATTCGCCCGGAGTCACCTTGAAGCGAGAGGGCACCAGACTAATCAAAGAAACTAATAGTCTGCGGAGTCTGCGGAGAGGGGCGGCATTCAAATCAAATCAAATCAATCAATCAATATCAATCAATCAATCAATTAATAAATAAATAGCATTCAGACTTATATACTAGTCTAGTGCTTTTGCAGCCCTCTCTAAGCGGTTTACACAATCAGCCTATCGCCCTCAACAATCTGGCTCTTCATTTGACCCACCTGGGAAGGATGGAAGGCTGAGTCAACCTCGAGCCAGTGGTGAGATTTGAACTGCTGAACTACAGCTAGCAGTTAGCTGAAGTAAGTAGCCTGTAGTGCTGCACTCCAACCACTGTGCTACTCCCAAACTTGGGAGTACAGTGGAGTCTTTTTCACAATGCATTAAAACACAGTGGCGGGAAAAAAAAGGCTTACGAGAAATTACCACGTTACAAACACGATGCTATAATATTAAGATAAAACGCGGGGAGTCTTCGGAGAGGGGCGGCATACAAATCAATCAATCAATCAATCAATCAGTCAATCAATAATGCCCTAAATAATCTCAGCTTTGAAACGCTTGAGTAGCTCTTATTGATAGGAGTTGAGCATTAGCTTTTTCCTCCTTCCTCCTCCTCCTCACTTTCCCCTTCTCCTCCTCCGAGCTTCTGGCGGGAGAATTCCTCAACCATAACCATTGTCGCTGAGTTATCCTAGACACCTCCAACTGTGTAATGCAGATGCAAAAAAATGAAACACAACTAAAATGTAGTACAGGCAGCCCACAAGGAAGCCTGCCCCTTACGGCTGCCAATGGTGACGGCCTTTAAGTGAGACAGCCTCACTTAAGGACCATCAACCTTCTGTTCTGCCTGATGTGGCCATTAAATGAACATGTAGGTTGTTTGACAAATGCAATCAAAGAATTAAAGAAACCAAAGCGATATGGCAAAAATGTCATGAATGGATTCGCAACAAAAACTAAATACAGTGGAACCTCAACATACGAGCAGCTCACCTTACGAGAGCAACTCGAGATAAGAGCTTGGAGGCGAGCAATATTTTTGCTCGCCTCCCGAGCTCAAACCCGAGATACGAGCGGAGAAGAGCCAGGCTGGCTTGCTTGGCTTCCTTCCCGCTGATGCAGAGCCGAATACTGTAAAGCGTCCCGCCCCTCTGACGCTTTCGGCGGCTTCCCAAGCGACGCTGGGCTCTTTTGCCGCCAAAAGCGTCAGGGGGGCGTGACGCTTTATTCGGCTCTGCAGGGGAAGGAAGCAAAGCAAACCAGCCTGGCTCTTCTCCTCGCTTGGTGAGTCCTTGGCTTCTGCTGGGGGTGGGGGGATCTGAACGCTCTCCCTGGCTGGGAGCACTTTCGCTGCGAGAGAGGGCTTTCCCGAAAGGGACGGAGCCCTCTCTCACAGCGAAAGTGCTCCCAGCCAGGAGGCTGCGAGAGAGGGCTTTCCCGAAAGGGACGGAGCCCTCTCTCACAGCGAAAGTGCTCCCAGCCAGGAGGCTGCGAGAGAGGGCTTTCTCCGCCTTTTCGAGAAAGCGCGCCTGTCTGAAAAGATCGCCGCCGGTCTGGTGGAGTTTTGCAGCAACCTCCGAGCAACCTGGGCTCGGAGGTTGCTGCAAAACCCCACCGGACCGGCAGCGATCTTTTCAGACAGGCGCGCCGATTCTCCGCTCACTGCTAAAAGCGGAGAATCGGCGCGTCTGTTTAAAAAGATCGTAGCCGGCACGGGGGGATGTTCCATGCCGGCTACGATCTTTTTAAACAGACGCGCCGATTCTCCGCTCACTCCGGGTAAGCTGCGAATCGGCGCGTCTGTTTAAAAAGATCGTAGCCGGCACGGGGAGATGTTCCATGCCGGCTACGATCTTTTTAAACAGACGCGCCGATTCTCCGCTCACTCCGGGTGAGCTGCGAATCGGCGCGTCTGTTTAAAAAGATCGTAGCCGGCACGGGGAGATGTTCCATGCCGGCTACGATCTTTTTAAACAGACGCGCCGATTCTCCGCTCACTCCGGGTGAGCTGCGAATCGGCGCATCTGTTTAAAAAGATCGTAGCCGGCACGGGGGGATGTTCCATGCCGGCTACGATCTTTTTAAACAGACGCGCCGATTCGCAGCTCACCCGGAGTGAGCGGAGAATCGGCGCGTCTGTTTAAAAAGATCGTAGCCGGCATGGAAAGCCCCCCCATGCTGGCTCCGAAGCACCGGGCACCCCTCAGACGACGTCTTTTCCCCTCAGCCCTCGCGCTTGCACGCATTAATCACTTTTGCATTGTTTCCTATGGGAAACAATGCTTCGACCTACGAGCTCTTCGACATACGAGGTTCCTTCCAGAACCAATTAATGTCGTATGTCGGGGTTCCACTGTACAGTGTTCCCTCGATTTTCGCGGGGGATGCGTTCCAAGACCGCCCGCGAAAGTCGAATTTCCGCGAAGTAGAGATGCGGAAGTAAATACACTATTTTTGGCTATGAACAGTATCACAAGCCTTCCCTTAACACTTTAAACCCCTAAACTGCAATTTCTCATTCCCTTAGCAACCATTTAGATTATTACTCACCATGTTTATTTATTAAAGTTTATTTAAAAAAATATTTATTAAAGGTGGACGAAGGTTTGGTGATGACATATGATGTCATCGGGCAGGAAAAACCGTGGTATAGGGGGGGAAACTGCAAACTATTTTTTAATTAATATTTTTGAAAAACCGTGGTATAGCCGTTTCGCAAAGTTCGAACCCGCGAAAATCGAGGGACCACTGTATATCAATATAAAGTGTACATTTAAGAGATCTAAATATACTAATATTATAGGCTTTAATAACTTACGGAAATGTATATGGTTTGCTTAAGACATAGAGATGTGATTTGTAATTTTATTACCCAAAATGAAACTGTATTGGATCTGTAAAAACAATAATAATAATAATAATAATAATAATAATAATAATAATAATAATAATAATTTATTAGATTTGTATGCCGCCTCTCTCCGAAGACTTATCCTTTTTTTAACAATAAAAGTTTAAATATATTTTTTTTAAAAAATAAAAGTTTAAATATATTTTTTTTAAATAACATGCAGGTTGTTAAGCGGAACATGGGTGGTGGAGGAGAGGCCCCACCTAACTGGCAGACAAGAGCAAAAACCTCTGCCCAGCAGAGGAGAAGAGCCCGGCCAGATCCAGATCAAAGCAGCTTCCAAAGACGCCCCGTGCTTGGAAATGCCAGGGAGGAAGTTCAGTCATCCATCCACCCACGGAGGACCTTTTGCAGAAGGAGGAAACCATACTTGTGGGCTGGGCCTCTGCCCCAACCCGCTGCAGACCTCTCCTGGCCCCGGTCAGACTTTGGAGAAACAGGGGTGGTGTAGCCGCCATGATGGAAGAGAGGATTGTGCTGAGGAAGGGGTTAAACGCATCCACTCCCACACACTTTGGAGTATCTTCGTGCCCACAAGTGCAGCCCTGCAGGCTACGTCTGCTGATCACTGACTGCCAGCAGTTTGGCAGATCGAATCTCATTAGGCTCAAGGTTGACTCAGCTGTCCATCCTTCCGAGGTGGGTAACACAAGGACCCAGAACGTTGGGTCTATGTCTATATATGCTGACTCTGTAAACCGCTTAGAGAGGGCTGTAAAAGTGGCATATGTCTAAGGCAGCGGTTCTCAGCTTGTGGGTCGCGACCACTTTGGGGGTCGAATGACCCTTTCACAGGGGTCGCCTAAGACCATCGTAAAACATATTTCCAATGATCTTAGGAACTGCTCCTCTATCCACCTACATGTAAATAGATTACATATATATACATATACATATACATACATACATACATACATACATACATACATACATACATACACACACACACACACACATATATATATATATACATATATATATATTTGTTTCGTAGATTTTCACGGGTACAGGTATGACGGTCTTGGTATATTTGGGTTTCTTCCCGTGTAGGATTTGGAAATTTCTGGCGACGTTTCGACGAGGTCCCACTTGAGTGGGACCTCGTCGAAACGTTGCCAGAAATTTCCAAATCCTACACGGGAAGAAACCCAAATATACCAAGACCGTCATATACACACATATGTGTGTATGTATGTGTATACATACACACATATGTGTGTATGTATGTGTATACATACATACACACACACACACACATACACAATGCTCAAAAAAATAAATGGAACACTTAAACACCATATAACTCCAAGTAAATCAAACTTCTGTGAAATCAAACTGTCCACTTAGGAAGCAGCACTGATTGACAATCAATTTCACCGCCTGTTGTGCACATTCAACTTTGTACAGAACAAAGTACACGTATTCAAGTAGAATATTTCATTCATTCATGTTATTTAAATGTTCCCTTTCTTTTTTTAGCAGTATATATACATATACATATACCATGGGAACTTCTGAGCATGCATAGAAGATGAATTTTTGGCACTGAGCATGCGTCGTCATCTTGTTTTTGGCTTTTTTTTTGGTGCAATAAAACATATTTAAATGTTTTGATCATGTTCCCCCTTTCCCTTCTGTCCTCCGGACTATGCAGATGGAGTTCATGAAATCTTTCCTGATAAGTTTCATGCTTAAGACCTTCTGCCATTTTTGTAGCCCGTCTTTGGACCCGTTCAGTTTTATCCATTTTATCAATGATGGTCAGCTCCATCCAGACTACAGTAGTTCTCATCCCACAGCTTCATCCCTTCCCCGCTCTGCCCCCCTTTCTGGGCCTGCCAACCTGTTGCCCTGCTCTCCGCTCCCCTGCCTCAGTGGCTCCTCTGTTATTCCCGAAGCTCTTTTAACTGGACCCAGATGGCAGCAAAGGACCTGTTCCTTTTAGAGATCGAGAACTGAAGACTTCATAGGGTGGGGAATCATAACGCTCCGAATTAGAAGAGCTGGTGGAAGCCTCTGCTGGAACAGGCATCTGCTTTCAATTTCCTTCCACCCTTTAAGTTCACAGTGGGACCAGAGGACAGCCTGGAAGGAAATTCTGGTCCAAGTCTGTAATTATCTGAAAAACTCTACGTGGTCATTCTTCGCCGTCTTGCCGTTTTCAACTCTTCAAACAGAAATTAAAGCCAAGCAAGCACATTGACATCTGTCCCTTTAGTGAAGTTGGGAAAGGATCCCAAAGTAACACTGGTTATTCTGGAACCACCTAGAGAGGGCAGGCACAGAAGACAATAGGGAAGAAACCCCGTTGGCATCCAGAGCCCCAGCTAAGAAGCATTCCATGCGTCCTGCGCGCTTAGATAAAAAGCAGATGTAGCAGAAACCAAAACGGGTTCCTCCTTCTCCCAAATCAGTGAAACGAGAGACGTTCGCTGGGATATAGGAAAAGCAGCGCCGGATGTTGCCTGCCTTGCCAACAGGCCCTGGATGCCAAGGGCTGAACAAAAGACTGGGCCTAAAAGGATCCATCTTGGCACATCAGCTACGCGAGAGTCCATTGATCAGTGCCTCCTTTGCAGGCCCTTTGGCACTTGACAAATGACACAAAGGTGACATTAGAAAGAGAAGACAACAGGAGGCAAAAGTGGCCCTCCAGCTCCGAGGATCAATTTCACTACCTACACTATAGATTGAACTAAATACAGTGATGGCAAACCATTTTTCCCCCCATGGGTGCCAAAAATGTGTGTGCGCACACACTATCACTTATACGCGAGTGCCCACCCCCATAATTCTATGCCTGGGGAGGGTGAAAACGGCCTTCCCTTCCCCTTGGAGGCCCTCTGGAGCCTAGAAATGGCCTGTTTCCCAACTTCTGGTGGGCCCAGTAGGGCTGTTTTTCACCCTCTCCAGGCTCTAGAGCAGTGATGGTGAACCTTTTTTATCTCAGGTGTCAAAAGAGCGTGTGCGCATGCTATCGCGCATGTATGAGTGCCCACCCATAATTCAATGCCTGGAGAGGGCGAAAACAGCTTCTCCTGCCCCTCGGAGCCAGAAACAGCCTGTTTCCCAACTTCTGGTGGGCCCCGTAGGCTCGTGTTTCGCCCTCCCCAGGCCCTAAAGGCTTCCCTGGAGCCAGGGGGAGGGTACAAACGCCCTCCTCCCTGAAGGTTCTGTTTCTCTGTCTCTTGTTTTTTTCTTGTATTTATATGCCACTCACTCCAAATGGACTCTGAGCAGCTGCAGCTTTTTTCAAAGCTTCTTTTTCAGTCCTAACTAAGTACTAATGATCTTCCTAGCTCTTACCTTGCAGGCTCTTTCATTGTTACTCTCTGCAAAGAATGTTTTTGAATATGTTTTCAGCCGTAACCAAGTTGTTGTTGTTGTTGTTGTTGTTGTTGTTATTATTATTATTATTAATTGGATTTGTATGCCGCCCCTCTCGGCTGACTCGGGGCGGCATACAAGTGTTAACGATGTTCCCAGCTCTTACTGGCTTGCAGGCTTTTTTCATTTTTACTCTCTCCGAAGAATTTTTTTTTTAAGACCTAACCAGGGAATGAATCGTTGTAATTCAGGGACTGCCTGTATCTCCATCCACAAAGGGAGAGGAGCAAGAGGAATCTTTCAGGAGGCTCCTCTCTGGTTTCCCAGAGTATGGGGAGAAACACTTCCAGTCTCCCAAAATCCAGCAAATACATAAGAACATAAGAAGAGCCATGTTGAATCAGGTCAAAGCCCATCGAGTCCAGCATTCTGTGTCACACAGTGGCCCGCCAATTGTACATGAGGATCTTGAGTAGAAAGAGAAGGCAAAACCCTCCCTTTCCCTTGACCCCCAACAAATGGGACCCAAGGGAATCCTGCCTGCCTCAACCAACATAGAGGCAGCACTTGGACATCTGTTTCAATAACCACCGATATGCTTGGCATCCATGAATCTGTCTAATCCTGCCTTGAAGCTATCAAGGCTGACAGCTGTCATGACCTCTTCTGGAAGTAAATTCCATAAACGAAGGACCCTCTAGCTTCAAGGAAGGATTAGACATATTTATGGAAGTCAAGTGTATCATAGGTGGTGATTGAAACGGATGTTCAAGTGCCACCTCTATGCTGGTTGAGGCAGGCAGGGTTCCCTTAGGTCCCATTTGTTTGGGGTCAAGGGAAAGGGAGGGTCTTGCCCTCTCTTTCTGCTCAAGATCCCCATGGACAATCAGTGGGCCATTGTGCAACACAGAATGCTGGACTCGATGGGCTTTGGCCCGATTCAGCATGGCTCTTCTTAGGTTCTTATGTAAAGTAAATGGGGAAGCCAGATTCACTTACCAACGGGGTTACTAACTTAACAATGGTGGGGCAAGGAAAGTCATAAAACGGGGGCAAATTCCACTTAATAAATGTCCCACTAAGCAACAGAAATGTCTGGGTCGTAATTCAAGGGCTACCCAGACTATTTTGACACCCTGATGGTCCTGGCTGCAGCTTGTCTTCCACCAAAGGCGCTTGGTGAGGAAAGATAGGGAAGTAGAACAATCTCTGGGAGAATGGAGGGGCAGAGGCTGTTAGTGCAGGGGGGCTCCAAGCTTAGAATTCTGGGAGTTGAAATCCACAAGCCTTAAAGCGGCTGCAGTTGGAGACCCCAGCGCTACCTGGTCCCAAACAGGTTTGTCCCCTCTGCAAAGGATCTTGGGAAATTGGGTGTGGAATTTCAATGTCATTCAATGGGAGAGATGTGAGACTGGGGGGGGGGGGGGTAAAACACATTCTCTGCTGGATGCTTGTTGGCCAGGATTTCAGTGAGCAAATTCATATGCTTAAATGATGAATGGACTTGTTATCTAAGGAATGCTGCTTAGGCGGAGTTTGGCACCTTTCTTGGACATTATTTATTTATTGATTGTTTCTTCATTGCTTATCTGACCCTTATGACAATCATTAAGTGTTGTACCACATGATTCTTGACAAATGTAGCTTTTCTTTTATGTACACTGAGAGCATCTGCACCAAGACAAATTCCTTGTGTGTCTAATCACACTTGGCCAATAAAGAATTCTATTTCTATTTTATTCTGTCCTGTTCTGTTCTGTTCTCTAACTACCCTATTCTATTCTTGACAAATGTATCTTTTCTTTATGTACACTGAGAGCATCTGCACCAAAGACAAATTCCTTGTGTGTCCAATCACACTTGGCCAAGAAATAATTCTATTCTATTCTATTCTATTCTATCCCATGCCATGCCATGCCATGCCATGCCATCTTATGCTATTATGTTTAACTCCGAAGAAAAAGATAACTCCTTTGCCCTGGCCATTTAAAATCTGTTTTTCATCATGTGCGCTTATATCAATAAAGAGTTTGATTTATTCATACAATAAATATTTTTGAGTCCGAAGGGTCGCTCTGAGAGGGATGTGCAGAGAACAGGGGGGAGAGAAAGGGAGGTGGGAGGGAGAGGAGTGGGGAGGGAAAGACTGTGAAAGGAGGGTGAAGGTTCGGTCTCTGAGCTTCTGGGTTGGTTTCCAAACATTTCATTACCAGACTAGGTAACATCCTCCAGCAGGATTGTGATTGTGAGATTCTCCACGGGGAGTCTGGGAGAGAAAGCAAACACCGAGGGAGAGGAAGGCTTTGGAAGGGTGGGGGACACACTCACATGTAATAAAGTAATCCTCGTATCTTTTGAATTCCAAGCCCATGTAGTTGGGGCTGAACTCCTGAAATTTGATGGTAAAACGGATTTCCAGCTCGGGCCTGTTGCAGGTCACCAACACATTTGGGTCCATGATGGTGCTGCAGAACTCTGCTTGGTCCCGTTTCACTAGGTACAGTTTGTAATATTCATACGGTTTGGATGGCTCCGCCTTCGGACAGATAATGTCCAGCTTGTCCCCAATTTCTGGGTAAATCACCAGCCCTGTGCCAGACATGAACCTGCAAAAAAAAAATGGAAAGAAAAAGGAAATCAGAACGGCAGGAGCTGCGCCTTACATGGCATACACCGTACTTGTCACATTTAGGGAAAAAACCTGCGCACGGAAAGGATCAAAGCACGGGCTGTTTCGAAGTGCTGTATTTGTACTCCCAAGTGCTGCATTTTTATTTATTTGTATCCTGGCTTTGTTAAATTTACACATAATTCAAGGTAGTGAATATATCCAACACAACTTCCTCCTCATATTTCCTACCCCTCAAGAGCAAACCTGTCGCATGAATCCCAGCCGCCGGTGAGGTCCCACAGAGGCGTCCTTCTCCAGGTCCTGTCAACTAGACCAGTGTTTCCCAACCTTGGCATCTTGAAGAGATCTGGACTTCAACTCTGGGAGTTGAAATTCAGATCTCTTCAAGATGCCAGGGTTGGGAAATGTTGAACTAGACAATGTCATTTGGCAGGCCCTTCTCTGTGGAGGCCCCTAGTCCTCTGGAATCAGCTCCCCCCAGAGATTTGCACTGCCCCCACCCTCCTTGCCTTTCGTAAGAACCTAAAAACTTATTTATGCAGTTAAGCTTGGGGGGCATCAGATCCCAGCCTCTGGCCATTGAATGTTTAGAATAGGCGTTGATATGCTTACCTGAACGCCTCTTCTCGTACGGTGAGTGGGTACAGCAGTCACATGGGTTTGCTCTGTCCAATCCGGTGGAACTGAGCCTAGTATTAAAAAAGACTGCTGGATCCGCCCCTTCCCCAGAATTCGCGAATCCGTAGACTAGGCTCAGTAGTGAAGCTCTTTAAGTTCAACTCCCGTGTTAAAAGAAGTTAGAATAGAAAGTGAAGAAGACCACACAAAGGGAGGGAAGTGACTGCTGTACCCACTCACCGTACGAGAAGAGGCGTTCAGGTAAGCATATCAACGCCTATTCTCCGTACTGAAGGAGTGGGTCCAGCAGTCACATGGGACATACCCAATAGATAGGTCCCTAGGGTGGGAGTACATGGCTATCGTGAGAGATAACGGATTGGAGTACTCTTCTGCCGAAGGCAGCGTCCGCTGATGCGTACGAATCAATTTTGTAGTGCTTTATGAAGGAATTTGGTGAGGCCCAAGTGGCTGCTTTGCAGACTTCTTCCAACGGAGCCTGAGTTGCTCAAGTGGCAGATGTGGCAGCACTTCTGGTGGAGTGCGCTGTAATATTCCTTGGAATGGAAAGGGAAGCTGTCTCGTAGGCCTTAGAGATGGTCCCTCTGATCCAACGGCCTATTACTGTGGAAGACACTCTAGATCCCCGGGATCTGGGGTGGTAAGCCCCGAAGAGTGCTTCTGACCTTCCTATGGGTCCTGTGCGTTGGATATAGATCTTTAGCGCCCTAGTGAAATCCAGAGTGTGCCATCTAATTGCCAGGGGATGCTCTCGTTGGAGACAGAAGGAAGGTAAGACGATATCCTGAGATCTGTGGAACATGGAACTGACCTTTGGGAGAAAGGTGGGGTCCAGTCGCAGAACCACCTTGTCCTGGTGGAACTGACAGAAGTCCTGTCTGGTAGAAAGGGCTGCCAATTCAGACATGCGTCGGGCAGATGTAATCGCCACCAGGAATGCTACCTTGAAGGATAGGTACCTGAGGGACGCAGACTTCAGGGGTTCGTAAGGTGCCTGAGTAAGGGAGTGGAGAACCCGTGGCAAGTCCCAGGTAGGATATCTGTGGATCTTGGAAGGCCTGAGGTTGGCCACTCCTCTTAGGAATTCTTGGATTTCCGGGAAGGAGTGTAGGGGCTGCCTGGGAGGCCCCGCCAGGACGGAAGAAATGACTGCCAGGTGACGCCGGATGGTGCTGGTAAAGAGGCCTTGGTGGAAAACCTTTCATGAGGAAGGCGATTATCCTGTGTATGGGAAGACACAGGGGAGATAAGCCCTCCTGTGAGCACCATTGATGGAATTTGGACCAAGTATGGTCGTAGATCCGATTGGTAGACCCCCTTCTGGACTACAGGATGACTTCCACTGTGTCCGGGTCATACCCTCGCAGGTCTAGGTCCCTCCGGATAATAGCCAGGCGGTGAGGTGGAACCACTCCGGGTCCGGATGGAAGGGGGGGGCCCTTGCCGCAACATCTCCTCCGAAACGGGGAGTCGCCAGGGGTCCTGGATGGACAGTTGTTGGAGGTCCGCGAACCATGGCCTGCGAGGCCAGTGAGGGGCTATCAGGATTACCCGGCTTTTTCCAGAAGAATTTTGTGGATCACGTCTGACAGAATTGAAATTGGAGGGAGGGCATACAGTAGACCCGGAGGCCAAGGACTCCTGAGAGCATTTATTGCCTCTGCTCCCGGAGACGGGAACCTGGAGATGAAGCGAGGGAGCTGGGCATTGGCTTTGGTCGCAAACAGATCTAACACTGGGTGGCCGAACCTGAGGCAGATTTGGTGGAACAGTGACTGATGGAGGTTCCACTCGCCTGGGTCTATGGTCGCTCGCGAGAGCCAGTCCGCTTGGACGTTGAGGCTCCCCGAGAAGTGATCGGCTAGAAGCGACTGGAGATGTTTCTCTGCCCAGAGGCCTAACTTCAGGGCCTCCCTCATGAGAACCTTGGATCTTGTGCCTCCCTGTCTGCAAATATGGCTATTGGTGGCTATATTGTCCGTGAGGACCAACACATGCTGATTGGAGATGTGAGATTGGAATTGTTTTAGAGCTAGAGACACGGCTCGTAATTCTAGTCAATTGATGGGCCTGGAAGCCTCCTCCGGTGACCCTGTGCCCTGGGCTAAAAGACCTTGGGCGTGGGCTCCCCAGCCCGAGAGGCTGGCATCTGTGGTGACTACAAACTGGTCGGGGCACCGGAAGAGAGATCCCTTTGCTAGGGCTGGAGACGACCACCACTTGAGGGATCTGCGAACCGCAGAAGAATGGAAATGCGGCGATTTGAGTTGCTGTGGCCCGATCTCTGAAACGGTAACAGAAGCCACTGTAGTTCCCTGGCGTGAAGGCGGGCCCAGGGGACAATACCAATACATGACACCATTTTACCCAAAAGGGAAGATAGGGTGGCAATGGAGGCAGATTGTTGGGGCATAATGCGAGCAATGAGATCCCAAAAAACTACGTTTTCTCTCAGTGGAGAGGAAAACCTGGGCTAACTCAGAATTAATGATAGTTCCCAGATGCAGAATGGAAGTGGAAGGATCCAGGTGGCTCTTTTCGAAATTTATGGAGAAACCATGATTCTGTAGAACCGACATGGTAAGGGAGAGGTCTGCAGCCACTCCAGTTCTGGAATTCCCATGAATTTAAATGTCATCTAAATAACATAAGAAATGAATGGGAGAGGCTCGGGAATGAGTCGTCAAGGATCCCAAGAGTTTAGTGAGGACTCTGGGAGCTGAGGAGAGCCCAAATGGCATAGCCCTATACTGGAAGTGCCTGCCTTGAAAGGCGAAGCGCAAAAATTTCCTATGGGCCTTGGCAATGGGCAGATGGAGGTAGGCCTCCGTGAGATCCAGAGACACCATAAAGTCTCCCCGATGAAGGGCTGCTAGGATGGAAGATAAGGAATGCATTTGAATTTCCTATATTTTATGAACCGGTTCAATTTCTTTAGGTCCAAAATGGCTCTCCGGCCTCCAGAGGTCTTAGGGACCATGAAGAGGATGGAATAGAAGCCAGAACCTCTCTGGAGAGAGGGGACCGGTTGAATAGCTCTAATAGCCAACAAATGGGAAATAGCCTCCTCCATTCGGAAACTATCTGAAGGGAGGCTGGGAGAAGAACAAGAAACAAGCGGTTAGGGGGAGAAGAATGAACTCTAATCTTAGGCCCCTGTTCACAGTGTCAATGACCCAGGGGTCCTTACAAGAACGGTGCCAGGCGGAAGAGAACCAGGCTAGGCGACCGCCTATGGGGAAAAAGGAGTACTTACCATCTGGCTCTTTTGGAAGCCCTGGTAGAGGAGGATCCTCTCTGATAACGGGAACCTCTGCCCCTGGTGGTTCTAGATTGGGATCGAAACCGAGGGGAATATTGACCTGGACTCCTTTGAAGGGTGAAGCCTTGATCCTGTTGCCGTCCTGTGCGCCGAAAAGGCTGCGGCTTAGGGGCCTTCTTGGTGGTGGGTCCTAAGACCTTTTTCTTGTCTGTGGTCTCTGTAAGGAGAGGATCCAGGAGGTCTCCGAAGAGCAAGTTGCGTTTCAGCGGACCCATGGCTAGCTGCCACTTTTGTCTTACTCCCGCCTGCCAAGGGCGGAGCCACAGAAGTCTTCTGGCCGTTGTTGAGGCTGCTACTGACCTGGCTGCAAATCTTGAAGATTGGAAGGTAGCATCTGCTACGTATTGGGCAGCTGCGAAGACTTTGTTGAAATCCTGTTGGCCCCTTAGATCATCTGGAGGCAGGTGAGATTGGAGCTGACGGAGCCACAAGAGCATAGCTCTAGAGAAGAAGGATGCCGCTGCAGCACTCTTAATGGCCCATGAATCTGCGAAGAGGCTTCTTTTGAGCATCTGCTCAAGGCGTTTGTCCTCCGGCCGGAGGACCTCCTCTGCTTCGCCAGGCATGGCGGCCGTTGAGTGGAGCGTTTTCACTGGCTCATCTGGCCTAGGACATGTTAGGAGCTCCTCATAGGAGGGAGAAAGCTTGTAAAGCTTCTTGTCCTTGGAAGTGGGAGTGAGGCGAGCAGTTGGGTGGTCCCACTGTTTGAGCAAGGCATCCTTAAATAATTTGGGCATAGGAATTACCTCATTGTCTTCCTGTTCTTCCATGAAGTAAGGAAGATTTTCCTCCGGAGGGTCTGAAGGAGTAGTAGCCTGTTTTTCCTGTCCGGCTAGCCCCGTGGATACTCTTGCTTTAAGCAGGAGAGATTTGAAAAGCTGCGAAGGGAAGATAGCAGCTGGGGCTGGAATCTTGATCTGGGATTCCTCGTCTTCCGACAGCCCTTGAAAGGGGCCATCATCCTCTGCTGCATCCACGTCCTCATCCTCTTCCTGAGAGGAGTCAGAGACCTCCATGATTGGGGCTCTGTAGGAAGGAGCAGAACTCACGGGACGGGAGGAGCGTGGGAGGGGATGAGACAAAGAAGACACATGGAAAGATGAGAGTTTAGCGTCCATGGTGTTAGTCAAAATAGTCAAGATAGACTGAAACTCCGGAGGCAAGGAAGAAACATCAGCCGGAAAGGAAGGAGGATCCCTGAAGGCCTGAGCAGATTCTGGCTGGGAAGGATCCTCAGTAATATCTGGCTCCTCTGGACCTAAACCCCATAGGTTAGGTTGGGGTGGATTTAGGTTTGGCTCATCCAGGGATAACACAGGAACCCCAGAGGGAGGCAGGTTAGAGGCCTCCGGGAGGGGTGTATTGGTATGCACTTGGGCCTGCACTTTAAAACGTTTGGCTGATTTATCATGTAATTTTTGTAGGGCTAGGTCCCTTCTCTTCTCAGCCCTGGTGGGCCCGGCTAAGGAATGGGCGCCAGAGGAAGAGGAGGAATAGGCCTGGGGAACTTCAGTAGAATTATCAGTAGGCCTAACCTCTTTGGGACTCTTAGTAGTGCCTCTCTTGGGAAAAGAAGCCATAGTCTGAAAGAAATTACAGAGGACAAGGCTTGAGCCAATAAAATAGGGGGGAGAAGAATTTTTAGTGAGCTTTCCCAAGAGGAGAGGTGACCCTGCTCCTAGGCCCAGGAGCAGCTGCGCCTTAAGGGGCAATCCTGGACGGAACCAGAGAGTTCGTGTCCCTAAGTGCAGCGTGGCAGGCCTCACAAACTTAACTTTAAGAAAAACCAAGGCACAACTGGTTGGAGGCCACTTCCGTGGAGAATAGGTTCGAGGGAACTCGAACGACGACTCCAAGGGTCAGGCGGCGGGCTGGAAGCACTAATGGCCGACCTCTTAGGGCAGAACCGAAAGTGCAATTACTGGGCGCGAGGGCCTTTGGCGCCAAAAACAAACGCTCCGTTAATTTATGATCGGAGACACTAAGCCCGGGAGACAATTCAAGTCCCACACCGCGGGAGGTAATTAGCCCTTAATAGTTTGTTTATTTTAGTTAAAGAAGGCTTGCTCTCGGCGGGACCTCCAGACCGTAATAGTAAAATAACGGCCGCGGCAGCAGCACGGAGCGGAAAAACCGCGGGGGCTGAGCCGCTAACTTCTCCCCCAACTCAAAGCCCAGGAGGGCTGAGTGGAATCCCCAGCCGGCAAGCTTAATACAGTAATGGAAAAATCTTACTGGATTTGAAGAGAGATCGAAGGGAAGGTGTTTTGGGAGGAACGAGCATTCACACACATCCGAAGGAATGCGAACTGAGCGAATTCTGGGGAAGGGGCGGATCCAGCAGTCTTTTTTAATACTAGGCTCAGTTCCACCGGATTGGACAGAGCAAACCCATGTGACTGCTGGACCCACTCCTTCAGTACGGAGAATGCTGATGGCTGTAATTGTATGAATGATTTTAACATTTAGACTTTTTATAATGTTTTAAATTAACTGTTTATATTAATTGGACCTAGTTGTATGATTGTATACTGTTTGGTCATTGATATGTTGTGAGCTGCCCCAAGTCCACGGAGAGGGGTGGAATACAAGTCCAATTTATAAAATTAATAAAATAATAAAATAAAACACTGTGAGGTAGGCTAGTGCCTTAACGGCTAAACCAAACTGCCTTCCATCGCCTTAATTTGGTACGTTTAGAAAAAGGAAGAGCTTGGCTGAGAGTACAGTCCCGTTAAAGGCTAGTTGAAGACAGATGCTCGCGCCTCAGTTCTGTCCATCAACAAATCTTTAATGGAGACTCCATGTTTCCATCCAGGAATGACAACTGGGGATTAAAATGGATGTCGTCATCCCATTGGGGCAGCCTGGCCCTTCCTTCTCTGACCATCTTCACTAGCCTGGGGCCTGCTCTGTGTCTCCCTTTCTTTCTTAGCACAGGGGTCTCCAACCATGGCAATTTTAAGGTTTGTGGACTTCAACTCCCAGAGTTCCTCAACCAGCTGGCTGAGGAACTCTGGGAGTTGAAGGCCACAAGCCTTCAAATTCAACTCTGAGTTGAAGGCCACAAGCCTTCAAATTCAACTCTGGGAGTTGAAGGCCACAAGCCTGAAAATTCAACCCTGGGAGTTGAAGGCCACAAGCCTGAAAATTCAACTTTGGGAGTTGAAGGCCACAAGCCTGAAAATTCAACTTTGGGAGTTGAAAGCCACAAGCCTGAAAATTCAACTTGAGAGTTGAAGGCCACAAGCCTGAAATTTCAACTCTGGGAGTTGAAGTCCACAAGCCTTAAAATTCAACTCTGGGAGTTGAAGGCCACAAGCCTGAAAATTCAACTCTGAGAGTTGAAGGCCACAAGCCTGAAATTTCAACTCTGGGAGTTGAAGGCCAAAACCTGACCAACCTGACCCAAGGTTGGTCAGGTCCGACCTAAAGCCTTCTTCAGGCCAAGGCTCCGTCCAAAACCTCTGGCACAACACAGACCTGAGCCAGACCCTTTGGACCTGAGCGAAGGACAAAGAAAATGGCCGTGCGAGTGAAATAGATTTCACTCCCCCCAGCAGTGAACGAGGCTGAGGAAATATTTATTTCTCCTGAATCTGCTGGGAACTGGTGATCCTTGACTCTTCATTGTCCCCATTGAGCGGCAGGGAGAGGGAAGGGGGAACTACAAAGCTCCAGGTGCTTGAGAGGGGATGGAAACACCTGTCCTGACGCCTAACCTCCTTTCCAAGAGAGACGCTGTTGAGTGAAAAGGGGCAATTTGTTCCACTCCTTTCATTTTCAAGGACTCCGACTCTGATATGTTATTGTTAACTTTTCTTTTGGAGAGTTCAGGAAGGTGCATTCTTTGGAAGATGCTAACTTTGTCCAGCTAAGGGCCAGGAGAAGAGTCAAAGAGGTCGAAAGGGAAAAAATATTTTAAGAAGAGGGCGGAGAAGGCTCTTGGTCCCGTGGCACGCCGTTTAACGGTGTTTAAGAAAAGGTGGCGAGAGCTGGCAACCCGACAAAAGGCAGCACGGAGGTCGGAGGGCATCACAAACAAGGCCACCAGAAGACTAAACCTCTAACCAGTGCAACTGGAGTGGGCAAGGAAAGGGGAGGTGAAGGGCCCGTAAGCAGCCACTGACCGGGATGCACGGTCACTACTGTCCAGGATCGACACTTAAGGGTTGCTGTGAGAAATGTCTTTCTCTCGTGGTGAGACATGGGTATCTGGACAAGCCTCTCCCTCTTCCCCTTGATTGGAAAGCCCAAGGGAGGTCAGTTCAGGGCTGCTTTCCCCAAGGCAAAGAAGGGAGTCAGCTATTTACCGTATTCTTCAGAGTATAAGACGCACCCTTTTCCTCCCAGAAGAGGCTGATAATTTGGGTGTGTCTTATACTCTTTCCTTGCAGGCTCTTTCATTGTTTCTCTCTGCGAAGAATGTTTTCCAAGCCCTAAGTCTTTGCAGGGTTTTTTTCATTGCTCTAACTTGCTCCGAATAAGTTTCTTTCCAGCCCTAAGCAGGTGCTAATGATGTTCCCAGATCTCACTGGCTTGCAAGCTCTTTCATTGTTACTCTCTGCTAAGAAATATTTTCCAACCCATAAGATTTTGCAGGGGTTTTTCCATTGCTCTCCTTGTTCTGAATGTTTCTTTCCAGGTGCTAACGATGTTCCCAGCTCTTACTGGCTTGCAAGCTCTTTCATAAACAAAGAATAAAGTTTTTTTAAAGCCCTAACTAGGGGATAAAACAAAGTGCTAGCCAGATAAATACCTGGTGAGCAGATTCATTTCCTTGTTTTCCTCCCCCAAAACTAAGCTGCGTCTTATACTCTGGTGCATCTGATACTCTGAAAAATATGGAAATTTAATTTAATTTATTAAATGATAAGCCGCCCAACTCCGCAGGGACTCCTTTCTCTTCCCTGCATGAATGCTGATACTGTTTGTATTTTCACTAAGCTGTGGGAACTGACTTTCTTCTAAGCCTCATTCTGGCCCCACATCTCGGATGGCCACGTGGACACCCGCAGCACCCTGGCGTACCTGGTGGGGCCTTTTGAAGGCTGCTGGTGGCCTGTGGAGGCCAAAAGAAACCCCTGCGAGGTCTCCTCCCTTCCATCCGACTGCAGCTCGCTTTGAGGTTTTGCGAGTGAGCTTCCGACCCAGCCAGAGCGAGCAGCTCTTCCCCCATACACGCAGAGCTTCTCCACTGTGTCTCCCAGCTAAATTGCACCGTGGAGTCTGCCAAGAGCAGCCCGTTTCCCTGCCAAAGTGCCCTGCCTCTTTCCCATTTCTTTGTCTTTTTTTAAAATTTCAAGTGCATTTCTTTCTCTTTTTGTCTGTTTATAGAATATTTGCAAGAATAGAACTGGTGAACCCAGCTTGTATTACAGGGGTGGGGCTGCTGGGGTTTGCAGGACTTTGGGAGAACTTCTAACTAAGATTCTGTGCATTTGGAGAACCCCCCCAAATCCCACTCCTGGCTGGACCCACCAACCGGACGTTCCCCTCTAGAGTCTGGGGAGGCCATTTTTGCCCTGACAGAAGCTCGAAGAAAGCTTCCTGAGCTCGGGGAGGGTTAAAAACGGGCCCCCACCGTGATGCAGGAGGCCAACTAGGCCACGCCCACCACACCCACACCCACTTAGCAACTAGGCAGAGAACCCCTTGCTGAATTTTTTGAAGCCCACCACTGGTTTTGCACCAGAACGCTAACATTTCAAAATTCCATTTCATTCTAATTTTCCCCGGAGAAAGTTTGTTTTCTTTACAAAGTTATACGTGAACAAACATAGACTGAGAATCGTGATCTTGAAATACTAGTGAGGTCTCTTAATAGCCTCTGAAGAGAGAAACAGCCTGATGGGTCAACACAAACTGCTGCACACCCGATACCCCACCAACCAGCCTCCATTACACCCACAACTCCCATTTGATTGTCTTGTCATGAAAACAGGAGGCTGCTCAAGTAGAACCAGGAGCAAAGAAACCCTCAGGTGATGTCCAAGCGCTTCAGCTGATGCAATGCGAGGCCACCTGGCTATTAATACATTTGGATGGGCCAATATCTGTGGTGCCAGATCTGCACTGGGTATCAATTGCTCCTGGCCCCTCCCAGGCCTAACGCATCCATGGCTGCTAACTGGGAAGGCCTTTCTTAGCCTTTTGGAAGGGCTGGGGATCTCCTCTTGGCCCCAACTCTCTATATCAAGGATGTTAAACTCAATTTCATTGAGGATCGCCTCGGGGATGTGTTTGACCTTGGGAGGGTGGGGGGCATGGCCAGGCTGGATGTGGCCAGCTTAACTTCATTTTTCTGCCAGCGAAAACGGGATCTCGAGCTCCCTTTCGGCTGTGATGGCCTCCTGCAACCCCTCTGCCAGCAAAAACAGGCTCTCGAGCTCTCTTTCGGCTGTGATGGCCTCCTGCAACCCCTCTGCCAGCAAAAACAGGCTCTTGAGCTCCTTTTCCGCTGTGGTGGCCTCCTGCAACTCCTCTGCAAGCGAAAATGGAGCTCGGCAGAGCCGTACACAGCCTTTCTAAGTTGTGTTTTCACTGAGGCATTTTTCTATTTCCAGGAGGGTGACCTGGGTCAGATCTAAGTACCCCACAGGCCCAATCAGGCCCCCGACCTTGAGTTTGACAGCCCTGGGGAACTATTGTCCTTTTGCAATCCATGAAATTCAACTCCCAGAATTCCTGAGCCTATCATGTTCCAGAGCAGGGGTCCCCAACTTGTGGGCTCTAGCCCAATACTGGGCCCCGGGCTAATCGCCACTGGACCTTCTGAGTAACCAACTGATATGCTCACATGAGTGTCATTGCAAGTGCTCACAATCCCATTTACACAAGAACCATTGCGGGTGCTTTGCAGACCCACCCTTGCAAACATCATGGGCACCCATTCGCATGCATGCATGTGCACATGTGCTTGCCCCTCCCACAAAATCATTCCCTCTTTCCTCTCTCTCCCCACCCCAGGTCACCAACCCAGAAAGGTTGGGAAACTGCTCTAGGAGAGTCTGTTTAGAAGGCCCCATTTTAAATGGGACTGGGTGTGTCTGTGTGCGCGCGCATGCATGTGCCCACCCACCTTTGTGTCAGTCTTGATTCCTGACAACTGCCTGGACCAGTGCGGCATTTTTCAGAAGGGGCTTCTCCTGCCGCCTCCTTTTCAGGGCTGAGAGGAGCGACTGGCCCAAGGTCATCTTGCTGGCTTCGTGCCTAAGGAGGGATTTGATCGATCGATGGTAGATTGCAGGGGATACCACCAATCAGGCCCCAACGTTTTATATATTTTAATATTTTGGAGAAAAAATATGACTGTGCTTAGGAGTTAAGGGAGGGTTTAAAAGAAAACTGCATCCAATTTGAGACTTTAATGTAATTCGCATTGTATGTTCTCTGGGGGGCCTGACTTTTGGTGCACCCTGAATGTATGAATGTATGGAACATGGAAGCGGGGGAAGATGGAAAGTCAGGGAGAGAACACTGAAATGCATAAGCAGGTAAATGAGACAGGTGTGCATTTGTGTGTGGGAGAGAGAGAGAGAGAGTTAATTACATCTTCCAAGGCCTGGGTGTGGAGCTCCAGTATTCTGCAGAGTTACTTGCCACTCCCCAAGATTAGTGCAACTGGCATAAATCATGCACAAGAGCAGAAAAGGGGGGCAGCAGCAGAAACGCAGAGACAGGTAAATTCTGAAAAGCTCCCAATTAGTCAGAATTCGCCTTTCTTATTACGGCAGACCCTAGAATTTGAGGGTGTCGCGCCACAATAGCTCTGCCCAGAATCGCTTCTACTTTCTCTTGCTCTGCCACAGAAAAGGGGCCACCTGGGTGAGTCTCAGCTGGCACTTCATCCCATGTGGACAATAGGAAGGCTGGCTGGTCGTCGGGGTGAGGTTAAGCTGCCTGCCCCTGCTCTCTTATTTATTTATTTTATTGTATCTATTCCACTTCTATGCCACCCAATCCCCGAAGGACTCAGGGCGGCTTGAAAAATAATAATACAAATGCAAAACATACAAAGGATAAGAGAAGTCGAATGTAATCTAAAATTAACCCCATGATAAAACCCATTTATTATCAAAAGACATAATCACATGCCTACGCACCATTCATACAATTTGGCCAGGAAAGATGTATAGTTCATGGCACCTCCAAGCCTGCCGGCAGAGCCAGGTTTTTGTGGCCTTACGGAAGGCCAGTAGGGCAAGAGCAGTATGGATATCGGGGGGGGGGGGGGGGGGGGGGGGGGGGGGGGGGGGAGCTGGTTCCATAGAGCCGGGGCAGCCACAGAGAAGGCCCTCCCCTGCAGTCCCGCCAATCTGCATTGCTTCTTCTAGCACTAAGGACGCCACAGAGGCAGGGTGAGCTTGCAAGGCAGAAGGGCACCAAGCAGGGATGGATTGCTATCACCGGCCACTACCAGTGCACTTGTCACGCATGTTCGCACGCACGCCCCCAGCAGTGTTTTTGCTTCCACGCATGCACAGGAAGCAAAAACACAGCAAAATCTTCTGGGGGGAGGCTCGTGGGCGTGAGTTTACTTCTGCGCATGAAGCAAAAAATAAGAAAAAAGATAGCTGCGCCCATGAGACCACCACTGGAGTGGTCGTGCGCAAATTGCTCAATTTGGCAGCCGCTACTGATGCGCAGTCCAGTACCACACCGCTAGCAACCAATTACCGGCACCAAGGCCTCGTGTGAGTTTCCCGATTTCTCGGCCACCACCTTCTGAATTAGAGAGGCCCTCAACAGAGCCAGATGCTCAGCCAAACCAAGAGATTATGGCTGTTCCAGGAGAGGAGGCCAACCCCACCCTCGCCCCCCATGCACTGGTTTCCTCTTCCCACCTTCAGAGGGAACAATCCACCGGGAACACAATCGGGGTGTCCAAGGGGAAAGCATTTTGAAATTCCCTGATATTTCCCCGACATTTCCCTGTAACTTGCAATCTATTAAGGCACGGTCGTAGATGATGTTAAACCCAACGGCTAAGCCGTGGAGAAATATCGGGAGCTGAGGAAGCAAGTTGTGGCCACAGTTATGCTCATTTTTGCTTGACTCTGCCAGGCAGCGTGATCCGTTGGTTTTTTTAATCATTTCCCCCTGACTTTTAAACATTTTAATACAGTTTGGCTTCCCCCCCCCCATTTGTTTCACGAATTCCCTGATATTTCCCGAACCGCCGATTTTCCTGATAATTCCCTGATTTCCCTGTTTTCCAGGTTTGCTGGACATCCTGACAATCCACTGAGAACAATGCATGACCAGAGCAATCCCCCACCTCTTCCACGTGGCTTCCATACTCCTCTGAGGGCCCACCCACTTCTAGTCCATCCTTTGGGGCAGCACAACTCCGCTGGCGAAGACATTGCTTCAAGAGCCTCGGTGATGCAATGGTTGGAGTATAGTACTGCAAGCTACTTCTGCTGATCACCAGCTGCCAGCAATTTAGCAGATCGAATCTCAGTAGGCACCAGGTTGACTCATCCTTCCACCCCTCCAAGGTCAATAAAATGGGGATCCAGTTTGTTGGGGGCAATATGCTTACTCTCTGTAAACCACTTAGAGAGAGCTGTAAAGCACTGTGAAGGGGTATAAAGTGCTATTGCTATTGCTAGCTGCACCCTGAGATGTCCTCTCTTCTTTGGGCAGGGCCTGAGCCTAGGGCTCCCCACTTCTTCAGGCCCAACTCCCAAGGATGACCACTGGGGAAGAGAGCCCTGCAAGTATCCCACCACCAGCAGCAGCTGCCCAGTTGCTTCAATAGTGAGATTGTGGCATGTAATAAACAAGCCACACTAGCGAGCCCTGGTGGTGCAGAGATTAGAATTGCAGCATTGCAGGCAAACTCTGCCCACAGCTAAGAGATCAATCACGACAGAGCTCAAGTTAGACTTCCATCTTCCCAAGGCTGGGAAAATGAGGAGCCAGATTCAGATTGTTGGGGGCAAAATACAAACAATGCTTCTATATCAGTTGTCTCGGTTGCTGAATGAGTGTGCGCGTGCACTATCACACACGCGCGAGTGCCCACACAGTGCCTGGGAAGGGTGAAAACAGCTTCCTCCATCCCCTGGAGGCCTTTCCACCTTCATTGGGCACAATCCACTGAGAACCAGGCCAATACCTGGACACTGCAGAAACGACCTGTTTCTGAACTTCTGGTGAGCCCAGTAGGCTCATGTTTTACCCTCCCCAGACTCCAAAGGCTTCCCTGGAACCAAGGGATAGCATCCCCAACGGAGGCTCTCTGGAAGCCAAAAACACTCTCCCAAAACCTCTGTGCGAGCCAAAAATCAGCTGACCTGCACACACATGCACATTGGAGCTGAGCTAGGGCAACGGCTCACGTGCCAGCAGATATGGCTCCATGTGCCACCTGTGGCACCCATGCCATAGGTTCACCATCACTGTTCTATAATGTAAGCGACGTAACACCCTGTGGAGCAGTCTATAAGCACAAATGCTATCTTCTTGCTAAATAAGCCGAGGTGGCGCAGTGGGTGGAGTGCAGTACCGCAGGACAATAAAACTAGATCTGCAGGTCAGTGGTTCAAATCTCATCACCGGCTCAAGGGAGATTCAGCCTTCCATCGTTCCAAGGTGGGTAAAATGGGGACCCAGATTGTGGGGGCAATAGGCTGGCTCTGTTTTTAAAAAGTGCTATTGCTAACATGTTGTAAGCCGCCCTGAGTCTAAGGAGAAGGATGGCATTAAAAAATTGAATGAATAAATCAATCAATAAATAAAATTAGTGCTGTCTGCCTGCCCAAGCGGAGACTGGCACAGCCCAGGAAACATCTCAATGAGTGGAATACCCTTTCCTCTATCCAGCTAGGCTGCAATAATGGACACAGGTGGCCTGTCCTCTTAGGTATAATCAAATCACAGACAAAGGTAAATGTATTGGAGAAAGTCCTTGTGTACTGACCGCAAGAGAGAGTTGGGAGCTCTGTTGCTAAGCCACACTGTCCTTAAGTGAGGTGCCACAAGACTGGGACTAGTGACTTCCTGCCCGGCTTCCCCCCATCGCCGGTCGGGAGCCAGCTGTGGCAATCACATGACCTTGGCGTGTTATGACCCTTATAAATGTGAGCCGGTTTTGCAAGTGCCCAAATCGAGGTCACATAACCGGAACTGTTATGGCTATGAGTTCGAGAACAGGCCATGATAATTTAGAAGAGTGGTCGATTGAGTGGTCAGTAAGTACAAAGAGGATTTGCACTAGATAGATATAGCATTTATGTTCACTCAAGCTTTTAATTTTGTTTGAAAGTTTTAATCCCTTTACGACTCTGTAAGTAACTCAAGGTGGCAAATGTAAGTAACTCAAGGTGGCAGTGTTCCCCACAATGACAGCCCTGCGAGGTCGGTTGGCCTGAGAGAAACAGACTGGCCCAAAGTCACCCAACCGGCTTTCATGCTTAAGGCAGGACTAGAACTCACTATCATTATTCATTTGCCTTACTATTTTTCACTTCTTTTCTAATCTTTATACAAAGCTCCTTCCATTGAAAGGGAATAGGATGACGCATATGTACACAGAGGGGTGTGTTTTGTGTGTGTTTGCATGTCTGTGTCTGTGTGTATCTTTGTCCCTCTCTCTAGGACGCTGGCTTGCTCTAGCCTGAGTGCCGCAAAGCAGCTGCCCTGGAAGAGTCACGCCAGGAGAGTGCCGAGTGCGGGTGTTGCTGCCAACCTCCCTCCCCTCTCAGGAGAAGGTGGGTCATGTGCTGCCTTTTGAAAGAGGAAAAGCGAATTCTAGACCAGAAGAAGTTAGAGGATGCCGTAATTCAATTTCGTTGCACAAGACTATTAGGATGCTTCACACAACTGTATTAAAATGGACAGGCAGGGAAAAAAAGATCAGAGGATGAACCTCAAACCAGCCAGATTTTTCTTTAGCCGAGCCGAGCCTCCAATTCACAGCCACATCTGGCAGTTTCTTGGCAGCGGGAGGAAGCGCTGCCCCACTACCACGCCTGGCCCCGAAGGGCTCACCAAAGCTCTCTTCCCGCCCCACCCCTTCCCCAGCCTTGGATCTGCCCGCCGGTGCCTGGCCGAGCCCAGCCAGACAAGATCGGCCGGGTGAGGCAATCGACAGAAGCCAACTCCGACGTCACTGTGTCTCAACGGCTGAGAAGCCCGGCTCTCCGACCCACTTGGGGAAGCCCAGCCAAAGTGGGAAATCTCTGCCTGCCCCAGTTCCTGTGCCGGAAGGGGGTCTCTCCCACCCTCTGCTTCTTGGAAGCCCTGGGCAGATGCAACTCTCTTCCTACCCAAGTTGCTGTACCACAACTTCTCTTTCCCAATCAGCACAGCTCTCCATCTCTTCTCCCCGCACAAACACACGCAAATAAGAAGGGTTTCGGTCACCTATATCATTCCAACATCTGGAACACCCATGGGACAAATATGAACAAGCAAGAAGAGATGAAGGTCATTCCTGACTTCTGACTTCATCTTACAAGAAACTGCTCTGAATAGAGCCCAGGAGCTCCACTTTTAAAAAGAGCAAAACCCTTGTTGGAGCAACAAAGGCAACACAAACACTGATCGTTATGCACTGCCGGTCGCCTCACATTCTGAACCACAGGGTGTCCAGGGGAAAGCATTTTGAAATTCCCTGACATTTCCCTGAAACTTGCGATCTAGTTAAGGCGCGGTCGTAAATGGTGTCATACCAAACGGCTGAGCCATGGAGAAATATCGGAAGCTGAGAAAGCAAGTTGTTGCTCCACCAATGCTCATTTTTGCTTGACTCTGCCAGGAAGTGCGATCCAGGGGGTTTTTTTTACATGATTTTTCCCTGACTTTAAAACATTTTAATACAGTTTGGTTTTTTCCCTGATTTATTCCAGGATTTTTCCATGAATTATTCCCTATTTCCCGAACCACCAATTTCCCTGATAATTCCCTGATTTCCCTGTTTTCCAGGTTTGCTGGACACCCTGGAACCAAGAGACAGCTACACTACTATCCTCAAAAAATGAGGCAGATTTCAGGAAAGGGAAAATGAACATGCAGCCTTGTGTCTCGCGTGACTGTGTTGTCTGGTCAGGTAGTCCTTGACCGTTCATTTAGTGACTGTACAAAAGCACTGAAAAAATGACTTTTAGGACCACTTTTCACATTTATTACCTTTGTAGCATCTCCATGATCAAGTGATCAAAATTCAGGTTCTTGCGGACCGACTCCTACTTATTATTATTATTATTATTATTATTATTATTATTATTATTTATTAGATTTGTATGTCGCCCTTCGCATGACAACAAATCTAATTAATTAAAATTACTACTAAAAATCCCATATATATTAAAATCAGTCAGCCAACTCATTCACAACCACACATTACATCTCATAGTCTTCTGCTGCAATCTGCAATTTAACTGCAACAAACTGCCCCAGAACCGAACTCAACATAGACAAAAGCACAGTGAGGGACTGACTACCTGAGGGAACTCAACGAATACAAATCACCAGGGCCAGACGGACTTCACCCCAAAGTCCTAAAAGAATTGGCAGACACCATAGCGGAACCACTCCTCCTCATCTACCAAATATCCTGGATCACTGGAGACCTACCGGAAGACTGGAAGCGAGCTGACGTAGTCCCCATCCACAAAAAAGGCAAAAAGACCGACCCAGGTAACTACAGACCAATCAGTCTGACCTCTATACCTGGAAAAATACTGGAGAAAATAATAAAAAAACAACTTACCCACTTCCTAGAAACAAACAAGATCATATCCAATAGCCAGCACGGATTCATCAGAAACAAATCATGCCAAACCAATCTCATATCATTTTTCAACACCATAACCAAGTCAGTTGACCAACACAACTCAGTGGACCTCATATACTTGGACTTCAGTAAGGCTTTCGATAAAGTCGACCACAATCTCCTAATCCACAAACTAGAAAAAAATGGAGTAGATTACTACACATGTAGATGGATAAACAGTTGGCTGACCAACCGCACCCAACGAGTTGTCCTCAACGGCACCAAATCCACATGGAAAAAAGTAGACAGTGGAGTACCACAGGGCTCTGTCCTGGGTCCTGTACTCTTTAACATCTTCATCAACGACCTGGACGAGGGAATAAAAGGGGAACTAATAAAATTTGCAGATGACACCAAGCTGGCGGGGGTAGCCAACACCCTTGAGGACAGGCTCAGAGTACAAGAAGACCTAGACAGACTATCACAGTGGGCCCATACCAACAAAATGAGGTTCAACACCGACAAATGCAGAGTCCTCCACCTCGGCAAAAAGAACCCTAGACATACATACAGCGTGGGAGATACCCCACTCAGCAGTAGTGACTGTGAAAGAGATCTTGGAGTCTTGGTGGACAATCAACTAAACATGAGTCAGCAATGTGCAGCAGCAGCCAAAAAAGCCAACTCAATCCTAAGCTGCATCAACAGAGGAATACGCTCCAAGACCAGGGAAGTACTAATACCACTCTACTATGCCCTGGTCAGACCCCACCTGGAGTACTGCATCCAATTTTGGTCACCTCACTACAAAAAAGACATCGAAACTCTGGAGAAGGTGCAAAAAAGAGCAACCAAAATGATTAGGGGACTCGAAACCAAGACTTACGAAGAGAGATTGAGAGAACTGGGCATGGACAGCCTAGAAAAAAGAAGGTCTAGAGGGGACATGATAGCAGTTTACAGATACTTGAGGGGTTGTCACGGTGAGGAGGGGGTCTCTTTATTCCCCAGGGCACCAGAGGGCCGGACGAGGAACAATGGTTGGAAGCTGACCAAGGAGAGATTCAACCTGGAAATAAGGAAGAACTTCCTGACGGTCAGAGCGATCAACCAATGGAACTGCCTGCCAGGGGAGGTGGTGAACTCCCCAACTCTGGACACCTTCAAGAGGAGATTGGACTTCCATTTGGCTGGGGTGCTGTAGGGTTTCCTGCTCAGGCAGGGGGTTGGACTCGATGACCTAACGGCCCCTTTCAACTCTATTAATAAATAAATAAATTAAATAAATAAATAAATCCCAGCAGCTGATTAGGTCCCACAGAGTTGGCCTTCTCTGGGTCCCGTTGACTAAGCAATGTCGTCTGGCGGGGCCCAGGGGTAGAGCCTTCTCTGTGGCAGCCCCAGCCCTCTGGAACCAACTCCCCCCAGAGTTCAGAACTGCTCCCACCTCCTTGCCTTTCGTAAGTTGTTGAAAACTCACTTGTGCCGCCAGTCATGGGGAAATTGACACCTCCCCTTACTACTTGGTTTATGCATGGTTTGATTGGGTTGTGTCATTATTTTATTATAAGGGTTTTTAAATTGTGTTTTAAACATTGGATTTGTACATTGTTTATGATTGTTGTGAGCCGCCCCGAGTTTTCGGAGAGGGGCGGCATACAAATCTATTATTATTATTATTATTATTATTATTATTATTATTATTATTATTATTATTGATCTAATTGCCCCATGCCTGGCAACATAAATGAGTCTTGAGACTCTTGTGAAAGGCAAGGAAGGTGAGGACAGTGCAAATCTCTGGAGGGAGCTGATTCCAGAGGGCCGAGGCAGCCACAGAGAAGGCTCTTCCCCTGGGCCCTGCCAGATGACATTGTCTGGGCGACGGGACCTGGAGAAGGCCAACTCTGTGGGGCCTAACCTGTTGCTGGGATTCAGGCAGCAAAAGGTGGTCCCGGAGGTAATCTGGTTTGATGCCATATAGGGCTTTATAGGTCATAACAACACTTTGAATTGTGTCTGGAAACCAATCGGCAACCAATGCAGGCTGCGGAGTACAGTGCTCCCTCGATTTTCACGGGGGATGCGTTCTGAGACCGCCCGCGAAAGTCGAATTTCCGCAAAGTAGAGATGCGGAAGTAAATTAGGCGTTGAATTGCTTACCTGAACGCCTCTTCTCGTACGGTGAGCGGGTACAGCAGTCACATGGGTTGCTCATGTCCAATCCGGTGGAACTGAGCCTAGTATTAAAAAAGCTTGCCGGATCCGCCCCTTCCCCAGAATTCGCGAATCCATAGACTAGGCTCAGTTGTGAAGCTCTGTAGTGTTCAACTCTCATTGTTAGAGGAAGAAAGATATAGAAAAAGGTAAAGAAGACACATACAAGGGCGGGAAGTGACTGCTGTACCCGCTCACCGTACGAGAAGAGGCGTTCAGGTAAGCAATTCAACGCCTATTCTCCGTACTGAAGGAGCGGGTCCAGCAGTCACATGGGACATACCCAATAGATGGTCCCTAGGGTGGGATTAGCTTGCTATCGTGTGAGATAACGGATTGGAGTACCCTTCTGCCGAAGGCAGCGTCCGCTGAAGCGTAAGAATCAATCTTGTAGTGCCTGATGAAGGAATTTGGTGAGGCCCAAGTAGCTGCTTTGCAGACCTCCTCCAACGGGGCTTGAGTCGCCCAAGCGGCTGAGGTGGCTGCGCTCCTGGTGGAATGCGCAGTGATGTTCCTTGGAACTGAGAGGGAGGCCGACTCATAGGCCTTAGATATAGTCCCTCTGATCCAACGGCCTATTACTGTAGAAGACACTTTGGCCCCCATGACTCTGGGATGATAGGCTACAAAAAGTGCTTCTGACCTCCGAAAAGGTCCTGTGCGTTGGATATATATTCTCAGCGCTCTGGTGAGATCCAGGGTGTGCCATCTAATTGCCAATGGATGGTCTCGTTGGAGGCAGAAGGAAGGTAGGACAATATCCTGAGATCTGTGGAACATGGAACTGACCTTGGGTAAGAAGGTGGGGTCCAGTCGCAAGACTACCTTGTCCTGATGAAATTGACAAAGGTCCCGCCTGATCGAGAGAGCAGCCAGCTCCGAAATGCGCCGGGCAGAGGTAATAGCCACCAGAAAAGCTACCTTAAAGGATAGGTACCTGAGGGACGCCGATTTTAGGGGTTCGTATGGTGCCTGCGTGAGGGAGTGGAGAACCCGTGGCAAATCCCAGGATGGATACCTGTGGACCTTGGAAGGTCTGAGGTTGGCTATGCCCTTAAGGAATTCCTGAACTTCAGGGAAGGATCGGAGAGGCTGTCTGCGGGGACCTCCTAGGACAGATGAAATGGCTGCCAGATGACGCCGGAGGGTGCTGGTGGAAAGTCCTTTATGGAAGCCTTGCATAAGGAAGGAAATAATTCTGTGAATGGGGATGCACAGAGGGGAGATACCTTCCTGTAGACACCACTGGTGAAACTTGGACCACGAGTGGTCGTAGATTCGATTGGTCGAGCCCCTCCTGGCCTTTAAAATGACCTCCACTGAATCTGGGTCATGACCACGCAGTTCTAAATCTCTCCTGATAACAGCCAGGCGGTGAGGTGGAACCACTCCGGGTCTGGATGGAAAGAGGCCCCCTGCCGCAGCATATCCCCCGAAACGGGGAGTCGCCAAGGGTCCTGGACGGACAGCTGTTGGAGATCCGCGAACCAGGGCCGGCGGGGCCAATGAGGGGCGATTAAGATTACTCTGGCCCTCTCGGTGAGGACCTTGTGAATCACGTCCGGGAGGATTGGAATCGGAGGAAATGCGTAGAGTAGGCCTGGAGGCCATGGACTCCGGAGGGCATTGATTGCTTCCGCTCCCGGGGATGGAAATCTGGCATAGAAGCGAGGGAGCTGGGTGTTCGCATTGGTCGCGAAGAGATCCAGGACTGGTAGGCCGAATCTGAGGGTGATTTGATGGAACAGGTCTCGATGGAGGTTCCACTCTCCTGGGTCTATCGTTGCTCGGGATAGCCAATCCGCCTGGACGTTGAGACTCCCGGAGATGTGATCGGCTAGGAGCGACTGGAGATGTTTTTCCGCCCAAAGGCCCAACTTGAGGGCCTCCCTCATGAGAGCCTTGGATCTCGTGCCCCCCTGTCTGCAGATATGGCTTTTTGTGGCAATGTTGTCGGTGAGAATGAGAACGTGCCGGTTGGGAATGCGAGGAGAGAAATGCTTCAGAGCCAGGGAGACGGCTCTTAACTCTAGCCAATTGATTGGCCTGGAAGCCTCCTCCGGGGACCACGTGCCCTGGGCTATCATCCCCTGGGCGTGGGCGCCCCATCCCGATAGACTGGCATCTGTGGTGATGACAAATTGATCCGGGCACCTGAACGGGGATCCTCTGTCCATGGCCGGAGACTTCCACCACTTGAAGGATCTGCGAACACTCAGTGGGATGACAATGCGTCGACTTGAGTTGCTGTGCCCTGATCTCTGAAAAGGCAACAGAAGCCACTGGAGTTCCCTAGCATGAAGGCGAGCCCAGGGAATGATGCCTATGCATGACACCATCTTCCCCAAAAGGGAAGATAGAGTAACTATGGATACTGAAGGATTAGATAAAATGTTAGAAATTAACTCCACTATACTGAGTTTTCTCTCGGGAGAGAGAAAAACCTGGGAGGATTTTGAATCAATAATGGATCCCAGGTGAGAAATGGAAGTGGAAGGTTGGAGGTGACTTTTATCAAAGTTGATGGAAAATCCATGGTCCTGAAGGACAGACATGGTGACAGCAAGGTCTGTTTTCACTCTCTCTAGGGAGTTCCCATGAATTAAAATATCATCAAGATAACATAAAATGTGAATGGGAGACGCCCGGATATAGGCCGCCAGGGACCCCAAGAGCTTTGTAAAGACCCGAGGGGCCGAGGAAAGGCCAAATGGCATCGCTCTATACTGGAAATGCCTGCCTTGAAAGGAAAAACGTAAAAATTTTCTGTGGCATTTGGCTATAGGGATGTGAAGGTAGGCCTCAGTGAGGTCTAAGGAGACCATGAAATCTCCTGAGTGAATGGCGGCCAAAATAGAAGACAGGGAGTGCATTTTAAACTTCCTATATTTGATGAATAGGTTTAGTTTCTTTAAATCCAAAATAGCTCTCCAACCTCCGGAGGACTTTGGAACCATAAATAGGATGGAGTAAAAACCTAGGCCCTTCTGACCGGCAGGGACCGGTTGAATGGCTCTGATGGACAAAAGATGAGAAATGGCCTCCTCCATACGGTTACAATCTGAGGATGACCTGGGAGAAGGGCAGGAAATGAAACGTTTAGGGGGAGGAGAAATAAATTCTAAAAGAAGGCCTGTTTGAACAGTGTCAATGACCCAAGGGTCCTTGGAGGTGAGACGCCAATTAGAGGCGAAATGAGCCAGGCGACCCCCTATGGGAATGGAGGCAAGATTACCATCTAGGTTTCTTTGAAGCCCTGTTAGAGGAAGCTCCCCTTTGGAAACGAAACCCTCTACCCCTGGAGTTCCTGCCTTGGGAACGAAAGCGGGGGGAATACTGACCTGAAGATCTCTGATAGGAAGCCGCTTGATCTTGCTGGCGCCCTGGGCGACGAAAGGACTGCGTTTTGGTAACCTTTTTAGTGGTTGGACCCAAAACCTTCTTCTTGTCCGTGGTCTCCGTGAGGAGTGGATCCAGAAGATCACCGAAGAGAAGGTCGCGCTTTAAGGGGCCCTGGGATAACTGCCACTTTTGGCGAACTCCCGCTTGCCAAGGGCGAATCCATAGGAGTCTTCTTGCCGTTGTAGAGGCTGCAATAGACTTAGCAGAAAATCTAGTAGATTGCAAGGTGGCATCAGCCACGTACTGGGCAGCTGCAAAGACCTTGTTGAAGTCTTGTTGACCTCTCAAGTCATCAGGAGGAATGTGCTGTTGAAGCTGGCGAAGCCACAGCAGCATGGCTCTGGAGAAGAAGGAGGCCGCTGCAGAACTTTTAATGGACCAGGAATCAGCGGTGAATCCTCTTTTGAGCATCAGCTCGATGCGCTTGTCCTCTGGACGGAGGACTTCCTCCGCCTCGCCTGGTACAGCCGCTGCCGAGTGAAGAATCTTGACAGGTTCATCTGGTTTGGGAAAGGAAAGAAGCTCTTCATAGGAAGAGGAGAGTTTATACAACTTTCTGTCCTTGGTAGAGGGATTAAGGCCAGAGGCTGGAAAATCCCACTGTTTGAGTAAGGCATCTTTAAACAATTTAGGCATAGGAATTACCTCGTTATCCTCCTGTTCCTCTGTGAAGTAAGGTAAATTCTCCTCCGGGGGATCAGTGGAAGTGGAGGCTTGTTTCTCCTGGGCCGCTAATCCCGTAGAAATTCTAGCTTTGAGGAGGAGAGATTTGAATAGTTGAGAAGGAAAAATAGTAATTGGAGGAGGAACTTTTATTTGGGATTCCTCATCCTCTGATAAGCCCTGAAAAGGGTCTTCATCCTCCTCTACATCCTCATATTCATCCTGGGAGGATTCTGAATCATCCTGAGTAGGAGCTCTGACCGCTGGGGAAGAACCCAAGGGGCGGGAGGAACGAGAAGGAGGAAGAGGTACAGGAAGCTCATTGATGGAGGAGAGTTTGGCATCAATGGCTTTGGACAACACAGCAAAAATAGATTGGAACTCAGGAGGTAAACTGGAAATATCAGCAGAAATGGCAGAAGAATCCCTAAAGGCCTGGGAGGATCCTGGCTGGGGGGAATCTTCAATAATATCTGGTTCCTCTGGACCTATGCCCCATAGGTTAGGTTGGGGTCTGTCTAGGTTTGGCTCATCCAGAGATAACACAGGGACCCCAGAAGGAGGCAGACTAGAGGCCTCTGGTGGGTCTTGGCTACTGATTACTTGGGCCTGCACTTTTAAACGTTTTGCTGATTTGTCATGGATTTTTTGTAGGGCTAGGTCCCTTCTCTTCTCGGCCCTGGTGACCTTGGTCGAGGGGCGGGCCCCTGGAGAAGAGGAGGAAGAGGCCTGGGGGATACTAGTAATCTCATCGCCTGTAGGCCTGGCCTCTCTGGGACCTTTAGTTGTGCCTCTCTTGGGAAAGGTAGCCATAGTCTGACAATTAACAGAAGACAAGGCTGAGCCAATGACTGAATTAAAAGGAGAAGATTTCAAGGACTTCCCAAGAGGAATGGATCCTGCTTCGAGGCCTCGAAGCTGCTGAAGAGTGAGGACAATCTGGGCAAACCCAGAGTTCGTGCCCCCAAATCCAGCGGGGCCAGCCTCCCTAAACTTAGTAATTAAGTAAACCAAGGCACTCTGGTTGGAGGCTTAGCCGGTGGAGAATTTAGCCTGGGACCCCCAAGGCCCGCTCCCGGATCCACGCGGTGGACTGAGGCCTACGCGGCTGGCAGAAGGCCAACACGAGAGGCCTAGATTTTAAAAAAAGGGCGCGAAGGCCTTCGCGCCGAAAAGATCGCTGCTGAGAATTACTAAAGGGAAAGCGATCGACTAAGTCCAGGAGACTAAAAGGCGTCTCACTCCGCAGGAGGTATATTATAAGCCCTTAAATATTTATATACAGTAGATAATCAAGATTTCAATGGTATAAATACTTGCACTAGGACCTCCAGGCCTAGGGATTAGAAGAATCCACAAGCGGCCGCAGGAATCGTAACCGGCAAAACCGCCGGGGGAAAACGAAACCGCAACTTCTCCCAAGGAAAGAAAGCCAAGCCGCGTTTTTTTCTTTTTTTTCTTTTAAACGGCTGGCGCAATTAGTGCAAGTAATAAAATAAAGACAATAAATCTTACTACTTTTTGAAGGAAAGAACGAAGGGAAGGTGTTAGAAGGTCGAACGAGCTATCACAATACAACCGCAGGATATGCGAACTGAGCGAATTCTGGGGAAGGGGCGGATCCGGCAAGCTTTTTTAATACTAGGCTCAGTTCCACCGGATTGGACATGAGCAACCCATGTGACTGCTGGACCCGCTCCTTCAGTACGGAGAAACACTATTTTTGGCTATGAACAGTATCACAAGTCTTCCCTTAACACTTTAAACCCCTAAACTGCAATTTCTCATTCCCTTAGCAACCATTTAGATTATTATTCACCATGTTTATTTATTAAAGTTTATTTTTAAAAAATTTATTAAAGGGCGGACAAAAGTTTGGCGATGACGTATGACGTCATCAGGCAGGAAAAACCATGGTATAGGGAAAAAAACAGCAAAGTATTTTTTAATTAATATTTTTGAAAAACCGTGGTATAGCCGTTTCGCGAAGTTCGAACCCGCGAAAATCGAGGGACCACTGTATTGGAGAAACATGGGTATATCTGGGAAGACCCATGACCATTCGCGCAGCTGCATTCTGCATGACCTGAAGTTTCCGAACACTCTTCAGAGGTAGCCCCATATAGAGAGCTTTCCAATGTCCTGGGGTCACACAATCACTTTTTGCAGCCTTTCTGAGAAGCGATGCCAATGGGGAAACCAGATTCACTTAACAACCGTTTTATTGACTTTAAAAAAGCTTCAGTGATTCACTTAACAATTGCGGCAAAAAAAAAGTGAAATAGAGAAAAAAAAACCTCAAACGTTTCACTGAAGAACCGAAATGCTGGGTTCAATTGTGGTCCTGAGTCGAGGGCTACCTGTGTAAGAATAAAATTTAAATTCTTTTCAGATGCCTTTTCCTCCCCCCACCCTCCCGCTCTTCTTTTGAGTGGGCTTGTCAATCTCCACCTGTCTTTTGTTTCAGTAATTGCTGCATTTGTTCTCCTGTTGTTTTTTTAGTGGTTATGTGAGAGGTAATTCTCACCAAGCCCAGTTGCTGAGACAAAGAGCAGAATTTTGCTATTCCATTGCGCCCAAAATCTCTGTTTTACAAATGTGTACAACAAAATGTTGTACAAATTCACCGAACAAAGCACAGAAACCACAACCGCTTTGGTGCTTTGGTGTCTTCTTCTACTATTTCACTCGGAGCAGGACGTCAGCCAGTCCAAACGTTATCACAGGATCAGTCAAAAGTATGTGTGTGTGTTTGTGGGAGGGGGGCTGTTTGGGTGTGACCTTCATCTGGTGAAGCACAGATGGAGGCAGGAAGAACAAGTCAGCTCTTTCATCATACTAATTTTATATTTTAACAAAAAAAACCACCACCCCACACATACAACAATCACCTTTGTCTCCTGCATGAAAGGAACACACAAGTCGGTCGAGGCTGTTTTGATGGGAGACGGTCCTACCAAAAGGTGCAAAGAGGCCACCCTCAATTTTTGAAGGACTGGCCATTCACACGGAGATGCAATTCTTTCCAATAAACCGTTTGTGAATTCACACACACACACACATGCATGAAGACCGTTTTGAACTTTCCAGAGATCATATACAGTGGTACCTCTACTTAAGAACTTAATTTGTTCCGTGACCAGGTTCTTAAGTACCGTAGAAAGGTTTGTAAGTAGAAGCAATTTTCCCCATAGGAATCAATGTAAAAGCAAATAATGCGTGCAAACCCATTAGGAAAGAAATAAAAGCTCGGAATTTGGGTGGGAGGAGGAGGAGGAGGAAGAAGAGGAGGAGGGAGACAGTCACTGCCCAGAGCGAAGGGAACGTTTCTTTTCTCTTGGCGCTGGCAGAGGTTTATTCCCACTCCAAGCGCCCAGAGAAAGGAAAATGCTTTGTTCGCTCTGGACTGTCAAAGCCGCCTTAAGTGCCACAAAAAGGCTCCTCTGACAGCCCAGAAAAGCCCGAGGTGGCCGGGATTAAAGGGGGAATGGCAGGAAACTGGCCGGCCCTTCATGCTGCTCTCAAATTTCCTGGGAAATTTTTCCAGGCTCGGGTTCTTAAGTAGAAAATGGTTCTTAAGAAGAGGCAAAAAAATATTGAACACCCAGTTCTTATCTAGAAAGATTCTTAACTAGAGGCATTCTTAGATAGAGGTACCACTGTATAGATTTAGCAGGAGCCACATGTACGGATTGAGTGATTATGTGACCCAATGGAGTGATTATGTGCTATGAAGTCACCGTGACTCCTAGCAACCGTATAGATTATCTCTTGTGATTGTTTGTTTGGCTTCTTCAAGTCATTGTTTACTCCAGGCAACGGCAATTGCCTGCAGCTTCTTGCCAAGATTTCAAAACATGTTTTCCATTCTCGGTTTCCTAGGGCTGAGCGTGAGTGACTGGCTGAATAACATGTGAATTGGAAAAAAAAGAAAAGAAGGTCCTGTGTGAATGGAAGGATGAAGTATCTTTGCACAGAAAAGGCACAACTAGAAGTCCAACAAGCAGGTAGGGAATACCTTACATGTGGAGGAATGCAACAACAGGTATGTCCAGTTTAATAAAAGAAGGACCAAGGATGATGTGATAGCAGTCTTCCAATAGTTGAGTGACTGGCCCATAAAAGAGGGGGGTCAACTTATTTTGCAAAGCACCAGAAGGCAGGACAAGAAGCGAAGGATGGAAACCATCATTTTACCAACCTTGGAAGGATGGAAGGCTGAGTCAACCTTGAGCCTACTGAGTTTCGATCTGCCAAACTGCTGGCAACCGATGATCAGCAGAAGTAGCTTGCAGGACTGCACTCTAACCACTGCACCACCAAGGTTCTACTACGAACCTAGTTCCTACTCAGTTACAGGACCAATTCAGGCCACACATGGCCATCCTCAATTGAAAAAGGTGCTAATTTCCCATATGTGAGTCTCAGCCCACAATCCCCCACTGGGTGACTTGTAAATATCCACACCATCTATCAGCATAACAGGGTGAGGGGTTTCGATGCAAAGGAGAAGCCCCGTGGAAAAAATCCAAGCCATTTGTCATGGGAGGCCCTCACATCACCCTGAGCCCCGACCTCCAACAGCTGCCCCTCTGCTACAAAGGTGAAGAAGCAGCCAACCTTGTGTCCTGGAAGAGACCAGGGCAACCATATGGCTAAAAGCACCAACACAGAGCCCCCTCCCTTGGAATGAGCCCCAATTCCCTCGATCCCCACCCAGGAAGGCTGCCTAGAAATAGCTGCGCTCCAAAGGCAAAACTCATTCTATGTATTTACTTAATTCAAACATTTATATAGCCGCCCAGCTTGTGCCAAACTCTAGGCAGTCTCACAACCGAGAGATAAAATAAGATACGTTTACCATTAAACAATATTGAAATGTAAGGCACCCACAGCAAAGGTCAAACAGCGATCAAATGCCCTTTCACAAATTCAGGGAGGCGATCCCTTTTATTCCAGGTACGGCCAAAATGTAACCTTCAGCCACTTTGCCATGGCCAGGCTTCTAAAGATGCTGAGAATTGTAAACTCTGGAGCTGCACTGATTGTTCTAAGCATGAAGCTGAGAGAAGTAATGGGTGAGCAGTGTGGTCGGGCGGTAGGAAAAGCAAGTAGAATGCTTGGCTGCATAGCTAGAGGTATAACAGGCAGGAAGAGGGAGATTGTGATCCCGCTATATAGAGCGCTGGTGAGACCACATTTGGAAAACTGTGTCCAGTTCTGGAGACCTCATCTACAAAAAGATATTGATAAAATTGAACGGGTTCAAAGACGGGCTACAAAAATGGTGCAAGGTCTTAAGCATAAAACTTATCAGGAAAGACTTAATGAACTCAATCTGTATAGTCTGGAGGACAGAAGGGAAAGGGGGGACATGATCAAAACTTTTAAATACGTTAAAGGGTTAAATAAGGTTCAGAAGAGAAGAACAAGGGGGCCCAATCCTGGGGGGAAAGATCAGAAGCAACATGAGAAAATATTAATTTACTGAAAGAGTAGTAGATGCTTGGAACAAACTTCCAGCAGACGTAGTTGGCTAAATCCATAGTAACTGAATTTAAACATGCCTGGGATAAACATATATCCATCCTAAGATAAAATACAAAAAAATAGTATAAGGGCAGACTAGATGGATCATGAGGTCTTTTTCTGCCGTCAGTCTTCTATGTTTCTATGTAATTTAGAACGAAGGAGAAATTTCCTGACAGTCAGAATGGTTGAACAGTAGAACAGCTTGCCTCCAGAAGTTTTCAAGGCCCAGACACTGGAAGTTTTTAAGCAGATGTTGGATAACCTTTTGTCTGAAGCAGTGTAGATTTTTCTGTCTAAGCAGGGTGCTGGACTAGAAGACCTCCAAGGTCCCTTCCAACTCTATTATTATTGTTGTTGTTGTTGTTGTTGTTACTGTTGTTATTATTATCTTTTCTTGGCCTGGAAGCCACTGCCAACCCCTCACCCTCCCAAGAGTTAAAATCCCCTTGGGAGAAGGAGGGAGGACCCCAGGCAGAGCCCCCCCCTCTATGCTCAGACTCAAGGCCCCATTGAGAAGTTCAGCCTAGACAAGGAAGCTTCAGTTGCCACCGCCTTCTCCTCCTCCTCCTGTCCACTCCTTGTGCCCCTTAGGCTCTTTTTCAGAAAGCTTCCTGAATTGCAAGAGGTCTGCTCAGGCCCCCAAAGACAAAGGACCGGCACAGATTTTACACAAGGCGCTAATGCAGCATCCAAGGTTGCCTTGGTAACCACAGAGGTTGGGAATCTGGGCTTAACTCAGCAGCCCATCCTCTCCTGATTCTCTCCCCACCTCCCCACCCCCCAAAATGGCTGGCCCTTTCTTCCTCCCCTCAAGCAACTGGGCTGGTGCCTTTGCCTCTGCACCCCACCCCTGGTACCCCCCAAATCAGCTGGGCAAGGAAGTGGGAGCCGAGGAGGGTTGCCTCTTTCGCTAAACACCATTCGTGGCTTTTCACATTTTTCCAGGACAGAAAGTTGCCATAGCTGCATACACACATACCCAGAGATGGGCTGCTAAGATGGAACAGTGACGTGTGCTTTCCCCCCCGTGGCTCTGAGTGGTAGCGAAGTCCAGCACCACAACAACAACAACAACAACAACAACAACAACAACAATAATAATAATATAATGATTTATTAGATTTGTATGCCGCCCCTCTCTGGAGACTCACAATTTGCGTGTCATCCTTGCGCACGGGCCATGCAGCCGCCCCGAGTCTACGGAGAGGGGCGGCATACAAATCTAATAAATAAATAAATAAATAAATGCTAGTCTTCTCTGTATCGTTCCAATTTTAGTATATGTGCTGCCAAAGCTGGGCAGCTGGGCAGGTAGGCAGAACCAAAAAGACGTGAAGGGACAAGAGGGGGCAATTTGGAAAGGCCTTCAGGGCTATCATACAAAGCAAGAGGGGTTCCAGCGAGGAAGCCTTTGAAAGAGCAGAAGAAAGTCGGGGCGCTGAGTCTGTAGAGGAGAAGGTGGTATTCAGAAACTGGTTCCAATATTCGAGCCTCCAAAGTACGGGGGTTGCCCAGAACGTAATGCACCACATTTTTTTTCTTCAACAATTATTTATTGAACACAGTGAAACTTACTCACAAGAAAGAAGGATGTTTCTTCTACACTCCCTATTTTCCCAAGTACTGTAATCTCCGTCCCGTTCTATGGCCTTCCTTCAGCAAGACACAATCTTCTAATGGCCTTACCCTCTGTGCCCAACGACTAACCGTACTTCTGTCAACTGCAGATTCTCCATAAACTGTACACAAACGTTTGTGAATGTTCCAACAGTTTCTTTCTCCGCAATGAGAAATTCAATGATGACACGCTGCTTGTAACGTATATCACTTACAGACACCATTTTGAAACACTGCTACAACTACACTATCTGTCTGAAGAAACACAAAATTTACACAGGCACTCCTGACACTTCAAATAATGTGTATCTAAAGTTTGGCATTCGGACCATTACTGTAGGCTGAGAAAAAAAAATGTGGTGCATTACTTTCTGGGCGACCCTTGTAGATTAAGAATACAAGTCAAAGTGACAAGAAAATGGTAAGACAACCACCTGTCCATTGTAGACAAGTTCAAATCACCAAGCACCAGAGGGATTACATCCTAGAATTCTGCAGGAGCTGCCAACTCTGATCTTGGAACTACTGAACCATGTTTTTTTCAAAGCTGCTTGAGCACCAGAGAAATACCAGAGGGCTGGAATAGTTTTGATGTGATGCCAATCTTCAAACAGGGGGGGGGGGGGGGGGGGAGAGAGATATCCAGGAATTTACAGACCCATCAGCCTGACATCAATGCCTGGGAAGATCCCTGGAAAACATAATAATCAAGCGATGGATTTTCAAACAACTAAAAACAAACAAAGCTATTATCAGAAGCTAGCACAGGTTTGTCAAAAAACAGATCAGGCCAGACAATCCTTATTGCATTCTTTGTCAAACTGACTAAATTTAGTGGACCGGCAATATGCTGTGGACATGGTATATTTCGATTTCAGCAAGGGATTTGACAAAAGTACATGGCAACCTATTTCTTGGTAAGACAGAAAAAAGAGGAATGGACAGAATCACCACCAAATGGATTTGTAACTCGTTGTATCTTTCCTGGTCCCTTCCCTGCTGTGCTTGGCATCAGAAATTAATTAATTAATTAATTAATTAATTGTTGGATTTATATGCCGCCCCTCTCTGAGGACTCGGGGCGGCTTACACCATATATTAAAAACAGTAAAATGAAATGACTAAATCCAATTAATTAAAACTAGCTAACTAACCTAAAATCCCCAATACAGTGGTACCTCTACCTAAGAACGCCTCTACTTACGAACATTTCTAGATAAGAACCAGGTGTTCAAGACTTTTTTGCCTCTTCTCAAAAACCATTTTCCAGTTACAAACCCAAGCCTCCGGAAAAGGCAGGGAGAAGCCTCCATGGGGCCTCTCTAGGAATCTCCTGGGAGGAAACAGGGCCGGAAAAGGCGGGGAGAAGCCTCCATGGGGCCTCTCTAGGAATCTCCTAAAGGCAGGGAGAAGACTCCGTGCGAGTGAATGAGTGAGTGAGTGAGTGAGTGAGTGAGTGAGTGAGTGAGTGAGTGATTTTAAATGTTATTAGGGTTTTAAAGACATTTTAGCTATATTTATTGGGTTTTTAGATATGTATACTATACAGTACTGTATATTGTTTTGATATGTTATGAGCCCCCCCCCCCCCGAGTCCTCAGAGAGGAACACCATATAAATCCAATCAATTAATCAATCAATATGACCACGGTGCATTTGCTTAACTAGGTCCGTATTAAGGCCGGAGTACAACATCTATAGATGAATATTCTACAAGCCTGCCACTGCTTAGAAACATAGAAACATAGATGGCAGAAAAAGACCTCATGGTCCATCTAGTCTGCCCTTATACTATTTTCTGTATTTTATCTTAGGATGGATATATATTTATCCCAGGCATGTTTAAATTCAGTTACTGTGGATTTATCTACCACGTCTGCTGGAAGTTTGTTCCAAGGATCTACTACTCTTTCAGTAAAACAATATTTTCTCATGTTGCTTTTGATCTTTCCCCCAACTAACTTCAGATTGTGTCCCCTTGTTCTTGTGTTCACTTTCCTATTAAAAACACTTCCCTCCTGGACCTTATTTAACCCTTTCACATATTTAAATGTTTTGATCATGTCCCCCCTTTTCCTTCTGTCCTCCAGACTATACAGATTGAGTTCATCGAGTCTTTCCTGATACGTTTTATGCTTAAGACCTTCCACCATTCTTCAGCAGTTCAAGTGTTGTTTAGGAAAATGAATGAAGACACGCAAAGGAATACAAGGCCAGGTTTCACAACTGCATATCAGCAGAGAGAGAGAGAGAGAGAGAGAGAAGCAGATGGGAATTCTGGAAACCATGCTCCACTCCCGGGAAAGAGGAAAAAAGGGCGATGCAAGAACAGAGGACTCCGAAAGGCCTCAGAAAAAGCAAACACCAGAAAGAAGAAGCTGATCAGACATGCAGAGCTGCAACCAGATTTGTCAGGAAACCGTCAGGGTCAAGTACGGAGCGGGCGCAGGGGGGCAGCTGCACACTCCTTACATCAAAACGGGTGCAAAGAGGGCAGCTGCTTGCGAGCCGAAATTAAGAGGGAGAAAAGGAAGGTGGCGGATTCTCTGTTCACGTTATGAAGATCCTTTGAAAACCTTCAGGGAATTGTGGGGAGGAGAATGAGACCCCGTCCACCCAGGAACCCCTTTCTGGATCTGTCACGCTGAAGGATTGCTCCGAGAGTCTCTTCCGCTTTTGGTGTCACGTTCCACTCGACAAATGAGAAAGAAATATACTTTTGAAAATATAAAAAAAAATTAAATATGCCTGGGATGAACATATATCCATCCTAAGATAAAATACAGTAAATACTAAGGGCAGACGAGATGGACCATGAGGTCTTTTTCTGCCGTCAGTCTTCTATGTTTCTAAAATACCTATCACCTCAATTCTGTCTCAAGGAAAGGAATGGTGCAAAGGAAGGAAGTGGCAAATGCATTTTAACCTAAACAAGTGCAAAGTTATGCCTATCGGGGCAAAGAACCCCAATTATACCTATCAACTAATGGGGACCAAACTTTCCGAGACAGCCCAAGAAAGGGGTTTTGGTGGACAGCTCAATGAAGATGTCAACCCAGTGCACAGCAGCAGTAAAAAAAAAAAAGCAAATTCCATGCTTGGCATGATTAGGAAGGGAATCGAAAATAGGTCGGCAAGTATTGTATTGCCTCTGTACAAATCGATGGTGAGGCCACACTTGGAGTACTGTGTACAGTTCTGGTCACCGCACCTCAAGAAGGATAGAATGGAACTAGGAAAGGTGCAAAAAAGGGCAACAAGAATGATCAAGAAAATGGAGCCCCTCCCATATGAAACTAGTTGGTCTCACCTTGGTCTCTTCAGCCTTGAAAGATGGTGTCTAAAGGGTGACTTGATCGAAGTGTATAAAATCATGCATGGGATAGAAAAGGTGGATAGAACTCGTAAGAACTTGAAGACCCATTTATGTCGCCAGGCTTGGCGTCACTAGACCCCAGTTCCCAACCAACAAATGTGATGTGTGCTGTTGTCTGAATGTGAATGAATGAATGTTTAGAGTAGTTAGTTATATTAATTGGATTCTAGGTTTGATATTGTATATTGTTTTCTATTGTGTTGTGAGCCACCCTGAGTCTTTGGAGAGGGGCGGGATACAAATCAAATCAAATCAACAAACAAATAAATAAATAGTGCCATGATAAAGAGCAGGATGATGGGGCAAGTCTTCAAAGCGGACAGGAGAGGAGCTTGGTCAACTAAATCTTCTCTACTCTGAATGAGTTGACATCTTCAGGGAGGCACACCTGGCTGATCACCTGGTAAAGGGGGAGGCATGAACCCAAAATAAAATATCCTAGAAACAGGTGAAGATCCAGGAAATGACATCCAATCATTTTCCCAGGTATCTATGTCAGACTGAAAATAATTATACCCAAGAACTAATCTCCCTGAGCTCTGATTAATAAGACATATTAAAAAGTTCACAATTCTGCTGAGTACTCTATTTTGAAATTATAACCCTATATATAGGCAAAGCATAGGCAAATTAGAGCAGGGCAATTCCAGCTCTTTTTCTCATGCTGTTTCAATGCCGAAGGGGTAAGATTTCTCTCTCCCGCTCTCTCCTATGAAGAAGGAGCAACGGTGGATCACTTTGAGAACAGATCTCTCCCTGGATCTTAGATCATGGACTTGGGAAAAAAAATCTGGAGGTCATCTACAGATAAGTCCTCACAATCTGATCACCACAATGGAGCTCAGTATTTTGGTTGTTAAGTTGTGAACTTTTTACAATGATTTTACTATTGTCATAAAGTGAGTGACTAAGGCCATTAACTGAATCCAGCAAATACAACGTATACTTTTTTGCTGACCCCTGCCCAAAAATGCCCCCCCAAAAAAACCCCAGAGCAAAGGATGCTGCAACTGATTAAATACCACTTCCAGAAGTAGCCTGTTGGGCTGACTATGGACAGCATCTACAGTTCTACAGGACCTTCCTTGGCCAAACCTCTTCCCTTATACTTCTAGCCCTGTTGGCTTTTGTCCTGGCCTCTAGGGCAAGAGAAGATACGTCCACTTGTTCTTCTGCGACATCCTAACAGATGCTCCTGTCTCCCCTTAGCTGTACTTCATTTAAACCAGGGCTCCCCAAACTTGGCAACTGTTAAGACTTGTGGACTTCAACTCCCAGAAGTCCACAAGTCTTAAAAGTTGCCAAGTTTGAAGAATTCTGCTTTAAGCAAAACAAGCCCCGTTTCTTAAAAAAACTTGGTTTCAAGATCCTTCATTGTTTTGGTAGCAACTGTTGGACTTTTGATCCAATGCGTTACCATCCTTTTTGAGACCGATACCCCAAATGAGGCATCATATTTCAAGTGAGGCCTGATGAGAGCAGAGTAGAGCCATTCCGTAAGCCTACCTCATCCTTTGATGTGGTAAGTTCTTGGGTAGCTTATGGTAATGCTGTAATGGTGTAATATGCCTTCATGTCAGGAAAATGCTTGATAAAGTAGTACCCGTCTTCCTCCTTTCATTTCACCTGTGTCAGTCTTTAGAGCAGAGGTCTTCAAACTTGGCAACTTTAAGACTTGTGGACTTCAACTTCCAGAATTCTCCAGCCAGCTATGAATTCTGGGAGTTGAAGTCCACAAGTCTTAAAGTTGCCAAGTTTGAGGACCCCTGCCTTACAGGTTGGCTAGGCAAATCCCTGCAGTTTTCCCAGCTAGGTTCTCCAGAAGTGCTTTGCCATTTCCTTCTTGCTAGGGTTGAGAGAGGGCGGCTGGCCTGGCTTTGTACCTAAGGCTGATGCAGAACTCACATTCTCATTAACAAATTGTTAAGTACTGGCTTATGCCTCTCAGGTGGCTCCACAATTGATTAAAACCCAAACTCAAAGAATGCTGATCCATTATTTTAATCGAGGAAATAACTTACTCATTATTTTAATCGAGGAAGTAACTTACTAAACAAGGTTTACTGGTCCCTACGTTCGTCAACGTTTTCATTAACGACTGCAATTAAGAGATAGGAGAAATGTTTAACCAATGTGCTGATGAAACAAAATTGGACAGGTAGATGCCCTAAAACAGTGTTTCTTGATCTTGGCAAGTTTAAGATAGCTGGACTTCAGATTTTATAATTAAAATCTGGAGAAAGTTCTATGAAGGGTTGGAAACTAAAAAATAACTGAGAAATAAATATTTTTAAATCACTTGTAAGGAAATGTATGATGATTTAATTTTAATCTATTAATGACCCGGATGGCAAAATAAGGATTGGTGGCAGTAGTGGATAAGCATTTAACACAGAGGTAAAAGGATGAAAGTGGATATTGAGTAAAGATATCTTTGTTTTATTATAGATAGAAAAGGGGATATAAGGGAATATATTTTATAATATCGCTATTTGTAGAGAATATATGTTTGATGAGTGGTTAACTTTAATTAATTTAGCAGAGAAGAGCAAATCACTTTAGTAAAAAGTGTAATTTAAAATATTTAGACTTTCTTTGTGAATGTTTAATGTAACAAAGAAATATTATGTATTATCACTTTAGGCACTGACTTTGTGGTTTTTTTGCATATGCTGTTTTCTACTGTATGTTGGAGAAAAATTAAGAAAATTTTATAACCCTCCGCCCACAAAACCCCCAAGATAGCTGGACTTCAACTCCCAGAATTCCCCAATCAGCGAGCCACCCTAGAAGACAGAAATCAACTGGAATACATTTGTAGTAGAGTAAGAGTAACAGGCCTGAGAATAGCAGTATGAGCTACTCTCAGCTGATGTAAATGGAAGGTTCTTGATTTGGGAGGTGGGGATGAAAGTACCATATAGGATGAGGGATGCTTGGCTTGTATTTTTAAAACGGAAATAGCAACCGAGGGGATGCAAAGGGGAAAGTGCCATTTCTGGCTATAACAGCAACAGAAGCAGAATTCCAAATTACAGAACGGAGAGCTTTGAAATCGGTCAAAACTCACCTTGCCTACTCTTGGCACTTTAAGAAAAGGGTCAAAGAAAAGCAAAAAAGGAGTCACCCAATTCCTGCCCTCCGATATTGCTAGAGGGAAGCCTGACTCAAACCACAGGAGGAGGAAGAAACTAAAAAAAAATGCTTTCCGCACCAACTCGAAATTCCAAGTCGCAGGAATGCAGTTGATTGGAATCCCTGCTCTTTCCGAGAAGCAGCAAGAGGCACCTGAAGCAAAGGTGGAGCTGAAAGAAAACCACCCAGGGATCTTCCGAGGTTGAGGGTGGACCTGAACTCAAGCCAGCCTACCCCGGAGTCTTCATCCCATCACCAGCTGGCTTACCAGTTCAGAAAATGAGCATGGCTCCTGGTCCCGGGGCTACCTCTGACTCAGAGGTAGGCAAAGCTCCACCGTACCACCCACTTCTAAAAGGCGGAGGCATTTGAGAGACCTTCACCTGGCTGAGAAATGTGTGAACACGCCTTTCTCAGCAAATCCGGGCAGATCTCAGATCCATTAAGGAATTCTTGCTGAAAAGAGCCAGCGGCCTTTGCGGAGGAGGAAGAGAAGGAGACGAGAGAGGCCTCAGGCCTACAGCGCCCAGGATCCTTTCTCAGAAGAGATGTTGCAGCAGCTGCCCTTCCTTTGAACCTTCACCCTTACCAATAACAATAGCATTTAGACTTATACAGCACTTCATCGTGCTTTTACAGTCCTCTCTAAGTGGTTTACAAAATCAGCATATTGCCCCTCCAACAATCTGGCTCCTCATTTAACCCACCTAGGAAGGATGGAAGGCTGAGTTGACCTGGAGCCGGTGGTGTGATTTGAACTGGTGAACTACAGCTAGCAGTTAGCAGAAGTAGCCTGCAGTGCTGCCTTCTAACCACTGCACCACCCCGGCTCTTCATAGCAATGGCATTTAGATTTATATACCGCTTGATAACCAGCAACCCAACTCTTATCTACTGTAATATACTTTATAAAGTTTGTGCCAAAGTCACAAACCAGAATTTGGATGGTCCTCTACCACAATCGGTTTCCTCCTCACTAGCAGAAAAGCCGGCTCCCCATCCAGGGTTTTGCACCCTTGCCATGAGTAGGTTCACACACTAGCCCCATTTACACCCATGTAGGTTTCCTCTCTGCCCTATATGCTGTTCCTATCGTTTTCAGAACCAAACGTCAAATCCATATTCATCAAACCACTCCATCATCCATCATGATTATTACATGGATAACAGTGCTTTACAGCCCTGTCTAAATGGTTTACGGAGAGTAAGCATGTTGTCCCCAACAATCTGGGTCCTCATTTGACCCATTTCAGAAGGATGGACGGCTGAGTCAACTTTGAGCCGGTGGTGAGATCTAAACTGCTGAACTACAGCTAGCAGTTAGCTGAAGTAGCCTGCAGTGCTGCGCTCTAACCACTGCGCCACCTCAGCTCAGTTGATTAAAAACCCAACAGAAAGTGCACCAAGTGAGGAAAAGGGCATTTTTTGTTCAATGGGCCCATCAGCCACCACTCCAACACACAAGGGCAAGCCAAACCAAAACTAGACCAAAGATGCTGTGCTAGTTGAAGATGAAGGCTCTGGGGATATTTCAGCAAGATGACAATCCAAAATACGCTTCCAAATCAGCGGTCTTCAAACTTGGCAAACTTTTAAGACTTGCGGACTTTGACTCCCAGAATTCTCCAGCCAACATAGTTGGCTGGAGAATTTCTGGGAGTCGAAGTCCGCAAGTCTTAAAAGTTGCCAATTTTGGAGAACCCGGCTCCTAATGATCCATAAAATGCAGGAAAGAAAGAGAAAAATCCGAATAAATTTCATCAGCTGAACTTGACATGGTGGTGCAGTGGTTAGAATGCAGTATTGAAGGCTAAACTCAGCTCAATGCCAGGGAGTTTGATTCTGACTGGGTCAAGGTTGACTCAGCCTTCCCTCCTTCCAAGGTCAGTAAAACGAGGACCCAGATTATTGGGGACCGAATGCTGAGTCTGTAAACCCCTTAGAGAGTGCTGTATAGCCCTGTGAAGTGGTATATACCAGTGTTTCCCAACCTTTTTTGAGCCGCGGCACATTATTCATATTTTCAAAATCCTGGGGAACACTGAACGGGGTGGGGGGGTGGGGGGTGGCTAAAGAAAAGTTTTGACAAAAAAAATATTCCTCCATTTCGCTCTATTTCTCCCTCACTCTTTCTCTCTCTTCCTTCCCTTCTTTCTCTCTCTCCATCCCTCTTTCTTTCTTCCTCTCTTTTTTGCTCTCTTTCTCTCTCCCTCCTTCCCTCCCTATATGTCTTTCTCTCTCCCTTGCTCTCTCTGCCTCTCTTGCTATCTCTCTTTCATTCTCTCTCTTTCTTTCTTTATTTCTTTCTCTCTTTCTCTCTCTCTCTGTCTCTCTTTCTCTGTCTCTCTTTCTCTCTCTTCCTTTCTTCTCTGCGGAGGCCGGTGAAGGTTTTTCTTATTTTAAATGTTCCGGGTGGCAGGGGGATGCGGAGCCCGCACGCACACACACCCGACATTCCAAATTCTGCCTCAGCTGTGGGAAGAACGCCTGCCCCACCTGTCCTGCAGCCCTTTCGCTGACAGCCTGGGACAAAAGCGCTCCGTGAAGGGACTGCAAAAGGGGCCGGGCGGGCATTAGCAGCCGGATGAGGAGGACGAGAAGCCGCTGCAGCCACCCCCAATCCCCCCCCTTCCCTGGGTGCCTTCCAAAGGCCCCTGGAAAAAGGCAGGAGGTAGCAACGAGGCGCGAGGACAAGCAGGCAGCTTGGCGGAGGGGAAGCGCTGAGGGGCTCTCCTCCTTCCCCACCCCTGCGCTTCTCTCCCGCCCTGGCTTTTGCTTTGCCCGCAGATTTCCCCGCAGTTCAAAAGGAGGTAAGAGGTGGCCTGGATGAAATTGCGGGGAAATCATGGGGCGAAGCGAAAGCCAGGGCGGGAGAGAAGCGCGGGGCTGGGGAAGGAGGAGCGCCCCTCAGCGCTTCCCCTCCGCCAAGCTGCCTGCTTGTCCTCGCGCCTCGTTGCTACCTCATGCTGCTCCCACCATGGCTGCGCGCGGTTCCGGTGCCCCTGGCTGAAGGTCGTCCTGTGGCTGGTCTTGGGCTTTACGGTGGCTTCCTGGTTCCCTCTCCTCCCTCCGCCTGTGTCTACCGCCAGCGCCTCATTCCTCGGAGCTGCCGCTTCCTTCCAGGCAGCCCAGCCACGCTGCCGTAGAAAGTGCAGAGGTTATTGCCGCCGCCTCTGCCTCCACTCAGGGAGCCACCGTGGTTGAGCTGAGGGAGAGGAAAAGGCGCGGTGACCACGGTGGCTCCCTGAGTGGAGGCAGAAGCGGTGGCAATAACCTCTGTGCTTTCTACGGCAGCGTGGCTGAGCTGGACGGAGGGAAGCGGCAGCTCCCACTCGAGGAACCCACGGCAACGGGCGACGGCTTGGTGGGAGGCGACGGCGGGAGACACAGGCGGTGGGAGGAGAGGGAACCAGGAAGCGACTGTGAAGCCCAAGACCACCCACAGGACGACACTCAGGCAGGGGCGCCGGCAGCGCCCCGCCCAGCTTGAGCTTCTCGCGGCACACCTGGCCATGTCTCGCGGCACACTACTGTGCCGCGGCACACCGGTTGGGAAACGCTGGTATATACGGTAAGTTTATGTGCTGTTGCTAAAGCTATTAAATAATACTGAAAATCTAATCTCAAATATGCAGTGTAGGCAAGGAGACCTAAGAAGCAGGACAGGGTGATGCTTTTGAACTTTGGTTTGGGGGAAGAGTCCAGGGAAGACGGTGGACAGCCAAAACAGCAAACTTAGGGAACATCAAATCAGCCCAGAGTTCACACACCAGATACAAATCACCCAGACTCAAACTATCCATCAAACTATTTGGAATACTGTGTTAGGTTCTGGAGACCTCACCTACAAAAAGATATTGATAAAATTGAACAGGTCCAAAGACGGGCTACAAAAATGGTGGAAGGTCTTAAGCATAAAACCTATCAGGAAAGACTTCATGAAATCTGTATAATCTGGAGGACAGAAGGGAAAGTGGGGACATGATCGAAACATTTAAATACAGTAATACCTCATGATACGAACTTAATTGGTGCAAGGAGGAGGTTCGTAAGACGAAAGGTTCGTAACACGAAACATTGTTTCCCATAGGAAACAATGTAAAGTCAATTAATCCATGCAACCAAAAAAACCCCCGCAAAAAAACGGCTTTCGGCGACTGCTGGGAAGCCGCGCGGCTGTTTTAAAAGGTGACAGCCGGCCTGGGGGGCTTCCCAGCACCCCCCCCCCGAACCCGGGTTCGGGGTTCGGGGGGGTGCTGGCAAGCCCCCCAGGCCGGCTGCGACCTTTTAAAACAGCCGTGCCGCTTCGCAGCTGTCTCCCGAAGCCGAACGCGGAAGTTCAGCTTTAGCGTTCGGCTTCAGGAGACAGCTGCGAAGCGGCGTGGGTGTTTTAAAAGGTCGCAGCCGGCCTGGGGGTCTTGCCAGCACCCCCCCGAACCGAACCCGGGGTTCAGCAAAATTTTGCCTCTTCTTACGAACTTTGTTCGAGTTACGAACAGGCGTTCGGGTGGCTTCTGGGAAGCCCCGCCGCCTGGCTGTCACCTTTTAAAACAGCCGTGCGGCTTCCCAGCAGTCTCCGAACGCCGGTTCATAACTCGAAAAAAGTTTGTAAGAAGAGGCAAAATTTTGCTGAACCCCGGGTTCGTATCACGAGTTGTTCGTAAGACGAGGGGTTCGTATCTTGAGGTACCACTGTATGTTAAAGGCTTAAATAAGGTTCATGAGGGAAGTGTTTTTAATAGGAAAGTGAACACAAGAACAAGGGGACACAATCTGAGGTGAGTTGGGGGAAAGATCAGAAGCAACATGGGAAAATATTATTTGACTGAAAGAGTAGTAGATGCTTGGAACAAACTTCCACAGTAACTGAATTTAAACATGCCTGGGATAAACATAGGTCCATCCTAAGATAAAATACAGGAAATAATATAAGGGCAGACTAGATGGACTAGGAGGTTTTTTTCTGCCGTCAATCTTCTATGTTTCTATCCCACTATCGGATGCTGGGCTTCTCTCCCAGTAGCAGCTGTCTTCTTCCACCCTCTCCAGGGTCTTGGGTGAAGCCAGCCAGCTATCCATGGCCCTCCTTCCTCTTCTTGGACCCTTCAGAGAGCTCCCTTCCCCTCTCCTTTTTCCAAGAAAAACCCAATTTCTCTCCAGCTACTCCGTCCATTCAACTGCAGTCTTTTACTCCCTCCTTTTCATTTTTGGTTAGACTGAGAGCATGTCCTGCATCAACCGAAGGGGGGGGGTTCCTCGGAGCTCCAGCCTCCATGCACCAACTAGGTGACTGGCTCCAAAGCTACCCAAACCAGCCTGGGCTAGCAGCCAGACCAACGTGTCAGCCTCATGATGGAACAGCTGCACTTGAAGGCCAAAAGTGGCAAGGGTTTTTTCTTCTCTTTTTCTTCATTTAAGTGGCTGGTTCCTGCCAGAAAAACTGCAGCCAGGCCAAGCCAGGCCAGGACACATATGGCATAAATATGACCAGCGATGTCTAAACATTGCTACAACTGCATTCTTTTTAATAAACTAGCACGCATTGATTTATCCAAAATGGACCATTACTACCATTAAAAGCAACTAAAAGAAACAGTTCAGTTTTGTTTTGTTTGGTATTTACCAAAGGTGGAGAAATATGCATTTCCTAGGACATAAGATCTTTGGGGCAACCTTTCAGATTTATTTAGTGGACCAGCAAAATGCAATGGACATAGTGCAGTGGAGTTTCAGTAAAGCATTTGACAAAGTAAAACATAGAAACATAGAAGATTGACTTCATGGTCCATCTAATCTGCCCTTATACTATTTCCTGTATTTTATCTTAGGATGAATATATGATTATCCCAGGCATGTAGGCTACAACCGACTTCTTGGTAAGCTAGAAAAATGTGGGATAGACAGCATCACCAGCAAATGGATTCATAATGGGCTGACAAGTTGCATTGAGCACTGTAGTCCTAAATAGAACTGCATCTACAAGGAGGAAGGTAATCGCAAGGGGGGAGGTGTACCCCAATGTTCGATCCTAGATCTAGTACCTTAGATCTTATCTTAGATCTAGTACTCTTCAATATCTTCATCAATAATTTAGATGAGGGCGTAGAAGAACTCATCCAATTTGCAGATGACAATAAGATGGCAGATAGAAGATAAGGCTCAAGAGCTAGATGGATAGTGACATATTCAAACATTGGGCCCTATCTTAACAAAATGAAATTCAGTGATGAGAAAAGTAAGGTTTTACACATAGTGGGAGGAAGCCCAAATGTGCAGGTATAAACTAGTGGAACCTGGCTCAACAACAGCAAATTCAAGAGGGATCTAGAAATCCTAGTAGACAACCACATATATGAGCTGTTAAAATAGCCAATGCAATCCTTGGCTGCATTAACATGGGGATAGAATCAAGATCACATGAAGTATTAGTACCACTTTATAAATCCCTAATAAAACTACATAGCAGCATCAATTTCTGTGAGGAGAAATTTAAAACCCAATTTATGGATAGGAGGAAATCAAGGTGCAACCCGGAGCAGATACACACCGAACAACAGTCAGCTGCAAAAAAATGCAAAATCAATCCTAGCCTGCATCAACAGAAACACAATATCATCCTCAAGAAATTGACCCTCTATTCTTTCTTTCTTTCTTTCTTTCTTTCTTTCTTTCTTTCTTTCTTCCTTCCTTCCTTCCTTCCTTCCTACCTACCTACCTACCTATCTACCTACATACATACCTACTCTGCATTGGTCATATTTGTTAGATCTCATTACAAAACAGTTGGGTTTGCATTATATAAACAAGCTAACAATGAATATCTCTTTGCATTGAAGTACTATAGCTTTAAGAGGTAGCATTGCAAATTGCCCTAAGAGGGAGCCAGAAAGCATGACTCTCTGTTCTCTCTGTTCTCTCTGTTGATTCACTGTGACTGATGTAGTAAGCTCTGAGTTAATGCATTTGTGAGCTGTAATGTATGTCTGATATGTAAGACAAAGACAGGCTTGTAATATTATTGTGCTGAGAGATATTGACTGATTTGAATGTGTATGACTGGACTGTGCTAAAAGTAAACACTATTTTATAAACATGAACGTATCTGTCTTGTATGACTGAATAATTATTCATATCTCCTGGGTATCTGCTGGAATCCCACGTTTCCTCTGTGCATGTCCTTGATAGCTCGAGGGTCTTTCTCCACACTCCTTAACACTATTGTACTAAAATGTTTTATAAATCTAGATCTGTATACAACAGTAGATCAGGAAACATTCCCTAAAACAGAGGGTTTTGAACTTGGTAACTTCAAAACTTTATTTGTTTGTTTGTTTGCCAGCAAAAAGATGACACACAAACGGGGATCAAGCTTGGCGAATTGTCAAAGCAGCCCCCGACCATGCAAGGAAAAGGGGACCCACCAGCCAAGTGTCTCGATTCTCCCCCCCCCCCCCCAAAGCCCTCCCATCAAGAGACTGAAAAAGCCACTGGGAAGATTGGAGAAAGCTGTACGCTCACCAGCACCTCCATTCCAGGATGGAGAAGCTCCTGGTCTGGCTGTTCCTCGAAGGAGCTCTTTGGCCAGCCCCAAACACTATGGGACAACTCTAGGCCCAGAAAGGAAACTGGTGTCCCACTGCCTGGTGGGGAGGAGGCTGAGCTGCCTAAGGTTCGAGCCAAGGGTTTCCCAGAGCTTTTCTGCCCTTCCTTGGAAAGTGGAATGTCAGCTCATTCCGAGAACTTCCTTATCTCCTCGGGCCCCTTGAGAAACCGGAAGGGGGGGAAAAAACCCATTTTGCCGTTCCAAGACAAAGAATTACCTTGGCACAAGGCTGACTGCACTTTGGTGGAAGGAAATATGGCAGCGCAGCAGAAAGCAAAAGGGGGAGCTCACCCAGCCCTACAACGTGGGAAAGAAGAAGAGGGACATTTCATAGAAACGTAGAAGATTGACGGCAGAAAAAGACCTCCTGTTCCATGTAGTCTATACTATTTCCTGTATTTTATCTTAGGATGGATCTATGTTTATCCCAGGCATGTTTAAATTCAGTTCCTGTGCATTTACCAACCACGTGTGCTGGACGTTTGTTCCAAGCATCTACTACTCTTTCAGTCAAATAATATTTTCTCACGTTGCTTCTGATCTTTCTCCCAACTGACCTCAGATTGTGCCCCCTTATTCTTGGGTTCACTTTCTTAAACACTTCTCCCTCCTGAACCTTATTCAACCCTTGAACATATTTAAATGTTTTGATCATGCCACCACCACCCCTCTTTCCCTTCTGTCCTCCAGACTATACAGATGGAGTTCATCAAGTCTTTCCTGATAAGTTTGATGCTTAAGACCTTCCACCATTTTTGTAGCCCATCTTTGGACCCGTTCAATTTTATCCATATCTTTTTGTAGGTGAGGTCTCCAGAACTGAACACAGTCCTAGAAAGGCCCCATGGACGCTTCTCCCCGCCTTTTCTGGCTCTGTTTCCTCCCAGGAGATTCCTAGAGAGGCCCCACAGAGGTTTCTCTCTGCCTTTTCCAGCCCTGTTTCCTCCCAGGAGATTCCTAGAGAGGCTCCACGGAGGCTTCTCCCTGCCTTTTCCGGTTACAGTTTTGGAGGGTCGGGTTTGTAAGTGGAAAATGGTTCTCGAGAAGCAGCAAAAAAAATCTTGAACACCCGGTTCTCATCTAGAATAATTCATAAGTAGAGGCGTTTTTAGGTAGAGGTACCATTGAATTGCCAGCCTTATTGAGGACAGGGGGCATCAGAGAGAGAGGGAGAAATGCTTGCCACATTTGATGGCCACTTGGGGACCCTTCGCTTCTGCCCAGATTGGGGGGGGAGGGGGGTGTCCACTCAGATCTACCAGTGAGGAAGGGCCGACCTGGATCAGGAGGAGGAGGAGGAGGAGGGCCGACCGACCCATTCTTGGCAGAGCAAAAGATGGAGCTCGTGAATCACCTCTGTTCAAACAAACTACTGCAACCTTTACACAATACTGCCTCAATTTGGGGCCTTTCTGTTCCACAAAAACAACACAGGGCAAGGATGCATTCATCGGGATCTGCCTGTACCTGTTTTGACAGCTGTTTTAATTTTATTGCTAAACTAATTAATTGGCCTGGGCCAGAAATATGCTCAAGTAAAGTCATTGCTTGTTTGTGCACGAAACATTTATTATTAAATAAGTCGCCAGGTTTAGACTGGAATAGCCCACACTGTGATATTTTGCGCCCACACTCTCACCCACGGGACCCAGGTGGCCAGCATCTGTGGACACCTGAGCGAATTCTGTTCATTTTGTGTATTTATTTTTTATTTAAATGTATAAGCCGCCCAACTCCTTCCGGACTCTGGGTGGTGTATAGCAATTAAAAACAACACAAAATAGTAAAAGCCACAGAAATCAAAGGCATCTTAGTTGGAGCCAGGTGGTAACTCATTGCTCAACGGCCCCAATAGTGTGGGGGCAGTGCAGATCTCGGAGGGGAGCTTGTTCCAGAGAGCTGGTGCCACCACAGAGAAGGCCCTCCGACATGGACCCGCCAATCGGCACTGTCTAGTTGACGGGACCCGGAGAAGGCCAACCCTGTGGGCCCTGATCGGTCACTAGGAGGCACCGTATTTCTGGGAGTATAAGATGCACCTTTTTCCTCCCTAAAAGAGGCTGAAAATTCAGTTGCGTCTTATACTTTGAATGCAGCTTTTTTTGAAGCTTTTTTTCCCCAGCCCTAACTTGGTGCTAACGATTTTCCCAGCTCTTACATCTTGCGAACTCTTTCATTGTTACTGTCTGCAAAGAATGTTTTCCAAGCACTAAGTCTTTGCATAATTTTTTTCATTACTCTTAACTTGCTCCAAGTAAGTTTCTTTCCAGCCCTAACCAGGTCCTAACAATGTTCCCAGCTCTTACCTGCTTACAAGCTCTTTCATTGTTACTCTCTCCAAATACAGTTTTTTAAAGCCCTAACCAGAGGATAAAATAATGTGCTGAAACTGACCAGACTAAGGATGCTACCCAGATGAATATCTGGTAAGCAGATTCTTTTCCTTATTTTCCTCCCCTCTTATACTCCATTGCGTCTTATACTCCAAAAATACGGTATGTGGCAGCAGGCGATCCCATAAATAGCCTGAAACTTAAAGGAGAATGCCCCACTCCATTGCTTGTAACCTCACCTGCTCTCGTTTAGCCTTTTTAATAATAATGTGGATGTTTGAAAATCTGGAATGTTTTCTAATACTCTTCATGCTAAGGATTGCGATTTATCCTTCACACTTAGCAACTTTAAGACTTAAGACTTTTTAGAGTGATTTATTGAGTGAATGTTAATGAATGTTTTAAAGTTAGAATTTTTAAAGATTTTTAATTATATTAATTGGATCAATTGTATTCTTATGACTTTTATATATGCTGTGTGACGCCCCGAGTCCTCGGAGAGGGGCGGCACACAAATCCAATTAAACTAAACTAAACTAAACTTGTGGACTCCAACTCCCAGAATTCTCCAGCTGGCTGGAGAATTCTGGGAGTTGAAGTCCATAAGTCTTTAAAGTTGTCAAGTTTCGGGACCCCCAGTCTGCACCACCCGGTTACATTTTGTGAGACGGGTAGCTGCAAAAGTACAGGGAGCCCTTAACTTACAACAATTCATTTAATACATTCAGGCAAAATCCACTTAACGACGATGTTGCTTAGCAACAGAAATACTTTGCTCCATTGTAGGTTGAGAACTACCTGTGTGGCGTAATTGACAAAGCCAAATAAAGTGAGGCGTGACGAGTACATACAGAAGCCTTTTTGTGCCACGGGGAACAGGTGCCAGCTCCTAGGCTCCCTCCGGGGATCCCCTCCCATCCTGTGAAAACACAACTGGTCAAGGAGGACTCTTCTGGGTCGGCCGAGGGACCCAGCTGTCCGTCCAGCTGTCTTTCAAAGCCCTTCCCCTGGTAACCCCTTGCAGAGTTACTCTCTCCTGGATCTTCACCACCAGGAACGCATGCCACTCAAGTGCCCGCCTGCCAGGGCAATGCCACGACGCTCTGGCGGGCCTGCAAACTTTTACAAGTCTTAAGTCAGGAACAGAAGGAGCCCCTTGAAAGCTGCTTGTGCCCAGAAGAGGGGTCACCTCCACGCTGGAACCCTCACTTGCAGCAATCCCCAAAGGTGAGAAGGGGAAACCGGGGCTAAGCCTTTGCCCAGGTTCGAATGGTATACCAGTTACGGCCCTTTCTGGATCAGGAGGTTTTACGCACAGTCGCTCAGGCTCTCATCACCTCCCATCTTGATTATTGCAACATACTCTACATGGGGCTACCCTTGGAGAGTGTTCGGAGACTGCAAATAGTCCAGAATGCAGCTGCGTGAACTGTCATGTGGATGCCTTGGTACACCCATATAACACCTATATTCTCCGGGTCCTTGGAGAGGGGCAGCATACAAGTCTAAATAATAATAATAATAATAATAATAATAATAATAATAATAATAATAACAACAACAACAACAACAACAACAACAACCATAATAATAATACTCTGTGAGCTGCACTGGCTATCGATTGGTGTCCGGGCACAATTCAAGGTGTTGGTTATTACCTATAAAGCCCTACAAGGCTCAGGGCCAGACTATCTACTGGACCATCTCTTGCCGCATACCTCCCGGGGACCTATAAGAACACACAGAGTTGGCTTCCTCCAGGTCCCGTCGACTAAGCAATGCATGTTGGTGGGGCTGCGGGATAGGGCCTTCCCTGTGGCTGCCCCGGCTCTATGGAACCTCCCCTCCCCCTGCTGATCTTTCAAAAGGCTGCAAAGACCTGGCTTTGCCGGCAGGCCTGGGGGGGCATGAATTGAACATCTTTCATGGCCAAATTGTATTGAAGGATATGTATGTTTTGATTGGATTGCTCAGCTGTGGGTTTTAACTAGGGTTGTTGTTTTAATTTGTACTTGACTTCTTTTTATTGTTAACTGTACTTTTTTATATTGTTTGTAAGCTGCCCTGAGTCCTTCAGGATCGGGTGACATAGAAGTCGAAATGAATGAATGAATGAATGAATGAATCTATCAATCAATAAACAAGCAAGCAGGAAAGGAAGGAAGGAAGGAAGGAAGGAAGGAAGGAAGGAAGGAAGGAAGGAAGGAAGGAAGGAAGGAAGGAAGGAAGGAAGGAAACATCACTTAATCAGACACTTGCCCTCCTCTGCTCCCTCACACCACACACACACACACACACACACTGCCTCAATGAACAGACAACTACAGAAAAGGGCTGTTGGGTGTGACTCTCCCCCCCCCCCATCCTGCACATACCCTGAGGGACCAAACACACCGTGCGTGCGTGCAAGATTGTGGTGGAGATGAAGGCACGAAGGTGGGGTGAGGGCGAGGCTCCTTGTCTGCAGAAAGGTTGGAGCCTCTGGGAATCCAAGGAGCAGCAGCACCTGAAGAGGAGAGACCACCTGCCGCCTGGCTGCCTCACAGGCCACCCTCCGGATCCCCTGGTCCTCACCTTTGCACCAGGAGCACATTGGCTGCTGCTGCTACTCTCAGGGCATTTCAACCGCCATAGCTTGGGAGGAACTGGGAAAAAGGTTGGGAATTCATAGCCCCCCCCCCCCCCCCGCCTAACCATGGTTTGTCTCAAGTAATCTCAAATCCAGTGGTGGCAAATCTTTTTCTACTTGGGTGCCAAAAGAGCGAGCGCACGAGTTCCCACACCCATAATTCAATGCCCAGGGATGGCGAAAACAGCTTCTCCCGGCCTGTTTTCCAACTCCTGGTGGGCTCAGTAGGCTCATGTTTCACCTTCCCCAGACTCCAAAGGCTTCCCTGGAGCTGTGGGAAGGTAAAAATACCCTCCCAGAGCCTCTGTGCGAGCCAAAAACCAGCTGGCCGGCACACACATGCATGTTGGAGCTGAGTTATGCCAATGGCTCAAGTGCCAGCAGATATGGCTCCATGTGTCACCTGTGGCACCCGTGCCATAGGTTTGCCATCACGGCTCTAATCGGACACATGTTGGGGCCTAAGAATTAATTGAGGCAGGAGGAGCATCAAGGGCAAGGCTTATTCAAACCATAGAAATGGTGGTAGACTTTAGGAGAAACCCTCCCATCCTTCCACCTCTCACAATACTAGACAACACAGTATCAACAGTAGAGACCTTCAAATTTCTAGGTTCTACCATATCTCAAGACCTAAAATGGTCACCTAACATCAAAAACATCATCAAAAAAGCACAACAAAGAATGTTCTTTCTGCGCCACCTCAGGAAGCTCAAACTGCCCAAGGAGTTGCTGATCCAGTTCTACAGAGGAATCATTGAGTCTGTCATCTGCACCTCTATAACTGTCTGGTTTGGTGCCGCAACCCAACAGGACCGACACAGACTTCAGAGGAGAATCAGAACTGCAGAAAAAACAATTGCTGGCAACCTGCCTTCCATTGAGGACCTGTATACTGCACGAGTCAAAAAGAGGGCGGGGAAAATATTTACTGACCGCTCGCATCCTGGACATAAACTGTTTCAACTCAAAATGTTGCTATAGAGCACTGTACACCAAGACAACTACACACAAGAACAGTTGTTTTTCCAAATGCCATCACTCTGCTAAACAAATAATTTCCTCAACACTGTCAAACTATTTACTAAGTCTGCACTACTACTATTATTAATGTTTTCTCATCATTCCTGTCACCCATCTCCTCCCACTTATGACTGTATGACTGTAACCTGTTGCTTGTATTCTTACAATTTAATATTGTTTCTTGATTGTTTATTTGTACCCCATGACAATTAGTAAGTGTTGTACCTCATGATTCTTGACAAACGTATCTTTTCTTTTATGCACCAAAGATACATTCCTTGTGTGGCCAATTGCATTTGGCCAATAAATAATTCTATTCTACTCTGTTCTATTCTATTCTTCTGTGAAAGGGGGGTCACGCTATTTTCCAAAGCATTTGAGGGCATGACAAGAAGATGGAAACTGAACAAAAAGAGCTCCAACCTAGAACTTAGGATAATTTTTCTGACAGCAAGAACAACTAATCCATGGAACAGCTTGCTACTGGAGCTGCAAGTGGTCCACTGGGGTTTTTGAAGGTGAGTTTGGATGGTCATTTGTACAGAATGGTATAGGGCAGTGATGGTGAATCTATGGCATGGGTGCCACAGGTGGCATGCGGAGCCATATCTGCTGGTACATAAGCCATTGCCCTAGCTCAGCTCAAACGTGCATGTGTGTGCCGGCCAGCTGATTTTTAGCTTGCATAGAAGGCTTCCAGAGAGCCTCCTGGGGAATGGGGGTGGGCATTTTTACCCTCCAGGGAAGCCTTTGGGGGGTGGGGAGGGCAAAACTGGGCTCGTCAGAAGTTGAGAAACAGGCCATTTACAGCCTCCAGAAGGTTTTGCCCTCCCTAGGCATTGAATTATGGGTGTGGACACTCGCACATGCACGATAGCGCACACATGTTCTTTTGGCACTGGTATAAGGCAAAGGTCCCCAAACTTGACAACTTTAAGACTTGTGGATTTCCACAAGTTGAAGTCCACAAGTCTTAAAGTTGCCAAACTTGAAGATCTCTGGTCTAGGGTTTTGTGCTGAATCTCCAAAGTTCCTCCCAACTCTTGTTATACCCTTAGAGTTCTTTCAGTTGTCCAGTGGGTGACTTTTCCTCCTCTCCCCAAGGCGGCTGCCCACAAGAGAAACTGACCTTTTAAACTTGGCGAGCCAGGCCGATCCTAAGAGAAATCCCAACACTCATTGGCTGGTCCCCAAATTCATCACACAGGACCCACTACAGTCCCAAAGGGTGGCCAGTCTCATCGCCTTCATCTTCCTCTACACATTGGCACTTATTTTGGGTGACGCCACCCTTCCTCCCAAAGCAGCATAGGAGGGAACCTCGGGAGATTAAAATTACCTCTCCTAAATGTTTCCTTCTCAGCTGGAAATGTGTCATGGTTTTCATTATGGATTCTGCATCCAGGAACATTACATTAAGTCTGTTGTGCATTTTGAAGTCCCTGGCAACACCTCTCCGGCGATACGTTTTATTATGTTTCTATAGGGATCGCTGTGATTCTGGTATATATTTTATAACACAAGTGATTGCCTATTTATTCTTTGGGGGCTTTCTATTTTTTACGAGGGAATCTCCTTTTAAGCTCTTTTTTTTTTCAGTATTGAGTTTCTTTCTCCCCAATTTATTGGCAAGCGGTAAGACGAAGCTCAGATACAAGTCAGCAAAGAAAATCAGATGTTTTCCTTTTCCTTCGGGCTAAGTAATTCCATCTCACATACACACAGAGAGCGAGGTTGGGCTGCTGAGGTGGAACAGTGACGTGTGTTCGCCCCCCTGGCTCCAAGTGCTAGCGGAGTCCAGCACAATTATTTATTTATTTATTTATTTATTACTTAGATTTGTATGCCGCACCTGGGCAGGTAGCAAAATCGTGCACGGACACGCAGGTGCATTGTCAATCAGTGTGATCTTCTTGCAACAGCTAACTAGATGCTCCACTATTCCTTCAGTTTCTCATAGTGGTTCTCAACCTTTCTAATGCCGCGACCCCTTAATACGGTTTCTCATGTTGTGGTGACCCCCAACCATAAGTCTAGCGCCAATTCTCCCAACAGAGCTTTAAACTGATTGGCAGGAAGATCAGAGGGACACCCACCACTGTAAATGCCTGATAGGTCAGATTGTAAAAATATGTTCCAAGACGCCAGAATAGAACTTTAGTTCCTAACACCATGGGAAATTTGTCTTTTCCCAGGGTCTTAGGCAACCCCTATGATACGATCATTCCACCCCCCAAAGAGGTCCCGACCCCCAGGTTGAGAACCACTGTTATAGAGGCAGCATTTGGTGTATGTTGCTGTCTTCTCAACTCATGCTTTGTATGTATTTATTCCTTTGGTTTGGCCTTGGACATCCAGAATTAGCCCCTTTGACTCTTTCTTCCACTCTGGTGCCCTTAGCCGTTGCTAGATCTTGTTGGGAGCCCCTGGCGGCGCAGTATAAAATCATGCATGTATAAAAGTGTATAAAATCATGCATGGGATAGAAAAGGTGGATAGAGAAAAATTATTTTCTCTATCACACAATACTAGGACAAGGGGGCATTCCCTAAAGCTCACAGGTAAGAGAGTGAGGACAAATCAAGGGAAATATTTCTTCACCCAGAAGGTCGTTGGTTTAGGGAATTCCCTTCCAGAAGAGGTCGTGACAGCTGTCAGCCTTGATAGCTTCAAGGCAGGATTAATAGATTCATGAATGCCAAGTGTATCAGTGGTTATTGAAACGGATGTCCATGTGCCGCCTCTATGTTGGTTGAGGCAGGCAAAGTTCCCTTGAGTACCATTTATTGGGGGTCAGGGGAAAGAAAGGGTGCTGCCTTCTCTTTCTGCTCAAGATCCCCATGGACAATTGGGGGGCCACTGTGTGACACAGAATGCTGGACTCAATGGGCTTTGGCCTGATTCAGCAAGGCTCTTCTTATGTTCTTATGTTCTTAAAGGGCAGTATTGCAGGAAAATTCTGCCCACAGTCAGAGGGAGAGCCGGATAGTTAACCCTGGCAGGTGGGTGGGCAGAGTGCAGATGGCCCGGCATGTCCCACCATGGGCTGGTCAGCAGCAGTGGTGCTCATGTGGCAGCAGAGGCCGGGCACATCCCATTTTCACAATCCCACCACCACAGGCCATTCAACAGGGTCCCAAAGCTGCTCCTCTGACTGCCAGTGGCATGTTGTCTTTGCAGCAAATTGGTCTTGTTGAGTTGTCCTGCAATGAGTTGGCGGTGGTGAGTTGGCAAAGGAGACTTGGCGATGCCAAGCTTGGCAGCAGTGAGCTGGCCGGGCTGAGTTGGCCCCTTCCGCTTGGGAAGCACTTGGCAGGATGATAAAAATGCCAAATCCACTTTAAACATCTGTCTGACTGCGTGACAAGCTATAAAAGAAAGCAATACGAGTAATATTGCTTAGAAAAGTTGGGTTTTTAAATACACTGCTCAAAAAAAGTAAAGGGAACACTTAAAAAAACAGAATATAACTCCAAGTAAACCAAACTTTCCACTTAGGAAGCAACACAGATTGACAATCAATTTCACCTGCTGTTGTGCACATTTAACTTTGTACAGAACGAAGTATTCAATGTGAATAGTTCATTCATTCAGATCTAGGATGTGTTCTTAGAGGGTTCCCTTTATTTTTTTGAGCAGTATAGTTTTAATTTAAATGGTAAACTGTGCATTTAAGGTCAAAGAATTCAGTTTTATTTTGGACTCCACAATGGACAATCATAAAAGTTTCTAACAAAAAGTTATTGCAGAGCTGGAGTGCCCTCTGCACTTACAGAAAGAAATTTAATGCAGCTGACATCTGGACAGCATTAATTTAGAACCTGATGAGAATGTAACTCCCCCCCCCACTCCTATTCTTTTGTTTATTGAGATTAGTTTTTAATATTCCGAGCTTTAGAACAGGGGCTAGACGGCTATTTTACAGGTTCTCTTATAATATCCTGTTTGGATGGTTCTTTAGGAAGATTTCTAGCCATTTGTTGTTTCTTTTAATGCATCACAATCAGATGTTTCCCAAATTTTCTTCAGCTTTCCCCCCCCCCCCCCCCCCCAAAATAACAAATACAAACACTGTCGGGAATTTTAAAGCTTTTTTTTTTTTACACAATGGGGCTGTAAGCCTCCTAGAATAAGAAAGGGTGGGAAACCTGTAACTGAAATCTGGAAAGGAAGATTAAGGAAAATTTGTTCATCTATGTGAGAAATCAAATTTGGAACTCTATAGTGGCTTCCAACAGATTATGCTGGAATTTGATCAACTGACTGCACCTGAAGCGGAGGAGTTAATGAGGTGTGTTAAATGCTTATATTGGGAACTGACAGAAATACCAGGGGAAAAAATTTGGTTTCTCAATTGAAATCAGGCAATGTATGGAATTAAAGACTAATGAGTCAGTGGAAATTCTCACCTTTGGGATTTGGTCCCTCTCCCACACACTTTATAGTTTGAATTAAACATGCTTGATGATGAGCTTCTTAGAACAAAATACAATTTCTGTAGTCCGGCTGAAGGTTTTCGACATATCTTTGATGCTACAGAAGTATTAAACAATCCAGGAAGGCTCCTGGGACATGTTTCTTAGAGTCTGAGGGGGAGGTCTATAGCAGTGTTTCCCAACCTTGGCCACTTGAAGATATTTGGACGTCAACTCCCAGAATTCCCCAGCCAGCATTCGCTGGCTGGGGAATTCTGGGAGTTGAAGTCCAAATATCCTCAAGCGGCCAAGGTTGGGAAACACTGGCCTATAGGATACCTATTTTAAGATTGGAAAAACTGTGATTTGTCACCCAATTCTGCTACTGCCAAATAGGACCTCCAACGAGTAATTCATTCAACCTAAATGCTGTCACGTTTATTGTTATTTGCGGCATCCTGCAGTCACATGACATTTTATGACACTTTGGTCGAAAGTTATTTCCTGTTTTCGGCAACACCGCTCATAGCAAACAATGGGCTTGCTTAACGACTTAGCCACAGAAACGGTCATAAAATAGGGTAAGGTACAAGACTGTCCCAATTTATAATCATAAATGGATAGGATCCATTATTATCATGTGTTGGGGACCACAATATAGGCAGCATAAAAGCCAAATTAAGTAATAAATTATGTTTTGAGATGCACAATAAATGCAAATAAATCTTATATCCTTTTGGGTGGGGGAGTGCTTTCAAAACTTTTTATTATTTCTGGCAACTCCTTGGACTATCCCTCACAGATTTCTTGTAATTCGGATTCTTGTAATTGATACTTTAAACAAAATTCCATGTTTTTCAGAGTATAAGATTAAGAGGCTGAAAATTTGGGTGTGTCTTATATTCTGAATGTAGGTTTTTTCTAAGCTTTTTTTCCCCAGTCCTAACTATGTGCTAACAATGTTCCCAGTTCTTACCAGCTTGCAAGCTTTTTCATTGTTACTCCCCAAATAAGGTTTTTCTTAAGCCCTAACCAGGGGATAAAGCAATGTGCTGAACCTGACCAGATTAAGGATGCTCGCCAGATGAATATCTGGTAGGCAGATTTTTTTCCCCCTATTTTCTTCTCTGAAAACTAAGTTCCCTCTTATACTCCGGTGCGTCTTATACTCAGAAAAATACAGTAGTAACCTAATAATTCAATTTTTTAATGCAATGACCAGATTGCCAAATTTTCTCTTTTTAAACTGAGGTTCCCATATGTGAGGGCTTCCATTTGAATCACTGAGCTTATATATCAATGTGCTTTTCTTTGGATTGTAAATGAGACTATAACGTAGGCAACTGTTATGTTTCTATTAGAAGCCTCTAAATTCTTGGCACATATTATGTCCTAGTTATCCTGGGAATTGTTTGTGTTCCTAACATTAAAGACAATCTAACATATGTGAATGTTACTGGGTAATAAATTTGATTTATTCTCTCATGAAAATGTGACTCTAAAACATTTTTAAAGGCTGAAAATTAGTTTAACACACAGCCAACTTACTGCTAAGTATACCTTCAAAGCTATATACAAGGTAACTTATAAAGCTGCGGAATGGCAATAAATTTGATTAAAACATTTAATATATTTTCACTTTGGAGTGATGCGCTTGTCAGCTAGAGAAAACTTCCAATGATTTTGAATGTAAAACATTTACAATTTTAAAAAATAGTTTACAAACAAAAAAAATATAGCGGGAATAATTACAAATTAAACAAAATCTTCAGTAAAGAATCAGAGTATTTGTTCCTAAAAAGTCAACAGTCTTAGTGGGTAAGAAAAACATTAAACATATATTTTATGATAGTTAAGATTGATTTATTTCATGTATAGACCATTGCAATCTCTAACGACTTACAAGAAAAAGATGCACAACAGACAATGCATGATAAAAATTAAAAAGCCAGGAAACCCATCAAAACCAGAATGAAACAAGCTACAGGTAACCCAACCAAGATGCAATCAGGACTTTAACATCCTCCAGGATGGCTCAATTTTGACTGGCTTCCAGAATGTAACCGGCTAACCAAAGGAGTAGATGCCCCCAAGAAGACCATGACACTGACACACACACACAGAGAGAGAGAGAGAGAGAGAGAGCTCCTTAAAGTGCAGCAGGACTAGCAACTTTTCCCAAGTAAATCAAAGAGGCTGGACCAACTCCAAGGGTAGATAGAATTCATGGAACTGAATCTTGTAGATACCTTGGCACCAAGCCATGGAAGGCTTTATAGCAGTGATGGTGAACCAATTTTTCCAACGGGTGCCAAAAGCGTGCGTGTCCATAATTTAATGTGCCCCCATCTACTCTGCCCCCACGCATGCGTGCATGATCTCCCCCACGCTCCTCTATTTCCTGACTTCCGGTGGGCCCACTAGGCCATTTTTCACTCTCCCCCGCCTCCAGAGGCTTCCCTGGAGCCTGGAAAGGGCAAAAACAGCCTCTCCCACCCCCCAGAGGCTGAAAATACCCTCCTGGAGCCTCTGCGTGAGCCAAAAATCAGCTGGCTGGCACACACATGTGCACTGGAGCTGAGCTAGGTGAACAGCTCGCGTTCCGGCAGGTATGGCTCCATGTGCCACTTGTGGCATACGTGCCATAGATTCGCCATCACAGCTTTATAGGCAAGCACTCCACTTTGGGTTTCATTCAGAAAACTACTGGCAAGCAGTATACGGTCCACAGCATGAGTGTAATATTCGTCTATCAGCAAATGCCAATTCCATCAGCATACAAACCATTGCACTCTGAACGAACTGCAGTCTCTGAGTCATCTTTAAAGGCACAGTACTACCCAGAGAAGGCTAAAGTAGAATAGAGCAGAATAACAGAGTTGGGAGTTTTGATGGGCTCCTTCCTACTACGGGTACAGTCAGGTACACAGAAACAGTAGAAAAATTTGGATATTTTTTTTCTTTCTTTTTTTCCCTTCTGGGCTCCGGGTATGTTTTTCCTATCATAGTAAATGAGGTTGAATGTGTATAATTTTAGAAGAGCTGTGCTTGTGTGTGTGTACATACACATACCGTTTATATAGTAATGTATATTTTTGTGCGCCTGTGTGTAATATGTACACTATGTATAATATGGCATATATACATAGAATTAAAAGAGTATATTTTGGATGTTCAGTCATAGTCAATAGAGAGGGAAATTGTATCCATTTGAGGAGAGAAGAGGCCAGGCATCCAAACCCAAACCCTTGACGTGAATGACATCAAGTTGGCCACCTTTAAGCCAGTCACATAACCTTTAGGGCACCTCCCAGTCACATGGTCATCAAGCCACTCCCACCTGGTCATATGGCTGGCAAGACACACCCACAAAATGAGCCACATCCACAGTGTGGTAGTAAAACTTTTTGCAGTCCTCCACTGGTTGGAAGGGACCTTGAAGGTCTTATAGTCTGCTCAGACAGAAAAAACTATGCCATTTCAAACAAATGGCTGTCCAATCTCTTCTTTTTTTTTCAGTGTTGGATCACTCACAACTTCTGGAGGCAAGCTGTTCCACTGATTCATTGTCCTCACTCTCAGGAAATTTCTCTTTAGTTCTAGGTTTATTGATTGATTGATTGATTGATTGATTGATTGATTGGATTTGTATGCCGCCCCTCTCGGTAGACTCAGGTGGCTAACAATAGTGATAAAAAACAGCATGTAACAATCCAATACTAAAACAACTAAAAAACCCTTATTTATAAAACCAAACATACATACAAACATACCATGCATAAATTGTAAAGGCCTAGGGGGAAAGAATATCTTAGTTCCCCCATGCCTGATGGCAAAGGTGGGTTTTAAGAAGCTTACAAAAGGCGAGGAGGGTGGGGGCAATTCTAATCTCTGGGGGGGAGTTGGTTCCAGAGGGCCAGGGCCGTCACAGAGAAGGCTCTTCCCCTAGGCCCCGCCAAACGACATTGTTTAGTTGCTTCTCTCCTTGATCAGTTTCCACTCATTGCTTCTTCTCTTGCCTGGCCTTTTGGTGCCTTGGAAAATAGTTTGTTTCCCTCTTCTTTGTGGCAAAGTCTAAACAGGAGTCCCAAGTGTGTGAGTCACTGCAGCAAAGTCCTCCCACTGCCCCTAGTATCCCATCTGCTGCTCTAAAAGGAGGCAGGAGTTCAGAATAAAATCACACAGAAGCTCCTTTGGGAGTTTTGACATCCCACCAAGAAACACCGCTGGAGCAGACAAAGCAACTTGCCACTGAGCAAGGACTGGAATTACTGCAATACAGAGCCCTCAACTCCAAAGGGGAGCCATAAGAATACCAAGAATACCAAACATTGCTGTGCATTCTTAAAAGGACCTTGATGGGTCCACTCTCCTGATCTAGGTCCCAGCCAATGCCCTCCACTAATGCCACCCAGGCCATCTCCTCTTTTACAAATCCAGGCTTCAGAGGAAAGTTGGAAACCAAGAAATAGTTCTCTAAACCAGCCTTTCCCAACCTTGGCAACTTGAAGATATTTGGACTTCAACTCCCAGAATTCCCCAGCCAGCAAAACGAGCCTACTGGGCCCACCAGAAGTTGGGAAACAAGCCATTCTGGCTTCCAGAGGGTCTTTGGGGGGGGGAAGCTGTTTTCGCCCTTCCCAGGCATTGAATTATGAGTGTGGGCACTTGCACCTCCAGATCACTTTTCCACAAATCACAGCTGATTTGGGGGGCTTGCACACATGTAGGGAGGAAGGGAATGGGTGTGGGTACTGGTGCAGTGCTAACACACACACACACGTCCCTTTTGGCATACGAAGCAAAAAAGGTTCGCCATCACTGGCATAGGGTATGCCCACCAAAGGGTGGCACGTCCTAATGCATGGTCAGGTTCACCTCTTTTCTTCTCTATGACGTTGGAGGGGGTCTCTTTTGGTGTGTCATCCCCGCTACCCGCTGTGCTGAGAGGTTGACAAGCCACCGACCCAATCCCCTTGACCTCATTTGTCCCCGAGGCAGGAAGATCAGAACAACATAGAAACATAGAAGATTGACGGCAGAAAAAGACCTCATGGTCCATCTAGTCTGCCCTTATACTATTTCCTGTATTTTATCTTATAATGAATATATGTTTATCCCAGGCATGTTTCAGTTCAGTTCCTGTGGATTTACCAACTACATCTGCTGGAAGTTTGTTCCAAGCATCTACTACTCTTTCAGTCAAATATTTCTCACACTGCTTCTGAACTTTCCCCCAACTGACCTCAGATTGTGCCCCCTTGTTCTTGTGTTCACTTTTCTATTAAAAACACTTCCTTCCTGAACCTTATTTAACCCTTTAAGTTCATTAAGTCATTCCTAATAAGTTTTATGCTTAATTAAGACCTTCCACCATTTTTGTAGCCCGTCTTTGGACCCGTTCAATTTTACCCATATCTTTTTGTAGGTGAGGTCTCCAGAACTGAAGACAGTACTCCAAATGGGGTCTCACCAGCACTCTATACAGCGGGATCACAATCTCCCTCTTCCTGCTTGTTATACCTCTAGCTATGCAGCCAAGCATTCTACGCACTTTCCCTACCGCCTGACCACACTGTTCACCCAGAAATCACTACCAGTACCACTAACTTGCAACGGGAGGGAGGGAGGGGGAGAGACTCTTGTTCTCTTTTTAACAAGGCCCCTGCTACAGGCAAAGGATGAGCTATTCAAGAAAGAAGAGGAAAGCCAACCTCTTCTCACTCGCAAGAGTCAGCCAAGAAGTCCTCACTCAACTCAAATCTGGCCCTCCAACAAGGAGAACCTCTGGGACCTGAAAACTAACCCACAGCGGGATCCCTCTATCCTCCCCCCCTAAACACACCCTTTTGTGATCTCACCCACGTCACGCTAGAAACACAAAGCAAGACCCATGGAAGGTGGTTGAGCAACTCTTTCGGCTCTTGGGTTACTTGACCGGCCCTTCCCTGGGATTAGAGATGGAGTGAGAGGGGGGCAACGGCTGGAATGCACCCGCAGCCAATCAGCCGGCAGGAGAGGGAGGGAAGCTGACCCCTGAAGGGAAACCGAGGCGCAAGGTTTCGTTTCGGAATGTTTGGAAACATTGCATCTCTTTCTCAACCAGCCGGCTATGATGCTGCCGATCGCAAAGGGGTTTAAAGGTGGGAAGTTAAGAGGGGGGGGGGGAGGAATGTTTGGGTAGTTATCAGCCGTTGGATCTTTCAGGGCTGAACCGTCGGAGGGAGGCCAGGGAGACGGAACCAGAGAGCTGCTCTGCTTTGCAAGGCGACTTGGTTTATAAGGCAAACAGGCAACGGATTGGCAACACCATAAAGCAGGGGTCTCTGGGAGTTGAAGTCCACAAGTCTGAAAGCGGCCAAGGTTGGAGACCCCTGCCCTAAATGGGCAACACTTGGGCTTCTCCCATCCGAGGCTCGTTGTGCCATTCTCAATTCCCAGGGCCGGCAGCCTCAACTGGGACAGACCAAACTTTTTAATCAAAGTTCTCCCCGCCCCCCCATTAAAAGACCCTTCCTTTGAAAGGGGGGAGAGGTCTTGCTACATTCAGCTTAACACAGAACTGCCTTTCTCCAATGCAAATTCCAAGCAAAATCGTGCTGATTTCTGCCAATCCCAGCCAGACCTATCAGCTCCCAACCAATAGATAGAAACATAGACACACAGAAGATTGACGGCAGAAAAAGACCTCCTGGTCCATCTAGTCTGCCCTTATACTTTTTCCTGTATTTTATTTTAGGATGGATCTATGTTTACCCCAGGCATGTTTCAATTCAGTGACTGTGGATTGACCAACCAAGTCTACCTGAAATTTGTTCCAAGCATCTACTACTCTTTCAAATAATATTTTCTCATGTTGCTTCTTATCATAGATAGATGGATGGATGGAGGGAGGGATAGATGATAGATAGATAGATAGATAGATAGATAGATAGATAGATAGATAGATAGATTTATTTATTGGCCAAGTGTGATTGGACACACAAGGAACTTGTCTTGGTGCATATGCTCTCAAGGTACATAAAAGAAAAAGAGACATTTGTCAAGAATCATGAGGTACAACACTTAATGATGGTCATAGAGGTCACATAAGCAATCAGGAGACAATCAATATTAATAAAAATCTTAAGGATACAAGCAACAAGTTACAGTCATAAGTGGGAGGAGATGGGTGATAGGAACAATGAGAAAAAACTAGTAGTAATAGTAGCGCAGAACGAAGAGGCAAGGAAGGAAGCAGGCAAATCGGATCTCAAATAAAACCATCGCAGTTCCAACCAAGTGTAAATATACAGACGAAAGTCCTTTGCAAGAAACGGTTCATCAATGGCTTTGGATCATTAGCCCTCCATCCCATTCATCGCTCTATTCTCCAAGGGGTTTAATTTAATTTAACTTCATTTCATTGACTTCTACGCCGCCCAATCCCAACGGGACTCTAGGTTTCAAAAGTGCAAGGAGGGGGGAATCGCCCCCGGGAACTCTGAGCAAAGCGAAGCCAGCTTTGTCCCGTCGAGCAGATCGGATCTCAACTCCGAGCATTCCGTAACGTAAAAACCACCGCGGTTCCAACCAAGTGTAAATTACACCGCCGAAAAATCCTTTGCAAGAAACGATCCTATGCCATCGGCTCCACTGCCCTCCATGTCCCATTCATCGTTGTGTCTATTCTTCAAGGGCTTTCAATTTAATTTTAATTTAATTGAGTTCTACGCTGCCCAACGGTTCTCAGGTTTTCAAAGGACAAGAAGGGGGGGGGGGGAATCGCCTCCTGGATGGCTCCGCAATTCGGAGCAACCGAAATCCGAACCGAGCTCCGTCCCGTCGGAGACTTTCTTAGGAAAGGCCGGTTCCGAACGGAGCTCTTTGTCGGCGGCTTCCCGGAGGGGGGGGGGGGAGACAAGATAGCAGGATTCGCACCGGCGGCCCCGAAGGGAAACCAGCGCTGCTCGCCCGCGGAAAGTCCACAAAGGGGGATCGGGGGGGGGAGTAGACCCAAGGGCAGCTGCCGGGAACCCGGAGGCCATGCAGCCGCCTTGCAGGGCGGGGGGTTTCGGGGGCTCCGCCGGCCGCTCTTCCAGAAAAGAAGCCGAGGGACCCAAGCGGGCGAGGGGGACGCGCTGAGGGGCGGGCGGAAGGCCGGGAAGCTCAGCCGGGAGGGAGGCCGGGGCCGCCGACCCTCAGTACCGGAGCTATTTTCGGCGGGGCTATTTTCTGCAGCCGCGGGGCCGGCGAGGGGCGACGGGCCCCGAAGGCGCCTGGGCTCTCCCTTCCCCCGAGACTCTCCCACCCGCCACCCGCCCCGCTCCAGCGGCCCCCTTTGTCCCCGCCGCCCGCCCGCCCGCCCCGTCCGGGCACCTACTTGTGGTTGGCGGCGCTCCAGGAGACCGGCTCCAGGCTCTTGGCCAGCAGCGGCGTCGCCAGGCGGCCCAGCGCCAGCAGCAGCGCCAGCAGCCCCCGGCAGAGGCGCTCGGGGCGTCCCATCCTCGGCCGCCACCGCCACCGCTGCTCCGGGGGCGGCGGCGGCGGCTCTTCCTCGGGGCGACGCGGACCTTCCTCCTCCGCCGCCGCCTCCGCCTCCGCCTCCTCACGGGCCCGCCATGGTGCGTGTCTACTACTCCCGCCCGTCGAGCGACCGCGCTGGCTGCTCCGCTCGCACTGGGCGCGCCGGGGCGACGCCGCGCGCTCTACTCTCCGGCGCAGGCGATCGCGGCAGGCAGCCCTCCCCGGCGGCCAATGGCAGAGCGGCGCGCCGGGGTCCTCGCCCGGCCGCCGGACGGGGCGGGGACGGACACGCCCCGCCCCGCCTCGACAAAGGGAGGGGCGCGCCCGACTCGAGCGAGGCGGGGCCGGGAGGAGTCGCGAAGACGCGCGAGGGAGGGAGGGAAGGAAGGGGGGCGCGGTCCTTCCTTCCTTCGTCCCTTCGCGGCTGCGAGCGGCGGGCTCCCCCTGCCGGCGCCGTGCGGGAACGCAGGCCGGGTGGGGCGAGCGGCGGACCCCTGGGAGGACCTGTCCTGCCCCTCCCTCTCTCCGGTGCGGGCCGTCGGGGGTAAGGAGTCTCCATGGTGGCTTTGGGGGGTTCCGAGGGTCCCCCTGTCTTGAGCCCGAGAGGCGGCCGGCTTTCCTGCCCGGATTCTAGCCTCCTTGTCCGGCCACCTCGTGTGCTGGCCGGGGAGGGGGGGGCTCTCACCTGTGGGGGCCGCACCGATGACCTCGGGGAGCCCCGAGCGAAAGAAACGCTGGCTGAGTCGGAGGCGGTGTGGCCTAGTGGGAAGGCCCCGCCAGGCTGGAAAAAAAAGCAGGAGGATGGCGAGTTCAAGTTTCACCCAGACTGTGAATTAAAGAGAGAATTATAAATGTAAATTCTGTCCCTGGGAAAATAAGAGAACAGGAAAGCTTGCAAAAAGACTCGAATAAAAGTGGTTCTGCTTTTGTGGAATGCAGGGAAGTGAGAATTCTAATTAAATAATAAGTGAAAAGATGGAAATATATTTTGGTATAATTTGGTATACAGTAATCCCCCGCTACTTCACGCTTCATCTTTCACGAATTCGCTATTTCATGGGTTTTCAAAGGGGGCTTAAATCCATTAAATCCATTAAAATATTTAAATCCATTAAAAATTCCTAAAATTCTTCTACAGTACTACTGTACTCTATTAAAGAAACTGATAGGATATCACATGTAGTTCCAGCTGAGAAACATTATAGAATGACTGCTTAATGCAAAGGGTGGGTTTTAAAAGTCCAAATACTTGTTAAATACATTAAAAAATATCTTTCCTCTACTTCATGGAAATTCGTTTTTCACGGGTGGTCTTGGAATGCACCCCCAGCGAAAAACAAGGGATCACTGTATAATAATTGGTCCTACATGGCTTAGGATCAGATTACCTACGGGACCACTTTCTGCCTCATGTATCCCAGTGGCCAGTCAGGTCCCACAGAGTCGGCCATCTCCAGATCCCGTTGGCCAGACAATGTCACCTGGCAGGGCCTAGGGGAAGAGCCTTCTCTGTGGTGGCCCCAGTCCTCTGGAACAAACTCCCTCCGGAGATACGTACCACCCCCTCCCTCCTGGTCTTTTGTAAAGCTCTGAAGACCCACCTCTGCCAGCGGGCATGGGGGCCGTGAGCCACGAGATTGTCCCCGGCTGATATTATGAATGATTGAATTGGATGAATGCGCATGACTGTACATGGTGTTTTAATACTTTTTAGTAATTTGTATAATTCTTTTATACAATTTAGATGTCTGAATGTGTATTAAAAATAACATTTCAACTGTGTGGTTCAAGCATAAATGTCATAGTGAAGTAGAAACAAATTGTAGGAGCGAAGGAGAAGTTGTACATCTAAAATATGTCTGCGATGTGACTGATTATGATGAAGGACTGGGAGTGAAGGATTATCACTGTGATTCCACAAGTTGGAACACATTTGGATGGAGTCCGTGAAAGACAGCGAGGGATCCTAAGGGTTTCCACAATTCCCCCTTGGGTTATTTCCCAGCAATTTATACTTCAGCTCATTACAGGTGTCAACAGGTAGCTAAACAAGATTACCGTAGACTTGTAGAGGTGTGTCTTGGTCCTAGGAGAAGATCTTGGAAATAAAGTACTGGGAGAGAAATTGTAGAATAAAATAATAAATATTAACACTAAAATTCCATTGGATCCAGATTGGAGACTTGGGGGAGGTAAATGTTTACTTCTTCCTGGGGGATGGTGTAATAGAAAATAATTGAAAATCACCATCCTAACCTGATCGGTACTATCCCCACTAACTGAGTTCCTCCACCTTTCTGCTAGTTGTTTATTTTTTATTTATTTATTTATTTTGTCCAATACACAATGAGAGTTTTAGTGGGTATATATATATATATACACATAGTAAAATACATGATGAAGGTTATAGAGGAGATACTCATAGTAAAATATATCTGTGAAAGAATAGAAAAGAAGATATAGTAATATGAAGATGAAAGAATAGAAGAAGAGATATAGGAATAGAAGAAAGGTATAGGAGATATAGGAGAGCAATAGGACAGGGGACGGAAGGCACTCTAGTGCACTTGTACTCGCCCCTTACTGACCTCTTAGGAATCTGGATAGGTCAACCGTAGATAATCTAAGGGTAAATGTTGGCGGTTTGGGGATGACACTATGGAGTCTGGTAATGAGTTCCACGCTTTGACAACTCGGTTACTGAAGTCATATTTTTTACAGTCAAGTTTGGAGCGGTTAATATTAAGTTTAAATCTGTTGTGTGCTCTTGTGCTGTTGTGGTTGAAGCTGAAGTAGTCGCCGACAGGCAGGACGTTGCAGCATATGACCTTGTGGGCAATACTTAGATCTTGTTTAAGGCATCATAGTTCTAGGCTTTCTAGGCCCAGGATTGAAAGTCTAGTCTCGTATGGTATTCTGTTTTGAGTGGAGGAATGAAGGGCTCTTCTGGTGAAGTATGTCCTCTTCTGTTTCCTTCCAGCTTTTCCAGGAGTACATTCTTCTCCAGAAAATGAGATTTTTACATCATGTGTCCAAAATAGGAGAGAAAAAGCATTCAATAGCCCTTAGAAGCAAATTCTGGGGCCCAACCAAGAATTTACAGAATAACAGAGTTGGGACCTTGAAGGTCTTTTAATCCAACCTGCTCAAGCAGGATATCCTATACCATCTCAGACAAACGAATGTCTTTTTAAAATTAAATAAATTTTATTAATTTTTAATAATGACAGATGCACACTACATAAAACACAGGGCACAGTGATGCGTACTCCCAGCACACAACATCATTCATTCAGACCCCTCCACTAAAATGAGGGTGTACTTTTTTATATTATTTTAAACCAAGAACATTTCAATATTTACACATTATAGAGTGATTCCAGTTTATTCTTTATACCTTGGTCTCGGATTCTTCTAACCATAGAACCTCTAATCCTGTCCCATCTTCCCGTCAGTTCTTTCACTTTATTTTAATTAATCAAAGTCATCTGATCTAAAGATGAATATGATCAGACAAACAAATGTCCAGTCTCTTCTTAAAAACCTCCAGTGATGGAGCTCCCATGATTTCTGGTGGCAAGCTGTTCCACTGGTGAATTGTCCTCCCTGTTAGGAAGCTACTCCTTAATTCCAGGTTGTTTCTCTCCTTAATTAGTTTCCATCCATTGCTTCCTGTCCTGCCCACTGGTACTTTGGAGAATAAGTTGTAATTTGTCCTTTTTTCACTCATCGAGAGATGATGTTGGGATGGCTATAAACTGGAAGAGCAGATCCCCTGTGACTTGCTATCTTCCTTTTCTTAATTTAGCTTATAGCAATTTTTATAGGGGGAAAAGTTGCTATATGTGAGGTTTCATTACTGCAAACAGCTTATAGACTTGTAATTGAAGTTGCTTATTAGATTTTCCATGATGCTGTCCCTAAGCTCTTCCAAGAGCGTCTCCACTTTGCTCTGATCATCTTCTTCCTTCCATCTTCCCCAGCATCAGGGCCTTTTCACATCATGTGTCCAAAGTAGAATAATTTGAGCCTGGCCATTTGTGCCTTGACTGAGAATCTGGGTTCATTTTTTTAAAAAAAATTAAATAAACTTTATTAAACAAACAAAATTGACAAAGATGCTTGACATTGGTTGAAGTTTTTAGGCTTACATTTCAGCAGTTTACCATTCTTTTTTCTATATACATTCTAAATCAATTAAGTATATTTACTATAATTTGTTCCTATTTAATTACCCAGTTATCACTTAAGCCTAGACTGATTTTATGCATGATTTAAAAAAAGAATGAAATGAGGAGGGGGGGAGAGAGAAAAGGAAAGGTAAAAGAAGAGGAAGGAAAGAAAAAGAAAGAGATACTATTGGTCAACTATTTCCATTGACTCACGCATTTAAGTGAACTGTTTCTAAGTGTATTTATTTGTGTTGATTGTTTTTTCAATGACTCATCCATTTCCCCCCCTTGGCTATCCATTGTATTCTTGCCGTCTTCTCCAACATTCAAAGACCTCAACACTCTTCTTAGCCTGCTTCTTAAAATTCTATTTCTGTAGTAGAGCATCACAGGCTTTTCCAATGCAGTACTGCAAACTACATCTGCTGATTGCTGGCTACCTGCAATTTGGAAGTTCAAATCTCACCAGGCTCCAGGTTGATTCAGTCTCCTTTCCTTCCTTCCGAGGTGCATAAAATGAGGACGCAGCTTGTTGGGGGCAAAGAGGCTGATTCTGTAAACTGCTTACAGAGGGCTGTAAAAGCACTATGAAGCGGTATATAAGTCTAAATGCTATTGCTATTTTTAAAAAGTCTAAATGCTATTGCTATACTAAATTGATCCCCTCTTCCCTGTGAAGTTTCTGGTCTCTCCAATCCTTCTCTTTGTTAAGCTAAACATATCTAGTTCATAAGAACATAAGAAGAGCCATGCTGAATCAGGCCAAAGCCCATCGAGTCCAGCATTCTGTGTCACACAGTGGCCCACCAATTGTCCATGGGGATATTGAGTAGAAAGAGAAGGCAAAACCTTCCCTTTCCCTGGACCCCCAACAAATGGGACTCAAGGGAACCCTGCCTGTCTCAACCAACATAGATGTGACCCTTGGACATCCCTTTCAATAACCACTGATACGCTTGGCATCCATGAATCTGCCTTGAAGCTATCCAAGGCTGACAGCTGTCACAACCTCTTCTGGAAGTGAATTCCATCAACCCTCTAGGTGAAGAAATATTTCCCTTTATTTGTCCTCGCTTTCTTACCTATGAGCTTTAGGGAGGGCCCCCTCATCCTTGTATTGTGTGATAGAGAAACGAATTTTTCTTTATCCACCTTTTCTGTCCCATGCCTGATTTTATACCCTTCGATCAAGTCACCCCTTAAACGCTGTCTTTCAAGGCTGAAGAGACTAAGGCATTGCAACCTGGTTTCATAAGGGAAGGGCTCCCTTATGAGTTCCCTTAGCCCTCCGCTGTACAATTGAGTTCCAGATGCCATATTGTCTTTATTGCTCTTCTCTGCACTCTTTCTAGGATCTCAACATATTTTTGTATCGTGGTGACCAGTACTGGATGCTGTATAAATAATACTACTCCACTTGATCTCGATACTATTCTTCTGTTGATGCAGGCTAGAAGGATATTGGTTCTTTTGGCACACTGTTGGCTCATATCTAAGTGGCTATTAACTTGATCCCTCTCACAATTGCTACTATTGAGCTAGGAACTACCTATTATATGCCCGTCCTTCTAGGAGTAAGACCTTATTTTTCTCACCACTGAATAACATTTTCTTGGATAGGGCCAGCAATGGACTGCTGCCCCCATGGTAGGGAGGGGGGCACAGTGGGGATAGTACATTTATGCACTATTTATTGAATACAATAGTTTTTTTAATTCTCTAGTACCTTATCATGATCCTTAATTACTTTTAAAATAAAAAAAAATTAAATAGTATGGTTTTACCCATAAACAATTTAATCGTTTTAATCATTATCTGAACTGAACTTTTATAGTAATTAAAGAAAATCGAGCTACTTGCCTAATCTGTTATCATACTGAACCTTGTGGGTTCGGTGCAAAACCTTAAAATGTTACGGTGCTCCTCAATAAATAATGCTGTCTATCATTTGTCCTTTTTGTGGCTATTCACATAATGTGACTTAATCAACTGAAAAAGAGTCCAAGCGCCTATTTGAAAACTTGCCTTGGTTGGCAAGCCACTCCCACCCAGTCACATGACCTTTAAGCCACCCACCCACCCCAGTTACATGATTGTCAAGCCACTCCCACCTGGTCACGTGGCCGGCAAGCCACTCCTACCCGGCACATGACCATCAAGCCACACTTGCACAATAAGCCACGCCCACACAGTGTGATAGTAAAAAATGTTGCAGTCCTTCACTGGATAGAGCCCATTGCTCAACCCTATCAAAAGCCTTCTGGACCTTCAGCTTATCTTCTAAAGTTTGACTGCTCTCTCTCTAACTTGGTGTCATCTGCAAATTTGATGAGCTGCAGGTGTTGATGCAAACAGCAGTGAACAGAACAACTCTATTCAAAGAGGCTCCTTGCCGGGCAAAAGGTGAGACCTCAGAAATAGCAGCCAGCTGCCTGCAGAGAGATTTATGTACCTCTCTTGCCTTCAAAGGTTGTTGGAAACAATGTTTGGAATTTCAGCTTGTGACTCTATAGCTCCCATATTTCCTCACTTCTCAACCCTTTACTATTGGGCCTGCTAACTACCTGGTTTGGTTCTTGATTCCTGGAATGAGGTGGACCACTCTGTTGCTGCTTGAACTTGAAGTGGACTTTTACGAGCAAGCACTCTGCACGGAATTTGATTTACAATCTTCTCTCCTGTCACCTGCTAATCTAGTAAAATAACAACTTTACTAGATAACAACTTAGCAACTTGGTATATGTGTCTGCAACCTGAGACAAAGGGCACATTTTTGGAAAAATTGTAGTCCTCCAGGTCTGTATGTCCATAATGAGCATCCCATCAAATTCAGTGACTCCTCTTACCTTAACATTTGCCTTCTTTCATTATTATCCCTATTATTGCCCCTATTTCCTTATACATGTAGGAGAAAATTAAGCAGAACTGGTGGGGAGAGAGTTAAATGAGTCATCAGCTTAGAGTCATTAGGTCCCCACAAACATTAGCATTAGCACTTATATACCGCTTCACAGTGCTTTACAGCCCTCTCTAAGCGGTTTACAGAGAGTTAGCCTCTTGCCCCCAACAATCTGGGTCCTCATTTGACCCCCTTTGGAAGGATGGAAGGCTGAGTCAACCTTGACGCTGGTGAGATTCGATCTGCCAAACTGCTGGCAGCCGGTGATCAGCAGGCATAGCCTGCAGGACTGCACTCTAACCACTGCACTTATCTTGAAGAGGATTGAGCAATAAATTTTCTGAATTGCATTTGAATGTACCCTCCTGATTCTTTGAACTTGGCAGGACGGTGCAATTTAGATAGAAAGAAACATCTGTGGTTTTGCACACAATATTTCAGGTCATGTCCTGCCAAACTCTAAGCATCACCTGCCCTCCTGGTTTTGCCATTGTGGGTCTGTTTTTCTAGTCCGAAGAATAGAATAGAATAGAATAGAATTTTTTATTGGCCAAGTGTGATTGGACACCCAAGGAATTTGTCTTTGGTGCAGATGCTGTCAGTGTACATAAAATAAAAGATCCATTTGTTAAGAATCCTGAGGGACAACACTTAATGGTTGTCATAGAGTGCAAATAAGCAATCAATATTAATAAAAATATTAGGGCTACAAGCAACAAGTTGCAGGTTCTTTCATTGTTACTCTTTGCAAAGAATGTTTTCCAAGCCCTAAGTATTTGTAGGTTTTTTTCATTGTTCTACTTGTTCCAAATGTTTCTTTCCAGCCCTAACCAGGGGCTAATGATTTTTCCAGCTCATACTGGCTTGCAAGCTCTTTCATTGTTACTCTCTCTGAATAAGGTTTTTTTTTAAGCCATAACCAGGGGATAAAATAATGTGCTGAAGCTGACCAGACTAAGGACGCTAGCCAAAAGAATATCTGGTAAGCAGATCCTTCTCCCTATTTTCCTTCCCAAAAACTAAGGTGCTTCTTATACTCTGAAAAATATGTATAGTTATAGTTAATATATATATAGGTATAATTTGGAAAAGATAAAGCAATTTCAGTAAAATGTTCATCTCAATGGTTGCAATTCAACCTAGTATAGGTAGCTGTAATGCCTTCCCATCTTTCCAAATCAGATTTTATTTCTTGCATTAATTTCACATACCCGTGTTTCCCCGAAAGTAAGACAGTGTCTTACTTTCTTTTTATCCCCAAAAGCCCCACTATGTCTTACTTTCGGGGTATGTCTTATATTGTTAAAGGGGCACTGACAGCTAAAAAAACTGTGTAAAATGTGTTTTTTTAGTGTATATGCATTTTACCTTCTGTGACGGGCGGGGGGGGGGGGTTTCTTTGGAGTAGGGACGTGCCCGAGTAAATTTGCAGAGGCGGCAGTGACAAGTGCAGGGGACGGCGCGGCGACGTATGGAGAGGGGGACGGTGCGGACGTGGGCAGGAGGCGGCGCGCAGCTAGATGAGAGGGAGGCGGCAATACCTCCCGTGTTTCCCCGAAAGTAAGACATATGTCTTACTTTCGGGGTACGGCTTATATTAGCCGACCCCCCTGAAACCCCCGATACGTCTTACAATCGGGGGTGTCTTACTATCGGGGAAACAGGGTAGGTGTCTTCTTTAATCGAGGAACACTTCGCTGTCAGCCAAATTCCCAAATACTTTATTTTCCTTGTGCTCTGTAATCCCAATTCTTTCTCTAATTCTCTTTCCTGTTTTAATGTTTAATGTTTTTAACTGTCAGTTTTGTTTTTGTTTTATTAATTTTAAGGCACGATACTTTCCCATGTGATAAAGCCAAAAAAAATGGAGTATGATTCACACTCTAACATAGAGAACCCTGAAAATGGAAATAAAATTGAAACCAGAATTTTTCCTTTGGGGAGTAATGGAAAAAGAACTGGAGAAAAAAAATTGGAATTTTGTTTCTAGACTTTGGATTCTACTCATTCCGTGTGGAGATTGGCCTTAATGGGGGACAGAGGTGAACCCATGGCACAGCTGTGTTTTTCTCTGTAGAAACCTCTTTGTATTGAAAATAAGTCGTGGTCAGGCCGAGGTCCAGCATGGGACATCGGTGGTCTTGATTGAGGTTAGTTCTGTCATCTACTGTACTTTCCTGCCAGGATGTTACAGGAAGAGTCTTGTAGTGATTGTCTCCTAGTGGACAACCATTTAAATAGGAACCAGCCATGTGCAGCAGCTGTCAAAAAAACCAACAAGTTGCATCAACAGAGGGATAGAATCAAGATTACGTGAAGTGTTAATATCACTTTATAAGGCCTTAGTAAGGCCACACTTGGAATACTCATTCAGTTTTTGTCGCCACGATGCAAAAAGGATATTGGGACTCTAGAAAAAGTGCAGAGAAGAGCAACAAAGATGGAGGCTAAAACATATGAAGAACGGTTGCAGGAACTGGGCATGGCTAGTTTAATGAAAAGAAGGACCAGGGCTGACATGATAGTAGTGTTCCAGTATCTCAGGGGTTGCCACAAAGAAGAAGGAGTCAAGCTATTCTCCAAAGCACCTGAGAGTAGAACAAGAAGCAATGGGTGGAAACTAAAAAAGGAGAGAAGCAACTTAGAACTAAGGAGAAATTTCCTGACTGTCAGACTCAGAACAGTTGATCAGTGGAACAGCTTGCCCCCAAAAGTGAATGCCCCAACACTGGAAGTTTTTAAGCAGATGTTGGATAACCATCTGTCTGTAGTAGTGTAGGGTTTCCTGCCTAAGCAGGGGGTTGGACTAGAAGACCTCTAGGGTCCCTTCCAACTCTGTTGCTGTTGTTGTTGTTAATGTTAGCATTAGCATTAATATTAGTATTATTGCTAGAGTTCAGCTGCCTTCTGAAAAGCCACTTTGGAAGAACCATGGCCTGGATGATTGAGACTCTCCATTGACATATAACAATGTTATTAGACTCTGGTTGTGTTTTTCCTGGTACAAACATTTCTTTTTAGTTTGTGCATCTCCACAGGACGTAGAACAGAGTCCTGTGTGTGTGCGTGTATATGTTAAAGAATAGGTAAAAACAAATGAGCCGGGATGGCACAGCAGGTAGAGTGCTGTACTGCAGGCCACTGAAGCTGACTGTAGATCTGTAGGTCAGCGGTTCAAATCTCACCACTGGCTCAAGGTCGACTCAGACTTCCATCCTTCCGAGGTGGGTAAAATGAGGACCAGGATTGTGGGGGCAATAGGCTGACTCTGTTTTTAAAAAGTGCTATTGCTAACATGTTGTAATCCACCCTGAGTCTAAGGAGAAGGGTGGCATAAAAATCGAATAAATAAATAAAGTCCATATAAAATGTCGCAGGCATTTTATATACAGTATTTCACTTATACTTAAGGTAGGATGTTAACTAAAAATTAGTCTTTAGCTCCCTCTTGTGGCTAATGTCAAATTAGCACATTAAGTAGGACCTGTCAATAGTGTTGGAGGGTTAAACCCCATTGTAAGGCAGTAATAAACAAAGTAGAAAATAGAAAAAAAGAAACAAAAGAGATTACAAAAATGAAGCCATCATTCAATCCACAGATGGATTTACTGTCATCAAAGAGCATTTGCACTTTCTTTTTTATTATATCCTTTTAATTATATAGTGGCGCATATTTTAGCAGCTGCCGGTTGATGAAATTCCAGAGAGCCTGTCACCATTCTGCGACCATCCTCCCCTTTCCTCCTCCTCCTCCTCCATCCTTAGGAAACTTAGGGGGCTCCTTGGGGAGAGAAAGTAACAGATGTGGGGCAGCTTCAAACAGTGTTCCCTCTAATTTTTTTGGGGGGTGGGCGGAAAAGTATAGTGTCTGAGCGGCAGTCCCTTCGGGACTGGGCGGCACAGAAAAATAAATAAATAAATAAATAAATACTGTGTGTCTATAACAGTGAGCTCATAATAGGGCAACTCTATCAATATCAAAATGCCACTTAAATAGTTGAGCTAGTTTCAAACTAGATTTTGATTTTCTTTCTCTCTTCCTTACTCCCATTCTTTTTCTTTCTCTTTTCCTTCCTCTCTTTTTTCTATCTGTTTCTCTCTCTTCCTCTCTTCCTCTCTCTCTCCTTCCCTCTCACTCTTTCCCTCTCGGCTTCTGGGCAGGTTTGGAAAACTGAGTTGATGATGATTTTTAAGTGAGCGATTGCTCACTGCTCAGCTTAGAGGGAACTATGGCTTCAAACATGGGCAGGGGTTGGAATGTCCTCCAGTGTCCACCAGAGCCAAGCAATGCGGAGAAGGGGATGGAACCAGGGGTGGGCTGCTGCTCAGATTGGGGGGGGATGGAGTGGGGGATGGAAAATGGAGTTCCACCCCAGAGCACCCAATTTGCACTGAAAGATGTTGAAAGAAAATGCAGGGCATCCTTTTTGGGCAGCCTCTGCGTTTTTCCCAAAAGTGATTAATACCCCCAAAGCGTGCGATTCTGCTACAAACAAAAGTGTCTAGGAAAAGTATCAGGAGATCAGATCTGGGATGAATTCTATGGGATCTGGGTTTCTGCCTCCCCCTCCTTTCCAAATGGCTGTAGTATTCTCTAGAACAGAGGTCTTCATCGCTGGCTGGAGAATTCTGGGAGTTGAAATTCACAAGTCTTCAAGTTGCCAAGGTTGGGGACCCCTGCTCTAGAAAATGAAATGAATAATGCTTGAAACCAAATGTTTTGCCAGAAACCTTGACTTTGTTTGATAGTCTGCAGGCATTAAGACTGTTATGGGGAATGGAGCATTTTGGGATGTTCATTTAGGCTGTGAAAGTAGCAAGGGACAATTTAGATTGTTGCCTTTGTGTAAGTGATTATTTTGTGAGTGGCCATTTTAATCATGAAGGCCCCTTGATGACAATGCTCAAAATGGGCTTTCAAAATTCTAAGTGAGATGTTTCTGTCCTTTCACTGTTCTGTAGCAGCTCACTTCTAGGATGGGGGTGAATTCGATGACCTGCTTGTTTTGAGTCCATTGATATGGGGATCGTTTTGAGGTTCTTGGAAAACTCTTGGTCAAGTCACATGACTGCCAAGCCACTCCTACCTGGTCACATGGCTGGCAAGCCACGTCTACCTGGTCACATGATCATCAAGCCACACCCACAAAATAAGCCACACCCACAGTGTGGTCGTGAAAATTTTGGTAGCCCTTCACTGCCCTGAACCCTCCAGAGTGCATTCGCTGGCTGGGGAATTCTGGGAGTTGAAGTCCAGATATCTTCAAGTTGCCAAGGTTGGGAAACACTGATCTAGATAGATTCAAGATCCAGAAGGTCCTTGACAGTTTGGAAGACCAGGCTCTATCCAAGAAGTCTGCGGAGGGGGGCCGCATATAAATCCAATGAATAAATAAATAAGATATAATTCAGCAGTGAGAAAAGTTCAGGTTTTGCACTTACGCAAGAAAAACCAAATGCCCAGGAACGGAATAGCAATACCTGGCTCAACAGCAGTAAGGATGTGTTGTGATTCAGTCTGAGGCTCCTCAGGGAACGGCTGGAACTCTGCCGGCTCCATGCTCAGAGGGGGAGGACGAGGAACAGGAGGAGGAGAAGGACCAGGCAGACGGGGAAGAGGAATGTCAGGAGGAGGAAGAGGGAGAACAGCCTGAGACCCCCGGGGGGGAGCTCTCCCCAGCGAGTAGCCTGGAGTCATTAGATGAGAAAGCACAAGCCATCATAGATATGAGGCAGAGAAGGGCAGCACAAAGAAGGGGACAATTAGCCAGGTATTTCCATCCCTAATAGGCAACAGCTGGGTTTGGGTGTGGTTCTCCTCAGAAAGGTTGAAAAGGCAGGCCCGCCCTTCCTGTATTTGGGAGTCCTGTGACCTTGCTTCGATCCTTGGCGTCTCTGATTCTGGCTTGTGGCCTCGAATGCTGAAAACTTGGGGGAGGCGTGGGTGTGTGTGCCAGCAAGTGGTGTGTGTGCCAGCAAGAAGCCTGTTGTATTGTCTGGCCGTCGTGACTCTTCTGTGAAGCTTCACAGCATTCCAGTTTGTAAGAACAGTTTTTGTTATCTGTGTTTGTTTTCAAAGATATAAAATAACTTTGCTTTTTACCAGCGTGTCTGGCTACTCTTTTTAGTTGGTGTTGACGTCTGGGGGAACCCAGACAGAACAGGATGGGAGGACTCTTTTTAATTGATGATGATGATGAATGGATAAGATTGAGCGAGTCCAAACACTGGGAACAAAAACAGTGCAAGGTCTGAGGGACAAAACATATCAGGAGAGATTGGAAGGACTGAATATGTGCATCCTGGTGAAAAATTATTTTATTTTTTTATTTTAGTTTATTTATTTGGCCCGTACATATTGGTGGTATACATAGATGTAATATTTATATGTACATGATATTAGTAAGAAAGAAATATCAGGATGGGACAGAAGACATGCTGGTGCACTTATGCACGCTCCTTACTGACCTCTTAGGAATCGGGTGAGGTCAACGGTGAAGAGTCTAAGGGTCAAGATTTGGGGGTTAGGGGATGATACTACAGAGTCTGGTAGTCAGTTCCATACATCAACTACTCGGTTACTAAAGTCCTATTTCCTGCAGTCGAGTTTGGAGGGGTTTACTTTAAGTTTGTATCTGTTGTGTGCTTGTGTGTTGTCATTGAAGCTGAAGTAGTCGTTGACAAGAAGGACGTAGCAGATGGTTTTATGGGCTATGCTTAGGTCATGTTTAAGACGACGTAGTCTAAGCTTTCTAAACCTAGGATTGCAAGTCTTGTTGCGTAGGGTATCCTGTTGCGAGTGGAGGAGTGGAGGGCTCTTCTAGTAAAGTATCTCTGGACATTTTCTAGAGTGTTTATGTCTGAAATGCGGTGTGGGTTCCAGACAGATGAGCTGTATTCAAAGATTGATCTGGCAAAAGTTTTTTATGCTCTCGTTAGTATTGTGAGATTACCGGAGCAGAAGCTATGTAGGATTAGGTTAACAACTCTTGAAGCCTTTTTGGCGATGTTGTTGCAGTGTTGATGTTGTTGCAATAAGGTTCTAGAAAACAAACCTCGAGAACCACGGGGTGTATGTGTGTGAGTATAACCTCAAACTGACAGGAGGGAAATTCAAAATCCGCATTAGAAAGGATAACTTCACAGAATGAGCAATGGATGCTTGCAGCCAACTTCCAGCAGAGGTAATGAATGAGTCAGTCCTCAGTAACTGAGTTTAAACATAAACACAGGTCCAAGCGAAGCATTTTGATAGAATAACATTTATTCACACAATCACAGGATATCTGGATAATCTGCTCTTCCCAATAATAGCAATAGCAATAGCATTTAGACTTATATACAGCTTCATATTGCTTTTACAGCCCTCTAAAAGCAGTTTGCAGACTCAGCCTCTTGCCCCCAACAATCTGGGTCCTCATTTGACTCACCTTGGAAGGATGGAAGGCTGAGCTAACCTTGAGCCGGTGGTGAGATTTGAACTGCTGGACTACAGCTAGCAGTGAGCTGAAGGAGCCTGCAGAGCTGCACTCTAACCACTGCACCACCCCGGCAATAATTATAATTATTAATGCCCATAATTCTTAGGAAAGGGTTGTCAAGTCTGCTCTCACTGCTGCTCTACAATTATCATAATCCACTGGGTGGGGGAGTCAATTGAGAAGGGGGGCTTTTTATTGGACCAGGAAGGGTCCAGCGGTAGGAAGGCCGGGCTTCTGGAAAGGAAGAAGGCCAAAGGAAGAGGTGGAGTCATCTTGGTGTGTGGCTGGCTTTCTCCTTCATGCTTTCAGACTTAGGGGGAAAACTTAGCATTTAGCAATAGCATTTAGACTTATATATACCACTTCATTGTGCTTTTACAGCCCTCTCTAAACAGTTTAGAGCAGTGTTTCCCAACCTTGGCAACTTGAAGATATTTGGACTTCAACTCCCAGAATTCTGGGAGTTGAAGTCCAAATATCTTCAAGTTGCCAAGGTTGGGAAACATTGGTTTAGAGAATCAGCATAATTGCCCCCAACAATCTGGATCCTCATTTGACCCCCTCGGAAGGACAGAAGGCTGAGCCAACTTTGAGCCGGTGGTGAGATTTGAACTGCTGAGCTACAGCTAGCAGTTAGCTGAAGGAGCCTGTAGTGCTGCACTCTAACCACTACGCCACTCCCAAACCTGGGAGTCTTTTTCAAAATGCATTAAACACAGCGGGGGGGGGGGGGGGGAAATAGGCTTAAGAGAAATTACCACTACAAACACGATGCTGTAATATTAAGATAAAATGCACGGAACTCATGAAAATGCCCTAAATAATCCCGGCTTGGAAACGCTTGAGTAGCTCCTATTGATGAGCGTTGAGCATTAGCTTTTTCCGCCTTCCTCCTCCTCCTCACTTTCCCCTTCTCCTCCGAGCTTCTGGCGGGAGAATTCCTCAACCATAACTTCGTCGCTGAAAATCACAGGGAAAACGAAAGCCGGGTTTCAAAATGAGAGTCCAAGCTTCGATCGGAGAGAGCGTCTGGTCTTGGGTTCAAACCCTCATTCCCTCCTCAGCTCTTCGGCACAGGAAAGGTTAGCAATAGTAATAGCATTTAGACTTATATGCCACTCCACAGTGCTTTTACAGCCTTCCTTAAGTGGTTTACAGAGTCAGCCTCTTGCCCCCAACAATCTGGGTCCTCATTTGACCCACCTCGGAAGGATGGAGGGCTGAGTCAACCTCGAGCCGGTGGTGGGATTTGAACTACTGAACTACAGCTAGCAGTTAGCTGAAGTAGCTTGCAGTGCTGCACTCTAACCACTGCGCCACCCTGGCATTTTCCAGGACTGGGGGGTTGAATAGTACTTCCCACCCAGCCCAGAGTTCCAAATACTGCCAGGTTTGATGAGACTGGAACGAAGCAGAGCCGAAAGGGCCAGTTCTTGGAGTTTTGGGGCACCTGGGGTCTGAAGGGGTGGGGGCTCCTTGGCTGTTCTCCCAGATGGGCAGGAGGGAGGCCAGGGAAGAGTGGGGCAGAACACAACAAGCCAACCCACCAGGCTAAAGAAGATATGGGACCACCACAAGGGATGGGAGAGGAAACCACTACAGTGGTACCTCTACCTAAGAACACCTCTACTTATGAACTTTTCTAGATAAGAACCGGGTGCTCAAGATTTTTTTGCCTCTTCTCAAGAACCATTTTCCACTTACAAACCCAAACCTCCAAAACTGTAACTGGAAAAGGCAGGGAGAAGCCTCCATGGGGCCTCTCTAGGAATCTCCTGGTCGGAAACAGGGCCGGAAAAGGTGAGGAGAAGCGTCCGTGGGGTCTCTCTAGGAATCTCCTGAGAGGAAACAGGCCCGGGGAATAAAGGGAGAAGCCTCCGTGGGGCCTCTCTAAGAATCTCCTGGTAGGAAACAGGGCCGGAAAAGGTGGGGAGAAGCCTCCGTGGGGCCTCTCTAGGAATCTCCTGGTAGGAAACAGGGCCGGAAAAGGTGGGGAGAAGCCTCTGTGGGGCCGCTCTAGGAATCTCCTGGGGGAAAACAGGGCCTCCACCCTCCCTGTGGTTTCCCCAATCGCACGCATTATTTGCTTTTACATTGATTCCTATGGGAAAAATTGCTTCTTCTTACAAACATTTCTACTTAAGAACCTGGTCACGGAACGAATTAAGTTCATAAGTACAGGTACCACTGTATTAATATTGGTTCAAAACAGAACAGTTTCAGATATTCATTCAAAATGTAAAAATATATAAATAGGATTTGGGGGGGATGATGGGTTTGTCCAAAGCAGTGTTTCTGAACTTGAAGATGGGAGGACTTCAACGTCCAGAATCTCCCAGACAACAATGGGGAATTCTGGGAATTAACGTTCACCCATCTTCAAGTTCCCAAGGCTGAGAAATTCTGGTTTAAAAACTAGCTGATAAAAAAGTGCAACAAGATCCCCACATTTTTCTTACAGAGAAACACAACAGTAAACCTGAATCAGATCAAACACTTGTAAGAGTTCATATTAAGACTTACAAAGTGGAACTCAAGGTGGCAAGATGCGCGTATCATGCCGCCTTGATTGCATCAGTGGAATCCCGCCCGGCCGCCCTGTTCAGGGTAACCCGCTCCCTTCTTAATCAGGGGGGAGTTGGGAAGCCCTTGCAGGGTAGTGCCAAGGAGTTTAACTCGTTTTTTGCTGATATAGTCACTCAGATTCGGACGGACCTCGACTCCGATTGGGTAGCAGTGTCGGATGACAACGAGTCAGTCGAAGTGACTGGGGCCCGTCCTTGTCCATCTGTCTGGGAGGAGTTTGACCTGGTGACACCTGATGAAGTGGACAAGGCCATTGGAGCTGTGAGTTCTGCTACCTGTTTGCTGGATCCATGTCCCTCCTGGCTGGTTTCAGCCAGCAGGGATGTGACACGGAGCTGGGTCCAGGAGACTATCAACGCTTTTTTGAGGGGGTCTTTTCCGGCTCCCTACAAGGAAGCACTTGTGCGCCCCCTCCTCAAGAAGCCTTCCCTGGACTCAGCCGTTTTTAACAACTATCGTCCAGTCTCCAACCTTCCCTTTATTGGGAAGGTTGTTGAGAAGGTGGTGGCGCTCCAACTCCAGCGGTCTTTGGAAGACGCCGATTATCTAGGCCCCCAATAGTCAGGATTCAGGCCCAGCTACAGCACGGAAACTGGTTTGGTCACGCTGATGGATGATCTCTGGCGGACCCGGGACAGGGGCTTGTCCTCTGTCCTGGTGCTTCTTGACCTCTCAACAGCTTTCGATACCATTGACTATGGTATCCTTCTGCGCCGGCTGGAGGGGTTGGGAGTGGGAGGCACTGTTCAATGGTTCCCCTCCTACCTCTCCAGTCGGTCGCAGTCAGTGTTAGTGGGGGGTCAGAGGTCGACCTCTAGGTTACTCCCTTGTGGGGTGCCTCAGGGGTCGGTCCTCTCCCCCCTGCTATTCAATATCTACATTGAACTGCTGGGTGAGTTCATCCAGGGGCATGGGGTGAGGTATCATCAGTACGCTGATGATACCCAGCTGTACATCTCCACCCCATGTCCAGTCAACGAAGCAGTGGAAGTGATGTGCCAGTGCCTGGAGGCTGTTGGGGTCTGGATGGGTATCAACAGACTCAAACTCAACCCTGACAAGACGGAGTGGCTGTGGGTTTTGCCTCCCAAGGCCACTCCCACCTGGTCACATGGCCGGCAAGCCCTTCCTACCCAATCACATGACCATTAAGCCACACCCACAAAATAAACCACACCCACAGTAAAAAATTTGGCTGCCCATCACTGGTGGGGCCCTTCTTTTCTTACCTCGATATTGCTGTCAGTCAGGCGGAAGATGAAAGAGAAACAAATGCGCCATTTAGTCATAGTAATCACGACAATGTTATCCAAGATAAAATCCATCTATTAGCTGGCCATGTGCAACACACACAGAGATAGACAGACAGACAGACAGCAGGCAGGTCCAACTTCTCCAGCCAGCCTTACAGATACTTAAAACCCAACTCAACCTTCAGCCTGGTGCAGCCCTCCAACTGATGGGATTTGCCCCTCACAAAACCACTCTCGTCAGTGGGGCAGGAGGCAAAAAACAAAGGAGATTATTCAAGGAATTCCACCTTTTGCTAGGGCTTACAAGGCCTGGTACTTCCCCAGCATTGGGCTCAGGCAGTTAGATGCACTCGCTAGTTCTTGACAGGTGTGTGGGTTGTATATTTTGTTTGTTGAAGGTTTGGTTGATGGGGGGCTGGGTATTGTTGTTTATTTTTGGGTGCTGGGGTCAGAACCATTCCATTCTGGAGCATCAATGGCGCCATTTAAATATGTGCGTTCAGTTTCCCTCCCACGGCACCAAAATGATCAGACTTCCTGGGGGGGGAGTTGACTGAGTGAGGGCTGCGCATTGAATCAGGAAGGGTCCAGCGGTTGGAAAGCCAGGCTTGGGAGAAGAATCCGCGTGCGATTTCGCTCCCTGCCCAGGTGCAGTAGCAGAATTGCGCTGGACTCCGCTGGCAGTCAGAACCATGGGGGCGAGCACACGTCACCCTCCCACCATAGCCGCCCACTCTGCCCCCGGGACAGGCAGGCCGGCCTCTGAGAAGGTGGGGAAGGAAGAGAAACCCCGGAGGGAGGAGAGGGAGGCGATGGGCTGCCAACCAGACGAGGAGGGAAATATCTTGCGGGGCTGCCCTGGCGGAAAGAAAAGAAAACCTACGACCACAAATTGAGCCCAACACTTTGGTTGCTAAGCAAGAACGTTGTTGAGTGAGTTTCACCACCACATTTTAAAGTTTAGCACGCCCACCTGGCCACCTGACCACCAAACTATGCCCACTTGAAGCCACGCCCACCCAACAGGCAAACCACGCCCACAAAATAAGCCACACCCACAGAAACCATAGGGGGAAATTTTGTCTTGAGACAGCAAAGCGGGAGGGTGGGGGGGGGCTTCCTAGGCAAGACTTACTTTCCGGGGGCTTAGGGTGCATCAGAGTAACCGGCATCTCAACAGAGACATCACTGGAAAGGAAACCACATCGGTTTATTCAAAGGAGACGCAGAATTTTTCTTTCATGCAAAATTCATTTCTGTTTTTACATATGCATTCGTTGTGTTGAACTGGTTGTTAACTGGTTGATCTTATGACCCTGGGCCACATACAAAGAGAGTAAGAAGAAACCCAATCATAAAGGATCGGGTTTCTTTTAAAAATGACATATACTACAGAAATAGAGATGCTTGGAGGAAACCCCATTGACCAATCAGCTGGGGCCTAAGAAAGGTTGGGAGGAAACGGCTTCTGCAGCTGCCTTCCACCCCTGAGGGGCACCTTATGCCATCATGGGGAGAAACAAAGAAAGAGAAAGAGACACAGAGACAGACAGACAGAGAAAGAGAGAGAGAAAGAAAGAAATAGCCGCCCCAAGTCCACAGAGAGGGGCGGCATACAAATCCAATAAAGGAAGGACGGACGGAACGACGGAGGGAGGGGGGAAGGGAGAGAGAAAGAAAGAGAGAGAAAGAAAGAAAGAGACAGAAAGAGAGAGACACAGAGAGAGAGAGAGAGAGAGAGAGAGAGAAAGAGACAGAAAGAGAGAGAGAGAGAAAGAAAAAGAAAGAAAGAAAGAAAGAAAGAAAGAAAGAAAGAAAGCTGGATGAAAAGGGGTTCTTCAGAAGTGTCAGGCTGCCTAGACTCACCCAAATGACATTAAGAGTTTCTGACATATTTTTACTTTCACTTCACTTCATGTATTCATCAGCTCCACAAAATTAGACCACTTTTATTCTTATATTTTTGAGCCTTCCCCTTTCTCTTAAGACTCATAGGCGCAACGTATGTCGCATACTTTGCTTCCTTATACTCTATACATTGACTCTTTTTATTCTACGTTGCCCTTTTGCCTAGGCTGTGGTTGCCAGCAAGCGGCCCACAGAGACTGAACTGCTATCTGTCAGACATAGTGCAGCGTCTCCTGCTTGGGCAAAGGGTTGGACTAGATGACCTACAAGGTCCCTTCCAGCTCTGTGAATCTGTAATCTGTCCAAAAAAAAAAAGTCTGGGGCTTTGACTGCCTGGTTATACTTACCAACTTGATTTTTTTGATTCCCTTCCAGCCATCCTATATCTGGTCAACCGAGCCTTTCACATCCACTCTTTAATAAGAGCAAACTCTACACAAGGTTGTCAGGCATAGCAATCCTGGGTGATATTTCATTGTAGCACCATATAAGGTGAAAAGGAGAATGTAAGCATTCTAATGCTGAGGCATTGTGTGTGAACTGCAACCTGATTGGGCCAGAGTATTATAAGATGCAAATCAACTTCACCATTCTCTTGTAGTCGTTTGCTGTTGATGGTGGTTGTTAGTTGGCTGGCTGGAGCAGTTTGAGCGTGAGTAATAGTAATAGTGATACGAAGAAACCTGGATTAGTTTAGTATCTACTAGAAACCTGGATTGATTTTGTGTCAACTTGTAACCTGGATTGGTTGAATATCTACTTGTAAGTAAGCTGAATATAGCTGATGTAAACTTCATGTAAATAGAAAACTGAAGATATTTTTCACTGAAGATTAAACTACTGTTTTATACAAACGTGCCTTCATTCATTTATTTATCTGGTTCATTAAATTGCCACAGTATATTCTGATATTTTATCTAGTCCTCCTGCGTTATTCTGCTTATATATATCCGGACAAAGGTCACCGCCCTTAACTGCCTCTATCCCACGGGTGGTACTTCCTGGTAATGGTGAGGGCAGGAATGGCACGCTTTGGTACATTCTGACCAGGAATCACAGCCCAAATTTTTCACACTCTTCTATGCAAGCACAATCTCTGATTCTAAGGACTACCTTGAAAGACGGCAGCTTACTGGCCTTCTGGTTAAGTGTGGCAGCGGGATGGCACTCCCTCAAGAGCCCAATCCATAAAGCTTAAGCCAGGCATCTTTCAAAACAACTGGGAATAAACTGAGTTAGTGATCAAACAATCTATACTCACCTTGATGTGAGATCTCCCAGGATGCTGTGGAAAGAAACATAGAAGATTGATGGCAGAAAAAACACCTCCTGGTCCATCTAGTCTCCCCTTATACTATTTCCTGCATTTTATCTTAGGTTGGATCTATGTTTATCCCAGGCCGTTTCCTCCGCTTCCACCCAGGTGGGTGGGCATAGGATGGCCTTGAACCCCTCGAAAGAATGCTTTGTGGCTGGACCTGTTCTCTCATGAAAATCACCCCTCCCAAGTTCCCATAGACATCAGGCCTTAATTTATCACCAATTACTGCAGCGGCTTGACACAAGAACCTGCCAGGAATCCAGGTAATGGCCTAAGTCACGGAAACTCCCCCCTACTCCCCCCCCCCCATGGCTAGGCATGTCCCAATGTCAACTGGGGCTGAGTTCCTCGAGGAAAAGTGCTGGGGGGGCAGAAGGAGAAAAAGTCACTGGGGCAGAATCCGAAGGGGTACTTCTGGGGAAAAAGACTCACCCTCCTCTTGATACCACCAAGGTGACTTTCACTTTGTAGGAAACCAGGATGCCCAGAACTTCTTTGTCCATCCCAGGCCTCAGGCTAAGAAAAAATAAAAACTTATATACCGCTTCACAGTGCTTTTACAGCCCTCTCTAAATGCTTTACAGAATCAATCTCAACAATCTGGTAGGTAGGTAGGTAGGTAGGTAGGTAGGTAAGGAAGGAAGGAAGGAAGGAAGGAAGGAAGGAAGGAAGGAAGGAAGGAAGGAAGGAAGAGCAATAGCATTTAGACTTATATACCGCTTCCTAGTGAACCCCTCTCTAAGCAGTTTACAGAGTGTCAGCATTTTGCTCCCAACAATCTGGATCCTCATTTTGCTGACCTTGGAAGGATGGAAGGCTGAGTCAACCTTGACCCTATTGAGAATCCATCTGCCAAACTTTATTTATTTTATTTATCTATTTTTGTCAAGTACATATTGGCGGTATGCAAAGATATAATAATATTCCTTTACATGATACTAGTAAAAAAGAAACATTAGGACAGGTGACGGAAGGCATGCTGGTGCACTTATGCACACCCCTCACTGGCCCCTTAAGAATCGGGAGAGGTCAACAGTGGATAGTCTAAGGGTAAAGTTTTGGGGGTTAGGAGATGATACTAGAGAGTCTGATAATGAGTTCCATGCTGGTGTGGGCTGCTCCCAGGATGGGAGGGGGGACACACAGTGGGGTAGCGAAAATGGAGCTCCACCCCAGAATTTGCACTGAAAGATGTTGAAAGAAAATGCATGAGCCACACCCACAGTGTGGTAGTAAAAATTTTGGTAGCCCTTCACTGGCTCCATGCATCAACTACTTGGTTACTAAAGTCGTATTTCCTGCAGTCGAGTTTGGAGTATTATTATTACTATTATTATTATTATTATTATTATTATTATTATTATTATTATTATTATTATTATTAATTAGATTTGTATGCCGCCTCTCTCCGGAGACTAGGAGCGGAGTTTACATTAAGTTTGTATCTATTGTGTGCTCGTTTGTTGTTGTGGTTGAAGCTGAAGTAGTCATTCATAGGAAGGATGTTGTAGCAGATGATTTTATGGGCTGTGCTCAGGTCGTGTTTAAGGCGACATAGTTCTAAACTTTCTAAACACTGACTGCTGGCAGTACTGCATTCCAACCACTGTGCCACCGAGGCTCTTTATAGACGTTGGAAGAGCTGGGCAGGGAGGGAGGGAGGGAGAAGACATTTCCTCTTACATGGTGGTGGAAGCCAGGTTGGTGTCCTCGTGTCTCAGCTTGCCATCCAGAGCCAAACCACGCTTCTCGCGATTCTTGGCCAACGAGGGAGTCACCTCAAACGTTTTGGAGAAAGTGGAGTTTGCAGCCACGTTCTCCCTAGAGGGGAAAAAGAGAAGGTCAGTGGGTGGACTAGAGAGAAGCAGGTGGGCCCTGCAGATGCTCGTGAAAACTTCGAGCTCCGCACCAATGGAGAAAATAGTTTTTTCCCAGAAGAGAAATAGAGGGATTCCTGAATTCACTGGAATTCATCAAAATCAAGCAATTTCCTGATTACTTTAGCTTCTGAGTGATCAGATCACCTAAACAGCCATTTCCTCAATTTTTTTCAGGGGGATGAAATGCATTCCAAACTCCCCTTCCTCAATTCAGGAATGACCTTTTCCCTTGTCGAGGGCTTTCATATCTCCATACGACATACAACTACACTGCTCAAAAAAATAAAGGGAACACTTAAACAACACAATACAACTCCAAGTCAATCAAACTTCTGTGAAATCAAACTGTCCGCTTAGGAAGCAACACGGATGGACCATCAATTTCACACGCTGCTTTATACATTGGACTTTGTACAGAACAAAGTATTCAATGAGAATATTTCATTCATTCAGATCTAGGACATGTTGTTTGAGTGTTCCCTTTATTTATTTATTTTGAGCAGTATATAAAGATTCAATTTTCAAAAACAAATTAAAACATGAATAAAACACATGCCGCATTTTTCGGAGTATAAGATGAACCTTCCTCCCTCCCACCCCCAAAAAAAGATAATTAAGGTGAACTTATACTGCATATGTAGCTTTTAGTAAGGTTTTTTCCGGTGCTAACGAGTGATCTTTTAAGCCAAGCCATCTTCCCTTTGCCTGCTTTTTTCACAGCTGCTCCCTCGGACAATCAGCTGGGCTTTTTTCAGCCCTAACAAAGTGCTAAACATGCTTTGCTAGCAAGCGATCTCCCCTTTGCCTGCTTTTCTCATTGTTTCTCTCTCTGAAGAGAGAGAGAGAGAAAGAGAAAGAGAGAAGTAAAATATTTTAGAAACTGTTTATTTATTTATTTATTATATTTATTATTTATTAATTGGACCTTTATGCCATCCCTCTCCAAGGACTCGGGGCAGCTCACAACATATAATAAAAGAATACATAACATTTCGGGTCCAATTAATTAAATATATAATCTAAAACTAAAAACCCTACAAAACCAGTCATTCTCATTCAATCAGTTTCTCTCAGTCCATTCATGGCCAGGGGGCAAGAATCTAATGGCCCCAGGCCTGGTGACTTAAGTGAGTCTTGAGACTCTTGCGGAAGGCAAGGAGGGTGGGAGGAATACGGATCTCCAGGGGGAACTGATTCCAGAGGGCCGGGGCCTCCACAGAGAAGGCTCTTCCCCTAGGCCCCGCCAACCGACATTGTCTAGCTCAGTGTTGCTGGCTGGGGAATTCTGGGAGTTGAAGTCCAGATATCTTCAAGTTGCCAAGGTTGGGAAACACTGGTCTAGCTGACGGGACCTGGAGAAGGTCGACTCTGTGGGACCTAACTGATCGCTGGGATTCATGCGGCAGGAGGCAGTCCCGCAACCCCAACCAAGGGATAAACCAGCAACCTAATGTGCTGAAGCTGACCAGACTAAGGACTAAACCAGATGAATACCTGGTAGGCAGATTATTTTTTTCTCTGTTTTCCTCCCCCAAAACAAAGGTTCATCTTATACTCTGAACCATGTTTCGGGGCAAAGCAGAAGACAATGAGAAATGCTCTGCTTACACCCAATGCCCCATGAGAACGTTCTACTGAGACTAGACCACCCGTCCTTCTCCTCGACTCCCACCGACCAAAAACAGGCCACTTACACAAATTCCTCTGAGCAAACCATCTTCGTATAGTTATCCAGGGAATAGAGAACCACATCTGTGATCTGATCAACTGAAGAGAGAGAGAGACATACAGACAGAGAGACAGAGAGAGAATAGCAGTGGTCACCCTCTAAAGTTGTAGGGAATGGGAGATTTTACACAGATATTACAAGTTTATCAAACATGCAGATGGAAATATGTCCCTAATACTAGTTTAATATTTCAGAGTAAAAGAATAACAGAGTTGGAAAGGACCTTGGTGAACTTCTAGTCCAATCCTCTGCTCAGGCAGAAGATCCTATACCAGTGATGGTGAACCTTTTTTTGCTCAGGTGCCAAAAGGGTGCTCTGATAGGCTTGCTGGGTCCATTTTTCGCCATGCACAGGCTTTCCAGATAACCCCCACTCAGTTAAAGACCTCGGAATACTAACAACAAAAGATTTAAGTGCCAAAGCCCACTGCAACAACATAGCCAAGAAGGCTTCAAGAGTTGTTAATCTAATCCTACATAGCTTCTGCTCTGGCAATCTCACACTACTTACCAGAGCTTACAAAACTTTTGCCAGACCCATCCTCGAATACAGCTAATCTGTTTGGAACCCATATCACATCTCAGACATTAACACCCTCAAAAATGTCCAAAGATACTTCAGCAGAAGAGCCCTTCACTCCTGCACTCAAAATAGAATACCCTACGAGACTAGACTTTCAATCCTGGGCCTAGAAAGCCTAGAACTAAGACGCCTTAAACAAGATCTAAGTATTGCCCACAAGATCATATGCTGCAACGTCCTGCCTGTCGGCGACTACTTCAGCTTCAACCACAACAACACAAGAGCACACAACAGATTTAAACTTAATATTAACCGCTCCAAACTTGACTGTAAAAAATATGATTTCAGTAACCGAGTTGTCGAAGCGTGGAACTCATTACCGGACTCCATAGTGTCATCCCCAAACCCCCAACACTTTACCCTTAGATTATCTACGGCTGACCTATCCAGATTCCTAAGAGGTCAGTAAGGGGCGAGTACAAGTGCACTAGAGTGCCTTCCGTCCCCTGTCCTATTGCTCTCCTATATCTCCTATACCTTTCTTCTATTCCTATATCTCTTCTTCTATTCTTTCATTGATATGTTCTATTACTATATCTTCTTTTCTATTCTTTCTAAGATATATTTTACTATGAGTATCTCCTCTATAACCTTCATCGTGTATTTTTCTATGTGTATATATATTTATCCACTAAAACCCTCATTGTGTATTGGACAAAATAAATAAATAAATAATAAATAAATAAAATAAAATGCCCTCCCTCTGCCCTCCGGAAAATCAGCTTGCCAGCGCACCTATGCGCACTGGAGCTGACATGGGAAAACGCCTCACATGCCCTCAGATATGACTCCGGGTGCCACCTGTGGCATGCATGCCATAGGCTCACCATCATGGTCCGATACCATTCTGGACAAATGACTGCCCAATCTCTTCTTAAAAACCTCCAGCACAGGGTTTCCAACATTCATCGGGTGAGCAACTCAGATGAAGAATTACTGGATGATGCAATTGGTTAAAAGACAAAGGTGGGCGGAGGGTCCAATTGGGCAATAGCTGATTCCACCGTGAAGGGGCTGCTTCCAGAGCTTGTTTAATTTGTCCCTTACCTGATATTTTAATTTTCTTCACAATCTTGCTGGTGGCGTTGTTTATGTCCACATTCACCCCGATTGGGTCCCCATGGTAATATATCTGAAATCACAATAGGTTACTAAAATGAGAAAGAAAATTAATGGAGTGGAGTGGAGTGGAATATATAGAGAAAAGAATGGAATGGAACGGAACAGAACAGAAGTCCTTACTGGACACACAAGGAATTTGTCTTGGTGCAGATGCTCTCAGTGTACATATAAGAAAAGATAAATTCATCAAGAATCATAAGGTACAACACTTAATGATAGTCTAGGTACAAATAAGCAGCCAAATCATTAAGCATCCTCTTCTAACTGCCCTGACTCGGTTGATAAGAGCGGCATAGAAGTCAGATAGACAGACAGACAGATAGATTCTGGAGAGGAGCCCCATTTAGCAAACTGCTCTGCCATCTTTTCTTTTTTTCACTTCTAATCTTTTGAAGTTACACTGTAAACCTATCTACGATCATAGTTCCCTCTAAGCTGAGCAGTGAGCAATCGCTCACTTAAAAATCATCATCAACTCAGAGTTTTCCAAACCTGCCCAGAAGCCGAGAGGGAAAGAGTGAGAGGGAAGGAGAGAGAGAGGAAGAGAGGAAGAGAGAGAAACAGCTAGAAAAAAGAGAGGAAGGAAAAGAGAAAGAAAAAGAATGGGAGTAAGGAAGAGAGAAAGAAAATCAAAATCTAGTTTGAAACTAGCTCAACTATTTAAGTGGCATTTTGATATTGATAGAGTTGCCCTATTATGAGCTCACTGTTATAGACACACAGTACAGTATTTTATTTTGAAATTCTCTGAGGCAAAACAGGGTGGGTTTTTTGTTTGTTTGTTTGTTTGTTTACTTGTTTGTTTGTTTGTTTGTTTATTATTTCTGTGCCGCCCAGTCCTGAAGGGACTGCCGCTCAGACACTATACTTTTCCGCCCACCCCCCAAAAAAATTAGAGGGAACACTGTCTACGATTAGAAGAAATTCAGTCTTAGGAAGACTGTAAATCTGTGAAAAATTCCTGCACTCTGGAAGGTCCTGCAGTTTCAATGAACCAGGAGCCAAGAGCCAAGGTTCCTGCAAGAGTTGGGACTACCAGAACTTCAAGGAGAAAACCTGAGCCTGTCTGCAAGCAGACCGGGCCAGGACCAGAGAATCTAAGAGAGATATCTCCAAACTTGGCAACTTCAAGATCTGTAGACTTCCACTCCCAGAATTCTCCAGCCAGAATTCTGGGAATTGAAGTCCACAAGTCTTAATGTTGCAAGTTTGAGGAGCCCTGATCTAGGACAATTCATCAGGGCCAATTCGCTGTGGGACAATTTTCGGCAGAATAAGAATTACGCCAATATCAAAGAAATGGCACGATATAATCATTAAAGAGAGGATGCCAAAGGAGGGACAAAATGAAATGCGAATAACAACAACAACAACAAAAAAAATTAAATAATAAAAATTAATTGTTGAGTTGTCCTGTGGTGAGTTGGCGAGTTGTCCCATTCCAAGCAGCGAGACCTTCTGCATAACATCATGGAAACATAGAAACATAGAAGATTGATAGCAGAAAAAGACCTCATGGTCCATCTAACCTCAGATTGTGCCCCCTTGTTCTTGTGTTCACTTTCCTATTAAAAACACTTCCCTCCTGAAACTTATTTAACCCTTTAACATATTTAAATGTTTAGATCATCCCCCCCCCCACTTCCCTCCTGTCCTCCAGACTGTACAGATTGATTTCATGAAGTCTTTCCTGATCAGTTTTAGGCTTAAGACCTTCCACCATTCTTGTAGCCCATCTTTGGACCCATTTAATTTGATCCATATTTTTATTTGTTTGTTTGTTTGTTTGTTTGTTTGTTTGTTTGTTTGATTGATTGATTGATTGATTTTTATGCCGCCCTCCTCCTTAGACTCAGGGCAGCTTATAACATGTTAGCAAAAGCACTTTTTAACAGAGCCAGCGTATTGCCCCCACAAGCCGGGTCCTCATTTGACCCACCTCGGAAGGATGGAAGGCTGAGTCAATCTTGAGCCGGTGATGAGATTTGAACCACTGACCTTCAGATCTACAAGACAGCTTCAGTGGCCTGCAGTACAGCACTCTACCTGCTGCGCCACCCCGGCTCATAGGTGATGTCTCCAGAACTGAGCACAGTATTCCAAATGTGGTCTTACCAGTGCTCTATACAGCGGGATCACAATCTCCCTCTTCCTGCTTGTGATACCTCTAGCTATGCAGTTAGAGGTATAACAACATCAACTGAAAAGAGATGCCAGAGCCACTGACCTCCTTGTCCATAGATGCCTCGAGGTGCAGGGGCTTGTCCGACATCATGAACTGCTTGCTGATTTGAGTCTTGGGTGAGGAGCTCGAGAGGGTGGGGGCGAACTGCACCTTCCGGATCACCAGCCGCACAGAGTTCCTGGGAGCAGATGAAACGAGGGTTGAGCACGGCAGAGCCACAATGAGGCCGGGCAGGGAATCCTGCTGAATTTTCTTACAGCTCTTTGAGCTTTGCTGAATTTGTAAACTACACTGCTAAAAAAAAATAAAGGAAACACTTAAATAACACAATATAACTCCAAGTAAATGAAACTTCTGTGAAATCAAACTGTCCACTTAAAAAGCAGCACTGATTGACAATCAACTTCACCTGCTGTTGTGCACATTCAACAAAGTATTCAATGAGAATATTTCATTTATTCAGATCTAGGATGGGTTCTTTGAGTGTTCCCTTTGTTTTTTGGAGCAGAATATTTGCAACCTAATCAGAATGAAAGCGGACAGAAATATTTAACAGGCTACAATACACAATAAAGCAAGTGTCAGGATTCCAAATAGTGTCCAAAACTAAATCAGAGTCCAAAGCAAAGAATTCCTTGAAGTTCCAATTTATTAACAGAGCCATGTTGGCACATCTGGAAAAACCCAAATCTGAAATTTATGTGTTTGTTTGTTTGTTTATTGGATTTATATGCCACCCCTCCCCGAGGATTCGGGGTGGCTTACAACTTATAAAAACAACGCAACATCAAAATACAATTAATATTAAAACAGTTAATCTAAAACCCCAACAATATTAAAATCAGTCATTACCATTCACACAACAACCATATGCTACATTTGTTTGGCCAGGGGGCTAGGGTCTAATGACCCCAAGCTTGGCTGCATAAATGAGTCTTGAGACTCTTGCGGAAGGCAAGGAGGGTGGGGGCAGTGGAATCTCTGGGGGGGGAGCAGATTCCAGAGGGCCGGGCCCCCCACAGAGAAGGCTCTTCCCCTAGGCCTCGCCAAGCAACATTGTCTAGTTGACGGGACCTGGAGAAGGCCGACTATGTGGGACCTCACCGGTCGCTGGGACTCATCCCGGGGGTTTCTCCACTCAGTTCAAGCCTTGTCCCCCCACCTCCAAGTCCATCACATTGACCAATTTCCTACTGCCAACTTGGCAGGGTCCACCTATCTCCTTCCGCGCAGGTAGACGAATGCAAAGACAAAGGACAACCTTGACCATCTAGAAAGAATTTGTTATGGCTACATACAGACAGTCCTCATGCAATTCCCCCTCCCAAATTCCCACTGTAAAGAATGAATGTTGAAAGACTATAAAGTGTGGCAGGCCAAAGACCCCAACTAAAATGGCTTCGGCCTGACAGCAAATTTGAATACACAGTCAAAACTTTTGGTCTGGTTAACCATGGAACTGGTTCATGAATGACACACAGAAAATAAAGGTTAAAAAATGGCAGCTTTACTTCTTATGAATTTTCTCTTCTGGGTCTTGAGCACAAAACGCCTTCACCTCAAAATCCACACCACAGGACTGCAGGAGACACAAGAACAGAGGTTACAAAGCGATGAGGGACATATTGGGCCTTTATTTACAATAATAATTAAGAAAGTTTAAAAGAGGGATTTTAGCCTTTTCGGAATTACGCCCTCCCATGTCGTAGAACATTTATTCTATGTTGCCTTTGACATAATGTAGACTGAGTCATAGGACAATGAAAAGCAACCCCAACTGCGGCTTTGCCAGGGTCTGAGGAAGAGGAGATAAGGGATCCCATCCTGAATGGACGGGTAAGAAGGATGCAGGGGAGGCAGGACCAGTTACGGAGGCTCAGGAAGAGGAAGTGAGCACAGCAATACATAGTCTGCACTCCCAGAGAGTATACAAGGGGGAGGAGTTGGAAGGTGCTCTTTGCAAAAAGCCAATATTCATGCCTCCAGAGGAGAAGAGAATGTGAAGAGTTGTTTTTGCCTGGCAAACCTTGCTGCAGTATTGGACATTTATAGGGTTAATATTCTTGTAAGTAGTCTTTGGCTCGAGAATAGGCGTTGATTGCTTACCTGAACGCCTCTTCTCGTACGGTGAGCGGGTACAGCAGTCACATGGGTTGCTCATGTCCAATCCGGTGGAACTGAGCCTAGTGTTAAAAAAGCTTGCCGGATCCGCCCCTTCCCCAGAATTCGCGAATCCATAGACTAGGCTCAGCTGTGAAGCTCTGTAGTGTTCAACTCTCATTGTTAGAGGAAGAAAGGTTATAGGAAGGTAAGGAAGACACATACAAGGGCGGGAAGTGACTGCTGTACCCGCTCACCGTACGAGAAGAGGCGTTCAAGTAAGCAATCAACGCCTATTCTCCGTACTGAAGGAGCGGGTCCAGCAGTCACATGGGACATACCCAATAGATGGTCCCTAGGGTGGGATTAGATTGCTATCGTGTGAGATAACGGATTGGAGTACCCTTCTGCCGAAGGCAGCGTCCGCTGAAGCGTAAGAATCAATCTTGTAGTGCCTGATGAAGGAATTTGGCGAGGCCCAAGTGGCTGCTTTGCAGACCTCCTCCAACGGGGCTTGAGTCGCCCAAGCGGCCGAGGTGGCTGCGCTCCTGGTGGAATGCGCTGTGATGTTCCTTGGAACTGAGAGGGAGGCCGACTCATAGGCCTTAGATATAGTCCCTCTGATCCAACGGCCTATTACTGTTGAAGACACTTTGGCACCCATGACTCTGGGGTGATAGGCTATAAAAAGTGCTTCTGACCTCCGAAAGGGTCCTGTGCGTTGGATATAGATTCTCAGCGCTCTAATGAGATCCAGGGTGTGCCATCTAATTGCCAAGGGATGGTCTCGTTGGAGGCAGAAGGAGGGTAGGACAATATCCTGAGTTCTGTGGAACATGGAACTGACCTTGGGTAAGAAGGTGGGGTCCAGTCGCAAGACTACCTTGTCCTGATGAAATTGACAAAGGTCCTGCCTGATTGAGAGGGCCGCCAGCTCCGAAATGCGTCGGGCAGAGGTAATAGCCACCAGGAATGCTACTTTAAAGGATAGGTATCTGAGGGACGCCGATTTTAGGGGTTCGTATGGTGCCTGCGTGAGGGAATGGAGAACCCGTGGCAAATCCCAGGATGGATACCTGTGGACCCTGGAAGGTCTGAGGTTGGCTATGCCCTTGAGGAATTCCTGAACTTCTGGGAAGGAGCGGAGAGGCTGTCTGCGGGGGCCCCCTAGGACAGAGGAAATGGCCGCCAGATGACGCCGGAGGGTGCTGGTGGAAAGTCCTTTATGGAAACCTTGCATAAGGAAGGAAATGATTCTGTGTATGGGGATGCACAGGGGAGAGAGGCCTTCCTGTAGACACCACTGGTGAAACTTGGACCACGTGTGGTCGTAGATTCGATTGGTCGAACCCCTTCTGGCCTTTAAAATGACCTCCACTGTATCGGGGTCGTGACCACGCAGTTCTAAGTCTCTCCTGATAACAGCCAGGCGGTGAGGTGGAACCACTCCGGGTCTGGATGGAATAAGGCCCCCTGCCGCAGCATATCCCCCGAAACGGGGAGTCGCCAGGGGTCCTGGACGGACAACTGTTGGAGATCCGCGAACCAGGGCCGGCGGGGCCAATGAGGGGCGATTAAGATTACTCGGGCCCTCTCGGTGAGGACCTTGTGAATCACGTCCGGGAGAATTGGAATTGGAGGGAATGCGTAAAGTAAGCCTGGAGGCCATGGGCTCCGGAGGGCATTGATTGCTTCCGCTCCCGGGGATGGAAATCTGGAAAAGAAGCGAGGGAGTTGGGCGTTCGCATTGGTCGCGAAGAGATCCAGAATTGGTAGGCCGAATCTGAGGCTGATTTGATGGAACAGGTCTTGATGGAGGTTCCACTCTCCTGGGTCTATCGTTGCTCGAGATAGCCAATCCGCCTGGACGTTGAGGCTCCCCGAGATGTGGTCGGCTAGGAGCGACCGAAGATGTTTTTCCGCCCAAAGGCCTAACTTGAGGGCCTCCCTCATGAGGGCCTTGGATCTCGTGCCCCCCTGCCTGCAGATATGGCTTTTTGTGGCAATGTTGTCGGTGAGAATGAGAACGTGCCGGTTGGGAATGCGAGGAGAGAAATGCTTCAGAGCCAGGGAAACGGCTCTTAACTCTAGCCAATTGATTGGCTTGGAAGCTTCCTCCGGGGACCACGTGCCCTGGGCTATCATCCCCTGGGCGTGGGCGCCCCATCCCGATAGACTGGCATCTGTGGTGATGACAAATTGATCCGGGCACCTGAACGGGGATCCTTTGTCCATGGCTGGAGACTTCCACCACTTGAAGGATCTGCGAACAATTGGTGGGACGACAATGCGACGACTTGAGTTGCTGTGCCCCGATCTCTGGAAGGGTAATAGGAGCCACTGTAGTTCCCTAGCATGAAGGCGAGCCCAGGGAATGATGCCTATGCATGACACCATCTTCCCCAAAAGGGAAGACAGGGTTACTATGGATACTGAAGGTTGAGATAAAATGCAAGAAATTAACTCCCCTATACTGAATTTTCTCTCGGGAGAGAGAAAAACCTGGGAGGATTCTGAATTAATAATGGATCCCAGGTGTAAGATGGATGTGGAAGGTTGGAGATGACTTTTATCAAAGTTGATGGAAAATCCATGGTCCTGAAGGACTGACATGGTGACAGAAAGGGCTGTTTTCACTTTCTCTAGGGAGTTCCCATGAATCAAAATATCATCAAGATAACATAAAATGTGAATGGGAGACGCCCGGATATAGGCCGCCAAGGACCCCAAGAGCTTTGTAAAGACCCGAGGGGCCGAGGAAAGGCCAAATGGCATCGCCCTATACTGGAAATGCCTGCCTTGAAAGGAGAAACGTAAAAATTTTCTGTGGCATTTGGCTATAGGAATGTGGAGGTAGGCCTCAGTGAGGTCTAAAGAGACCATGAAATCTCCCGTGTGGATGGCGGCCAAAATAGATGATAAGGAGTGCATCTTAAACTTCCTATATTTGATGAATAGTTTCAGCTTCTTTAAATCCAAAATAGCTCTCCAACCTCCGGAGGATTATGGAACCATAAATAGGATGGAATAAAAACCTAGACCCTTCTGGCCGGAGGGAACCGGTTGAATGGCTCTGATGGACAATAAGTGGGAAATGGCCTCCTCCATACGGTTACAATCTGAGGAGGACCTGGGAGAAGGGCAGGAAATAAAACGTTTCGGGGGGGGAGAAATAAATTCTAAAAGAAGGCCTGTTTGAACAGTGTCAATGACCCAGGGGTCCTTGGAGGTGAGACGCCAATTAGAGGCGAAATGGGCTAGGCGACCACCTATGGGAATTGAGGAAAAATTACCATCTAGGTTTCTTTGAAGCCCTGTTAGAGGACGCTCCCCTTTGGAAGCGAAAACCTCTGCCCCTGGAGTTCCTACCTTGGGAACGAAAGCAGGGGGAATACTGACCTGGAGATCTCTGATAGGAAGCCGCTTGATCTTGCTGACGCCCTGGGCGACGAAAGGACTGCGTTTTGGTAGCCTTTTTGGTGGTTGGACCCAAAACTTTCTTCTTGTCCGTGGTTTCCGTGAGGAGTGGATCCAGAAGATCACCGAAAAGAAGGTCGCGCTTTAAGGGTCCCAGAGATAACTGCCACTTCTGGCGTACTCCCGCTTGCCAAGGGCGAATCCATAGGAGTCTTCTTGCCGTTGTAGAAGCTGCAATAGACTTAGCAGAAAATCTAGTAGATTGTAAAGTGGCATCAGCCACGTACTGAGCAGCTGCAAAGACCTTGTTGAAGTCTTGTTGACCTCTCAAGTCATCGGGAGGAATATGCTGTTGAAGTTGGCGAAGCCACAGAAGCATGGCTCTGGAGAAAAAGGAAGCCGCTGCAGAACTTTTAATGGCCCAGGAATCTGCGGTGAATCCTCTTTTGAGCATTTGTTCAATCCGCTTGTCCTCTGGGCGGAGGACTTCCTCTGCTTCGCCTGGCACAGCAGCTGCCGAGTGAAGGATCTTGACAGGTTCATCCGGTTTAGGAAAGGATAGGAGCTCCTCATAGGAAGAGGAAAGTTTGTACAATTTTCTGTCCTTGGTTGAGGGATTAAGCCCAGAGGCTGGGAAATCCCACTGCTTAAGTAAGGCATCTTTAAACAATTTAGGCATAGGAATTACCTCGTTATCCTCCTGTTCCTCTGTGAAGTAAGGTAAATTCTCCTCCGGGGGATCAGTGGATGTGGAGGCCTGTTTCTCCTGGGCCGCCAATCCCGTAGAAATTCTAGCTTTGAGGAGGAGAGATTTGAACAATTGAGAAGGAAAAATAGTAATTGGAGGAGGAACCTTTATTTGGGATACCTCATCATCTGAGAGGCCTTGAAAGGGATCCTCATCCTCCTCCATATCCTCATATTCGTCCTGAGAGGAATCTGAATCATCCTGAATAGGAGCTCTAACCGCTGGGGAAGAACCCAAGGGGCGGGAGGGACGAGGAGGAGGAGGAGGTAGGGGAAGCTCATTGATGGTAGAGAATTTAGCATCAATGGCCTTGGACAACACAGAAAAGATAGATTGGAATTCAGGAGGTAAACTAGAAATATCAGCAGGAATGGCAGAAGAATCCCTGAAGGCCTGGGAGGATCCTGGCTGGGGGGAATCTTCAATAATATCTGGTTCCTCTGGACCTATTCCCCATAGGTTAGGTTGGGGTCTGTCTAGGTTTGGCTCATCCAGAGATAACACAGGGACCCCAGAAGGAGGCAGACTAGAAGCCTCTGGGGGGTCTTGACTGCTGAGTACTTGGGCCTGTACTTTCAAACGCTTTGCTGATTTGTCATGGATTCTTTGTAGGGCTAGGTCCCTTCTCTTCTCAGCCCTGGTGACCTTGGTCGAGGGGCGGGCCCCTGAAGAAGAGGAGGTCGAGGCCTGGGGGATACTGGTAATCTCATCGCCTGTAGGCCTGGCCTCTCTGGGACCTTTTGTTGTGCCTCTCTTGGGAAAAGTAGCCATAGTCTGACAATTAACAGAAGACCAGGCTGAGCCAAATAACTGAATTATTAGGGAGAAGAATTTCAAAGCCTTCCCAAGAGGAATGGATCCTGCTCCGAGGCCTCGGAGCTGCTGAGACTTGAGGGCAATCTGGGCAAACCCAGAGTTCGTGTCCCCAAATACAGCGTGGCCAGCCTCCCTAAACTTTAATTAAAGTAACCAAGGCACTCTGGTTGGAGGCTTAGCCGGTGGAGAATTAAGCCTGAGCGTCCCAAAGCCCACTCCGGGATCCACGCGGTGGACTGAGGCCTACACGGCTGGCAGGAGGCCAACACGAGAGGCCTAACTTTAAAAAGGGCGCGAAGGCCTTCGCGCCGAAAAATCGCTCCGTAATAGATTCTTAAAGGGGAAGCGATCGACTAAGTCCAGGAGACTAGAACAAGCGTCTCACTCCGCAGGAGGTATTACTTAAGCCCTTTAACATTTTATACAATAATGAATCAATGAATCAATACTTGCACCAAGACCTCCAGGCCAAAGGATTAAAGGAATCCACAAGCGGCAGCGGGGATCGTAAACGGCAAAAACAGCCGGGGGAAAACGAAACCGCAACTTCTCCCAAGGAAAAAAGCCGAGCCACAAACGGCTGGCGCTATTAGTGCAAGTAAATAAATAAGGATAAACAATTCTTACTACTTTTGAAGGAAAAGATCGAAGGGAAGGTGTTAGAATGTTGAACGAGCTATCACAATACAACCGCAGGATATGCGAACTGAGCGAATTCTGGGGAAGGGGCGGATCCGGCAAGCTTTTTTAACACTAGGCTCAGTTCCACCGGATTGGACATGAGCAACCCATGTGACTGCTGGACCCGCTCCTTCAGTACGGAGAAGCACTTGTTTGGGAATTTCTCTTATCAATTTGGCCTCACGTCTGGATTTTGGCAGTTTAAAGATTCTTTGGTCTTCGTTTGTGCAGTTCAACATCCATTGTAAATAGATTCTTGTTCATTTTGAAACGTTTGTGTTTGAGTTTTAATTTTGGGCTAATTACTGGACGGCTGCCATGCAAGACAGAACAATGTGGACCAGTCTGGTTGTCTGCACATCCACGGACCTCCTCCATACTTCCCACTGGTGCTGAACAAAGGGTGACCTTGAATCTTCAAGAAGGAATTTGTTGTGACTAGTATCTTTCCCCCTCATGCAACCACCCCTCCCAATTCCCATGGTACAACTCTAATTGTGGCAAGCCAAAGTCTCTAACTCAAACGATGGCTTCGGCCTGACAGTGGAATCCCAACACAAAGCTGCCACCCACCTTTCCAGAGTCTTCCTCTCCCGGCTGCAGAGTGATGGAACAGGGCAGATTGGTTGCCATCTATGGGAACAAAAAACCAAATGCAATAAGCATCCCGAAGAGAGAGTTCCAGAAATGATGACACACAGAGCTACTCTCATCCTGTAAATCCAAGAAGTACCAGAGACTTCCAGCGTAATAATCTTCCCTAATCTATGTGTCACTGTCATATCACTGCAATAATCTTCCCTATTCTAATTGTTTTCACTGCTAAATGCAGTCCCATAATCTTCCCTAATCTATATATTTCCCTAATCTATATATTATCCCTAATTATAAATGTCTTCCACTATTGAACTCAGTGATAATCTTCCCTAATCTATTGATTTTAACTCTTCGTTGTTTCATCTATCCCTCAGGCAACACAATCATAGTAGGGGTTAAAGTCCTCGGACAGGGGCGGCATACAAATTCAATTAAATAAATAAATAATAAAGGGAATAAAGGAATGTGGGGGGCCTTGGAGGGGTGGGTTTTTTTACTTTTCAAATTAGAGGTTACTGTAAGAAAAAATAGAAGTAAAAATTGAAAAGTAGTAGTAACAATAGCACTTAGATTTATATATTGTTTCATGGTATTTTTAGCCCTCTCTAAGTGGTTTACAGAGTCAGCCTCTGGCCCCCAATAATCTGGGTCCTCATTAACCAACCTCAGAAGATGGAAGGCTGTGTCCACCTTGAGCCTACAACATTCTAACCCAATGATGATGAACCTTTTTGGGTCCGTGTGCCAAAAGGAGGTGTTTCCCTCCCCCACCGTGCATGCACCCCCACGCTGCTGTCCCTATGCATGCGCAAAATCCCCCCCCCCCGTGCCCACATATGTATACAGGCTTCACTGGGATGGTGAAAAAAAATCCAATTGGTTTGGAAAAACGGACTTCTGGTTTGCCTGTTGTGCTGTTTTTCGCACTCCGGAGGGTTCAGGGAAGCTTCCCTAAAGCCTCCGGAGGGCAAAACGGCCATCCCCACTACTGCGCACGTGCGTGCTGGAGCTGACAGAGGGCAACACCTCACATGCCTTCCGATATGGCTCCACGTGCCACCTGTGGTACACGTGCCATCAGTTCACAATCACGGTTCTAACCACTGTGCCACCAGGGCTAACTAACTCCTCAAAAGTCAGAAGGAAAAGTGTAGAAAGAACTGAGGAAGGAAGAAAAAAGTAGTGACTTCTGACTTTCCCTCATGCAGAATACAACTACAACAATAACAACGACAACAACAAAACACCCTCCTTGCCTTTCGCAACCTCCTGAAAACCCACCTATGTCGTCAAGCATGGGGAAACTGATATACCCCTTAGCTAGTATGGTTTTATGTATGGTTTGTTTGGGTTGTGAGATTATTTTATAATGAGTTTTTTCATTGTTTTTTAAACATTGGATTTGTACACTGTGTATTGTTGTTGTGAGCCGCTCCGAGTCCTCGGAGAGGGGCGGCATACAAATCTAATAAATTATTATTATTATTATTATTATTATTATTATTATTATTATTATTATTATTATTATTACAGCCTCAATCTTTTACTTTACACAAGAGGAATTTGAGTTGACGGGGTAGCCCACAGCCACATCTAGTACGGTCAGGCTATAGGGAAAGCGAGTTGAATGCTTGGCTGCATAGCTAGAGGTATAACAAGCAGGAAGAGGGAGACTGTGATCCCGCTGTATAGAGTGCTGGTGAGACCCCATTTGGAATACTGTGTCCAGTTCTGGAGACCTCACCTACAAAAAGATATGGATCAAATTGAACAGGTCCAAAGACGGGCTACAAAAATGATGGAAAATCTTAAGCATAAAACCTATCAGGAAAGACTTCATGAACTCAATCTGTCTAGTCTGGAGGTCAGAAGGGAAAGGGGGGACGTGATCGAAACATTTAAATATGTTAAAGGCTTAAATAAGGTTCAGGAGGGAAGTGTCTTTAATAGGAAAGTGAACACAAGAACAAGGAGGCACAATCTGAGGTTAGTTGGGGGAAAGATCAGAAGCAACGTGAGAAAATATTTTATTGAAAGCGTAGTAGATTCTTGGAATAAACTTCCAGCAGGCGTGGTTGGTCAACTCACAGTCACTGAATTTAAACATGCCCGGGATAAACATAGATCCATCCTAAGATAAAATACAGGAAATAGTATAAGGGCAGACTAGATGGACCATGAGGTCTTTTTCTGCCGCCAATCTTCTATGTTTCTTTGTGTCTATCTTAGAAGCTTCTGATGCCACATGTATGGTCATGGGGTAGCCCATACATGCAGCAGTTGTAGCTGTGGAAGGAAGGGGGAAGGGAAACCTCACAAATCAGTGCATACCTCAAAGGTGAACGGGTAAGCATGTTCTCCTAACTTCTTCACCAACTTGTCCTGTAAGGGTGTGAGGGTCTTCGGAGCCTGGTCTGGCACTGGTGGGTAAAGTTGAGTTGTGAGGACATAGAGATCCTTCCTGAAGGTCAACCCAATGACATCCAGGTCATCTCGACCATACCGGAATGCACATGTCAGGGTCACATAGACTGGAGGACCATCAGAGGACAGGGGAAAAAGAGCAGAGAAAAATACAAACAGTTACCCTCAGTTCAGGATCTGGATGTGAAAGAAGCTTCAACTGATAATTGAGATGATTCTTGGTTTTGAGGCCTTCTGGATCTTTGCTGTCTTTGATAGTAAAGATCAAGTATATTTGATATTGGATATGATAGGAGTTCCTCAGACTGGCAAACCAGACAGGAAACACAACTAGATGAACTAATTCTACTCCATCATAGGGCTACATTAACACAATATTGCAAGTATCAAGGTTCGAACTTCCCACACCTAATTTTAACCATTTGATCCATGTTAGGGTAAAAGTGTATACCACAATTAAAAGATATTATTGATTGATTGATTGATTGATTGATTGATTGATTGATTGGATTTGTATGCCGCCCCTCTCCAAGGACTCGGGGCGGCTCAGAACATATCAAAACAATATACATATCTTTAAAAAATCCAATTAATATTGCTAAAAAACTTTATAAAAACTCTAATAACATTTAAAATCATTCATTCCAATTCACACAGCAAGACTTACTACTCTCAACGGCCATGGGGCTAGGGTCTGGCGACACAGATAGGTCTTTAAACTTTTACCAAAGTTGGTGATGAATAATTTAAAAAGGGAAAAAAACATATCATAAGAGATAGGATACTATAAGAATATAATAAGTTATCAATAAGTTATCAGTCTGGTGAGTAGAAAAGTTTACAGATGTAAAATCACTCAAGGGAAGACTTAGAGGGAGAGAGGGGAAGTAGTTAGAGAGAGGTAGAGGTGGGGTGGAGAGAGGAAGGAAGAAAGGAAGGAGAGAAGTATAGAGGGTAAATGGAAGAGATGAAGAGAGTAGGAGGGGAGTGAGAAAGAGAAATACCAATACAGACTGATAATTTAATCAACGTGCTAAATATGTTGAATTGAATAGAGATTGACTAGAAAGATATAATAATATATGTTATGGAAATGTTTGTATGGTATATGCAGTAATATATGTGTGAATATCGAATTAACAAAAATAAAAATAAAAAACTTTTTTAAAATCCCATCTGATCCATTCAACTCCCAGAATTCTCCAGCCACCTAGGCTATGCTATGTATAGCTATGCTATGCTGGCTGGAGAATTCTGGGAGTTGGAGTCCACAAGTCTTTAAGTTGCCAAGTTTGGGAGCCACTATATTACGCAGACAAACTTGATATACAATCTGGAGGTCCCAATAAAGGAGAATATTTGTAGCACAGGGTTGAAATAAGGGGCCCTTGGTGCTTGCTGGTTTTCTTCTTTTTAAAAAAATATCTTTATTGATTTTATAACATAGAACCACACAACATATAACAATGTGCTCAGTGATTAATGCCCGCCACCAGACAACATTCATACCCCTCCACCAAAATGGGGGCATATTTTGTATATACCATTTTAACTCAAGAGCAATACAGTGATCCCCCTATCATTGCGAGGGTTCCGTTCCAGGACCCCCCGCAACGAGCAGGTTTTCGCGAAGTAGCGCTGCGGAAGTAAAAACACCATCTGCGCATGTGCAGATGGTGTTTTTACTTCCGCAGCGCTAGCGAGGAGCCGAAGATTGGGGGCAGCGCGGCTGTTTTAAAACGTCGCCGCCGGCATGGGGGGCTTGCCAGCACCCCCCGGACCCCCAACCCGGGTTTGGGGGGCTGCTAGGAAGCCCCCCATGCCGGCGGCGACGTTTTAAAACAGCCGCGCCGCCCCCAATCTTCGGCTCCTCGCTAGCGGGCAGGCAGGCGGCAGACAAGCCGTTCGCTGGCGCCGCTCGCTCGCGCTTCCCAGCTGAGTCCTGAAGCAAATTCGCTTCAGGACTCAGGTGGGAAGCGGCGAGAATGAACGGCGTGGGCGCGGGACGCGCGAGCGGGCGGCGGACAAGCCTTTCGCTAGCGCTCGCTCTCGCCGCTTTCCAGCTGAGTCCTGAAGCGAATTCGCTTCAGGACTCAGGTGGGAAGCGGCGAGAATGAATGGCGTGGGCGCGGGACCCGCGAGCGGGCGGCGGACAAGCCGTTCGCTAGCACTCGCTCTCGCCGCTTTCCAGCTGAGTCCTGAAGCGAATTCGCTTCAGGACTCAGGTGGGAAGCGGCGAGAATGAACGGCGTGGGCGCAGGACGCGCGAGCGGGCGGCGGACAAGCCGTTCGCTAGCGCTCGCTCTCGCCGCTTTCCAGCTGAGTCCTGAAGCGAATTCGCTTCAGGACTCAGCTGGGAAGCGGCGAGAATGAACGGTGTGGGCGGGCGAAGGGCGGGCGGCAGCGAGGAGTTTGCGTGGGCGGTGGGGAAACTCCTTGCTGATGCCCGCCGCTCGCCCTCCCGCCAGCAAGAGGGGGAAGACCCAGGGAAGCCGCCCAGCAGCTGATCTGCCGGGCGCCATCTACGCATGCGTGCCCATAGAAAAAAAGGGCACGCATGCGCAGATGGTGTTTTGACTTCCGGGTTGAAAAATCGCAAATTAGCCTGTTCGCAATGGTCGGGGACGCAATAACCGGGGGATCACTGTATATCTATTTACATATTATAAAGTGATTCCAATTTATTCTTGTAGCTTGGTCTCGAATTCTACTGACCATATGCTGGTTTCTCGCAGACATTTCATTGCCCTAACCAGGGAACATCCTCAGTTACTGTCAGTTTATATTTATTTATTTTATTTTATTGAATCTATATTGCCGCCTATTCACCTGTGGCAGTTCAAGGCAGCTCAAAGAATATAAAACCACATTTAAAAAAATAAAAACCAACAAAAAGAATCAAATAAATTAATATAGTACTACAATATAACATAATCAATCTGGCTGATTTAGCATTTTATTACATTTATTGTTTTAATTGTTGGTTGTCTGCTGCCCAGAGTCATGTCGAATGAGACGGGTGGCCACATCAATTTGCTAAACAAATAAATAATGTTTCTGAACAGGGAGGAGAGAAAAAAGAAATAAGATTACCTTTCCTGTCACTCACGGTTTCCGGGTCTAGCAAAACAACTCCATCTAGAAATAAAAACAGAACAGAACCTGATTTAAAAACAGAACAATTTATCCTAAATCCAGCCCACTGATCTGTTATTATAGGTTCAAACCAATTCAGCAATTTATCTCTTAATTCAATATTTCTCAACCTTGGCAACGTTAAGTTCTATGGACTTCAAATCTCAGGATTCCTTAGCCACAATGAAGGGCTACCAAAATTTTTACTACCACACTGTGGTCGGAGCTTATGCAGGACGCCCTGCATTTTCTTTCAACTTCTTTCAGTGCAAATTGGGTGCTCTGGGGTGGAGCTCCATTTTTGCTATCCCACTGCGTTTCCCCCCCATCTGGACAGTAGCCCACCCCTGCTTTGCCAGCATGGGGGTTGAACCCCGCCCCACTTAAAGTTCCAAACTTGAGAAATACTGTCTTTTTTATTTTATTTATTGGTTTTGTCAAGTGCATATTGCTGGTATACAGAGATATAATAATATTTATATACATGATACTAGTAGGAGAAAAAGATTAGGACAGGGGACGGAAGGCACTATGGTGCACTTATGCACGCCCCTTACTGGCCTCTTAGGAATCAGGAGAGGTCAACAGTGGAAAGTCTAAGGGTCAGGTTTTGGGGGTTAGACGATGATGCTACAGAGTCTGGTAGCGAGTTCCATGCATCAACTACTCTGTTACTAAAGTCTTATTTCCTGCAGTTGAATTTAGAGCGGTTTACTTTAACCAAATCGCTGAAAATGCTCTGCCTTCCTTTCTCATCCCCCCCCCCCCTTTCATGCCAATTTAAACCCTAAATCAGGCCTAGTCACACAATGCATCTGATGAAGTTAGCTCATGAAAGCATGTGTCTTTTAATAAAACCTTTAATAAAATCTTTAAATACCTACATTGGCTTTGGGCCAGACTATCTTCGAGACCGCCTTCTAAAACATAGTTCTCAGCAACCGGTAAAGGCCCCGAGTCTTCGGAGTGGGGCGGCATACAAATCTAATAAATAATTATTCTAATAAATAAGTCCCATCAGCTAAACAGTGTCAGTTGGTGGGTCCATGAGGGAGGGCCTTCTCTGTGGCTGCCCCGGCTCTTTGGAGCCAGTTACCTCCTGAGATCTGGACTACCCCCACTTGCTCCGAGTCCTCGGAGAGGGGCAGCAGACAAATCCAATTAAATCTAAATCTAAATCTATTGGCCTTCTGGAAAATGGTAAAGTCCTCGCTTTTCCGACAGTCCTGGGGCTGTTGATCTTATGGTGGTAACCAACGAGATCTGGACATGAATGGTATGCGGGGTTTAACTGTTGTATTGTAAATTGTTTTTAAACTGTTTTTAGAGGTTTTTGTACTATTATAGATGTTTTATATTTTTGCTGTGAGCCACCTAGGGTCCCTAGGAAGTTGGGCGGCATAGAAATTGAATGAATGAATGAATGAATGAATGAATGAATGAATGAATGAATGAATGAGTGAATGAACGAGTGTTAATCAGAAGAGGGATCAGCAGATTCTTCCAACTTTTGGTGGCCCTGGACTGACACAACTGCATTAAGTAACGGTACAAATTCAGATTATCTTATCACAGAACCTTCTACGTCACCATCTTCTGGAGTGCAGAATCTGTACAATGCATTCAGCGCTAAGAGGATTTAAAGCAAATTACATACCCACAGGTTCCACAGATTCCACGTGATCCACAAAGTCTCGCTTTCCCAGGTAGATGGACAACTGGATGGACAGGAGAGAGAAAGAGAGAGAAAAAAAGATGGTTCTCCACCATACTTACAGATATCTTTCACTCAATAATCTAGACCAGTGATGGCGAACCTATGGTACAGGTGCCACAAATGGCATGTGGAGCCATATATGCTGGCATGCGAGCCGTTGCCCTAGCTCAGCTCCAACGTGCATGTGTGTGCTGGCCAGCTGATTTTTGGCTCGCACAGAGGCTCTGGGAGGGCTTTTTTGGCTTTCAGAGAGCTCCAGGGGGATGGGGGAGGGCATTTTTACCCTCTCCTGGATCCAGGGAAGCCTTTGGAGCCCGGGCAGGGCAAAATATGAGCCTACTGGACCCACCAGAAGTTGGGAAACAGGCTGTCTCCAGGCTCCAGAGGGCCTCCGGTGGGCAGGGGAAGCTATTTTCACCCTCCCCAGGCACTGAATTATGGGCATGGGAAGTGAAGGGCTACCAAACTTTTTACTACCACACTGTGGGTGTCACTTATGCAGGATGCCCTGAATTTTATTTCAACTGACCCTTCGCATCCTGGACACAATCTGTTTCAACTCCTACCCTCAAAACGTCGCTACAGAGCACTGCACACCAAGACAACTAGACACAAGAACAGTTTTTTCCCGAACACCATTACTCTGCTAAACAAATAATCCCCTCAACACTGTCAAACTTTTTAATAAATCTGCACTTCTATTCTACTAGTTTTTCTCATCATTCCTATCATCCTTTCCCTCCCACTTAGGCCTGTATGACTGTAACTTGTTGCTTGTATCCTAAGATTTTTATTAATATTGATTGTTTCTTCATTGCTTATTTGACCCCTATGACAATCGTTAAGTGTTGCACCACATGATTCTTGACAAATGTATATTTTCTTTTATGTCCACTGAGAGCATCTGCACCAAAGACAAATTCCTTGTGTGTCCAATCACACTTGGCCAATAAAAAATTCTATTCTATTCTATTCTATTCTATTCTGTTCTGTTCTATTCTATTCATCTTTCAGTGCAAATTGGGTGCTCTGGGGTGGAGCTCCATTTTCACTACCCTACTGCATTCCTCCCCCCCCCCAATCTGGGCAATAGCCCATCACTGGTCATGGGTACTCACGTATGCGCGATAGCGCACACCCGTGCTCTTTTGCCACCTGAGGAAAAAAAGGTTCGCCATCACTGATCTAGATCAATGGCACTGTGACAAAATCTGCCACTTCCATACAATACTACTCGGAACTCAAAAAGCCCTACTTGATGGTACCTCATCCGTCTGGACTATCAAGTGGTTCTGATTTGCAGATAATGCAAAATCATGTAGAAAACAAATTCAAACTGGTGTTTGAAAAAGTAGATAATAGGCTATCAAATACAGAGTACAGTGTAAGACACAAATGAACCGTTTTGCCCTGCATTTATTTTTTCCTAAAAAGAAATCAAATACACCGTATAATGTTGTGAGTGCTCCTTGTCTACCTCAGGTCATGTCAGATTCTGAGGAGGATGAGCCAGGCCCCTCTGGATACTCTGGGCCAGGGGGGTTGCCAGCTGATGCAGAGAACGAGAGTGAGGGAGAAAGTGACCTGAGTGAACCCAAGGAACCACTAGAGGGGGCTGGTGTGACAATGGGGGAGTGGTCCCAGTCAGAAGATGAGGAAGACATTAGAGGGGAAAGTCAGTGGATAGACCTTCACTATAGGAGATTGTTCAGAAGATGAGAGGAGTTGCATATTAAAAGTTATTAGTTTACAGCAGGGGTAGGGAACGTTGGCTCTTCTGTGACTTGTGGACTTCAACTCCCAGAATTCCTGAGCTAGCATGATTGGCTCAGGAATTCTGGGAGTTGAAGTCCACAAGTCATAGAAGAGCCAACGTTCCCTACCCCTGGTTTACAGCCTTAGAATCTTGGGGTGTGATGTCACTTCCAGGCAGTATAAAGGCAAAGGATTTTGGGTAATTGGGTGTGAAGTTTCAACATCATTCAATGAAAGAGATGTGGGACTGGGAGGTGTGATTGAACAAGGCTTTAAAACCACGATTTCTGCCTCAATAAAAGTCATTCTCTGCTGGATGATTTTTGCCCAGGACTTCGGTGAGCAAATTCATATGTTTAAATGATGAATGGACTTGTTACCTAAGGAATGCTGATTAGGCGGAGTTTGGAGTCTTTCCTGGACATTGTTTATGTTTAGCTCCAAAGAGAAATAACTCCTTTTTCCCAGTCGTTTAAAATCTGCTTTTTGTTATGTGTGCTTATATCAATAAAGAGTTATACTTTTTCATAAAATAAAGGATTTTTGAGTCAGGGGTTTCACTCCAAGGGCTGTGCACAGAACATATAGTATGTGATAAGACAATAAGGTTATTGTCACTCTTTTCTCTGAACACACTGGCACACATTAAAAAATGAAATCCTGCCAACTTTTTGGGGCCAGAACAGCTCAAGTAGAGGAGGGGGAAAGGCCCAGTAAAGAACAGCAAAGGCCCAGTGCAGAAACCTCCTGTGACACGAATATTTCTATACCTGGTGCAATTTAAGCTGCTCTCCAGAGCCCCCTCTAACCTGAATCCCATTTGGAAAAAAGATCTCCAACTGAGAAGATTAGTGGATTGGACAAAGATCGGCCGGGGCTTTTCTTGGCTGGCTGCTTAACCCAGAAAATAGGGCACAACCTTCTTTTGTATAACAGGCAGTCCTCGAGTCACAACCGAGCCCAAAATTGGTACATGAAATATTTCTTAAGTGGGTTTGCCTCATTTTACGACTTTTCTTTCCACAGTTGTTAAGTAACTGTGCATTTGTTAAGTTGATAACATGGCTGTTAGGTGACTCTGGTTTCTTCCATTGACTTGGCTTGTCAAAAGGTCACAAAAGGGGATCACATGACCCTGGGACGTAGCAAGCATCATAAATAGGAGCCAGTTGCCAAGCATTCCAAATTCTGATCATGTGACCATGGGGACGGTTTTTAAGCCGTTGTAACTTTGAATGGCCACTAAATGCAATATATTGGAAGTCGAGAACTACCTGTACTGCATATACCAAAATTGCCAGGTCAGGACTAATTCCTGCACGCGCCAGAATTAATCTAACTGGACCAGTGATGGCGAACCTATGGCACGGGTGGCACGGGTGGCACGCGGAGCCATATCTGCTAGCACACGAGCCATTGCCCTAGTTCAGCTCCAACGTGCATGTATGTGCCAGCCAGCTGATTTTTGATTCATACAGAGGCTCTTGGAGGGCATTTTTTGTTTCCAGAGAGCCTCCAGGGTGATGGGGGAGGCGTTTTTACCTTCCCCCAGCTCCAGAGAAGCCTTTGGAGCCTGGGAAGAGCAAAACATGAGCCTACTGGGCCCAGCAGAAGTTGGAAAACAGGTCATTGCCATTTCCAGTCTCCGAGGGAGGGAAAAGCTGTTTTCGCCCTCCCCAAGCATTGATTTATGGGTGTGGGCACTCATGCATGCACAATAGCACACGGCCATTCTCTTTTGGTACCCGAGGGGAAAAAAGGTTCACCATCACTGAACTGGACTGTAACATCCATTGCTGGGCATTTAAAACTCAGATTTGAGGTCCAGTTCAATTTCCCTCAAAATATCCATCTCTGTCCAGCAGTGCCAATGCAAGGTTGGCACTTCCGTTCCTCTGAATGCTCCCATCCATGCTCCCAGTGGTGGGTTCTAAAACCCTTTGCTACAGGTTCACGTGTGCACTTCTGCACATGTGCAGAAGCGTCCCGATTGCGTGGGCAAAGCCTCCAGTCATCAGCGCTACCAGTTAGGAGAACCAGGCCGAACCGGGAGCAATCAATGTCGGCTGGTGGGACCCAGGGGAAGAGCCTTCTCTGTGGCGGCCCCGGCCCTCTGGAACCAGCTCCCCCCAGAGATTAGGATTGCCCCCATCCTCCTCGCCTTTCGTAAGCTCCTTAAAACCCACCTCTGCCGTCAGGCATGGGGGAACTGAGATATCTCCCCTTGCCTATGTAGTTTTATGTATGGTATGTTGTGTGTATGATTTTTTTAAAAAAATAGTTTATTTATTAATTAATAAAAAAGGGGAAGGGAAGTATAAACAGGAAGAGAAAAAAGGTATGATTTTTAAATAATGGGGCTTTTAGACTTTTAATGTTAGATTTGTTATTTTAGACTTTTAATATTAGATTTGTCACTGTATATTGTTTTATCACTATTGTGAGCCACCCCGAGTCTGCGGAGAGGGGCGGCATACAAATCTAATAAATAATAATAATAATAATAATAATAATAATAATAATAATAATAATAATCCACCGCTGACTCTCTCTTTATCTCTTAAGACCCTGACTGAATGCCAATTAGCCAGAAATCCTCACGCATGGTTTGGGCCAATTCACCCTCCTGATGATATGTTTATAGCAAACCCCGATCTTACCTTCTCATTGGAACAAGTCTTCTTATACACTCTGCCAAAAGAGAGAGGGGGAGACAAATGGTGGGGGAGGGGGGCAGGGAGGGAGAAGAAATTTCAGAGACTGGGCAATATATTATATACTATAATACTCAAGGTGGTTAATCTTAAGGACAAAATAGTTAAACATTTAAAATGCATTTGTTAAAAGTAAGCCCATGAGGCATTCCTGAGCAGCTACAAAGATCGTAAATACTGTATTTTTTGGAGTATAAGATGCACTGGAGTACAAGACGCACTTTAGTTTTTGGGGAGTAAAATAGGGAGAAGAATATGCTTACCAGGTATTCATCTGGCCAGCGTCCTTAGCCAGCACATTATTTTATCCCCTGGTTAGGGCTTTTAAAAAACTTTATTCAGAGAGCGTAACAATGAAAGAGCTTGCAAGCCAGTAAGAGCTGGGAACATCATTAGCACCTGAAAAGAAACATTTGGAGCAAGTAGAGTAATGGGGAAAAAACCTGCAAAGACTTAGGGCTTGGAAAACATTCTTCCCAGAGAGTAACAATGAAAGAGCTTGCAAGCTGGTAAGAGCTGGGAACATTGTTAGCACCTAGTTAGGGCTGGAAAGAAACTTATTTGGAGCAAATTAAAGAAAAAAACCCTGCAAAGACTTAGGGCTTGGAAAACATTCTTCACAGAGAAAAACAATGAAAGAGTCTGCAAGCTGGTAAGAGCTGGGAACATTGTTAGCAGCTAGTTAGGGCTGGGGGGAAAAGCTACATTCATAGTATCAGCCTCTTTTAGGGAGAAAATGGGTGTGTCTTATACTCCGAAAAATACAGTAGTAGGAATAGTGTAGAGACTATGGGCAAGCAGCTCTCAAAGGTGTAATAACAGTGTCCACTACCCCAGGGGTCTCCAATCTTGGCAACTTTAAGACTTGTGGACTTCAACTCCCAGAACTCTGGGAACTGAAGTCCACAAGGCTTAAAGTTGCCAAGGTTGGAGACCCCGGTTCTAAACTTTGTTACCAGATTTTTATATGATGCAACTAGTAGATTGCTGATTTGCATGAATGCCAACATAAATAACAGCCCCTATGTAGGGCAGGTGGGCAGAACATCCACGAACGCCAACAAGCAGTCAGGGGACACCATAAAAACTCCTTAGTGTCACAACACATGGATAGACTCAAGCACAGTTTCAACTGGGAAACTTGAGCGTTTTAGACCAAGCCAAATGGCAAAGAGGGATTTTTTTTTGCAGTCAAGTGAATGAGCTATGAACAGACATATCAAGATAAACCATACCATTCACAAAAAGCTCAAAAAGGAAACAAAAATACTAGAACACATCCTTCTTCAGCGACTGGCATTCAGATAAGCAGGGATTAATACCAGACAAACGCACAAGCTGCTACAAAACAGAACAACACACACACCTTTAATGCCTGCTTGGCAAGCTGTTGCATATAAAACAAGGAGCCAACCCCACAATCAACCACGTCCAGACATTACGGAGGACTCCACCATTCTAATTGTTTGCTAAAATTGTTAAGGAGTTGAACAAATTGCGCTGCAATTTGAAACCCGGCCAGATTATGAAACGAAGCTGAGCGGATGGAGAGAAAAGGGGTGTTGTCTTCCTGCACGATGGAATGTGAGCAGGATATCAGCATAGCAGGGAATCGTGGTGGAGTATTGAAGGCTCCTGCGGCCTCAAGCACAAGGAAAAGGGGCCTAGTGTAGGAGAGTCAGGCAGAAGAGAAGCCCAACTGTCCCTCCAGGGGAGCCTTTCGCTGGGCTGGGGTGAGGCAGTGAAACAAGGCATATCGTTCTCGCAGACCACAGGGTATATGAGCCAGACCTACTTTGGTCCGTCAGCCATCTTTGACGACCGGAAGCAGAACTCCTGCAAGAGACGAGAAAACCAAACGGTAGGCCACCAGTGCAATGGCGGGCGCCCATCTCCACCAGACAGCCCTCCCCACAAAGACCCGACACATAGGAAAAAGTGCAGAGAAGAACAACAAAGAGGATTAGGTGACTGGAGGCTAAAGTATATGAAGAACGGTTGCAGGAAGTGGGCATGGCTAGTTTAATGAAAAGAAGGACCAGGGAAGACATGATAACAGCCTTCCAATATCTCAGAAGTTGCCACAAAGAAGAAGGAATCAACCTATTCTCCAAAGCACCTGAGGGTAAAACAAGAAGCAGTAGGTAGAAACTAAACAAGGAGAGAAGCAACTTAGAACTAAGGAGAAATTTCCTGACAGTCAAAACAGTTGATCAGTGGAACAGCTTGCCTCCAAAAGTTGTGAATGCCCCAACACTGGAAGTTTTTAAGCAGATATTGGATAACCATCTGTTTGAAGTAGTGTAGGGGGTTGGACTAGAAGACCTCCAAGGTCCCTTCCAACTCTGTTGTTGTTGTTATCAACAATACAACACAGCAAATGAGATCACTATGCTGGATTTCATATTTCATCAACAGTCGGGCGCTTCCCAAGCACCTAGGACTGCATTGTTGTTGTTGTTGTTATTTATTGTTGTTGTTGTTGTTGTTATTATTATTATTATTATTATTATTATTATTATTATTATTATTATCTGAAGCAGGTTTCTTGGGGCAGCTTCACCCATGAGGGCTCCCTGGAGTTCCTGTTCTGGCTAGAAAAGGCTGGGGATGTTTTTGAGCCAAAACACTTACAAGATCATGGGTTTACTCATTTCTAGAAGAACGGGGCACCCGTATGGCAGATTTTTCACAGCGGTGGCAAGGGCAAATAGTCAGGGATCTGTAGCTCTAGAAGAGGCTAGCCAACTCCTTTAGCTTGCACACTTAACAATACTTGCGGGATTACTTGCAAGACCGCCTTCTGCCATATGAGTCCCAGTGACCAGTGAGTCGGTCTTCTCCAGGTCCCATCAACTAGACAATGTCGGTTGGCAGGGCCTAGGGGAAGAGCCTTCTCTGTGGGGGGCCCAGCCCTCTGGAATCAGCTCCCTCCAGAGATTCACACTGCCCCCACCCTCCTCCACCTTCCGCAAGAGTCTTAAGACTCATTTATGTCGCCAGGCTTGGGGAGACTAGATCTTGGCCCCCTGGCCAACGAATGTTATGTATGGTCGATGTCTGAATGGGTACGATTGAATTTTACATTAATTGGGGATTTTATATTAATTTAATTAATAATAATAATTTATTAGATTTGTATGCCGCCCCTCTCCGAGGACTCATCTAGTTTTAATTAATTGGATTTAGCCATTGTATTTTATTGTTTCCTTTTATATATTGTAAGCTGACCCAAGTCCTCGGAGAGGGGAAGCATATAAATCAGATTGATAGATTAGATAGACAGATTAGATAGACAGAGAGAGAGAGATCTTTGGTATCCCTAGCATTGTCAAACCGTATTCCCATTAAAAATGTCACAGTGGTTATAGATTTAAAACTCTCCAAGTTATGAGACCCAGTTGGGAGTTTAGGAACAGAGACCCAAGTATTTAAAATGGGGATGTCGACAAAACCTGGGCCATTAGGAGTTCTCTATCATAGTTTATACAGGCACCAATTTGCACCTCCAGAAGGCTTGAAATCCTGAAGATGGGTAAAATGACTGGCTTCCAAGAAAATGTTCTCAGCTCGCTCCTCACGATAACCTTCTACCTAAAATGTTTTTAGTTACCTAATCTTATTTCTTAGTGCTAAGCTATACACATCATTCAGTTTTAATTAGCTGGTTTTCAGCAAGTTTAGCAGGGATTTGCCCAGTGACTTATGTTTAAGATCTCTAACTCGAACCAAGCGAGATTAGCTGGCCTGGATCTTTCTGTACAACTGCAGTCCACGCACCAAGAGAGTAGAGCATGGGAATCCACTAGTTTAAATGTTTATTAATGGAGAAACAGGTGAAATCATGGTTTTCCACGTAAGTGGAGGAAATAAGGAGCACATCTTACTCTACAACTTAAAAAAAAAACATTTAGGGAGAGCATTTCCATCGAATAATAAGTGATCCAAAATGCACTGTTTTATTTCTCAGTTGCTTCCCTGGTGCTTTCTGGTAGCAGTTTTTTTTTTCCAGGTAATTTTTTAAAAATTTTCTCCACTCATAAACACGAACAATTTCCATATACCTTCAATTTTCAATACAATACAATAATTTTCCATTTCCTTTTGGTATATAACATCAAATAAGTGCTGCCTCCTTTACTTTTATCACCTGGATGACCCAATATTACATTTTTTAATATCCTTATTCAAATTTATCACGCTATTGACTGTTACATCTCATCAATTACTTAACTCATCTATTAACTTTAAGCCTTAGTCATTCTTTTCAATTATCACACATCCTTATTTATTTCAAAAAACATTTCTAAATGCTTGTTTTATACCAATTATCCTTTCTAAAGAAAAAAAATCTTTAATCTGGCAGCAGATTTAATGAACAAACACCCAGAGGTCTCCGCTCTTTATGGGCCAAGTAGAAAATCGGGCCGATCCCCTCTGATCACACTGGAAGGAAAGCAAAGAAGGAGAAAGGACTTTGTGATTCAATTAATAATGCGCAATAAACGCACTTGCTTCAAAGGCGGCTTCCACCTAGCAAAACTTTGGATCCTCTGGGAGTTGGCGGCATAGAAGTCGAAATAAATAAATAAATTCCAGATGTCTAAAGGGCAACAATACAAAAACCCTCTTCTTCCCTCTAATGGTTGTCCTGATTTTTGCAGCCCACATCTGGTAGCCTAGCTGAGAAAAAAGTGGAAGAAGTTTTCAAGAATAATGGAATCAAGCCAGCAAGCCCACATCTCAAAATGGTCTTGCCAAGGGAGAATAGGAGCCACAGCAGAAATTGCTCCCTTCCCAGGGGGTCGGAGCCTGCAGGCTCAGTTGCCAGGCCTTGGGGCGGCCCAACTAAAGGGAAGTCCAAACAGGCAGCTTCCCCAGTCAGACAGCCCCCACCCCCATGGCTGCAGCTTTCCCTAGTTGACCCATAAGGAGCGGAGCTATCTGGTTTGGTTCAAGGATGAAGGGAAGGAGAGAAAGGAGAGGACGGGTCTCTGCAGCAGCACAAGGATGCCCCTTCCCCTTAGTACAGTGGTACCTCGAGATACGAGTTTAATTCGTTCCGGACCTGCGCTCTTAAGTCGAGCAGCTCTTATCTCGAACGACTTTTCCCCATAGGAATTAATGTAAATAATTTTAATTGGTTCCAGCCCTCAAAAAACTCACAAAGTTAGTCTAAATTATGCAAAAAGACATTGCAAGAATAAATGTAACTTTACTTATTAATAAGATGATAAGCTGAGAGCTTTCCTTCCCTTCCTCTTTTTACCCAAAACAATCAACATGGCAAACTTTTATTTTTATTCATTAAACTGTAGTTATTTATTCAACTTCACTGCCACCCAATCCTGTAGAGGGAGGAAAGAAGGGAGGAAGGAAAAGGAAAGCAAGAAATGGAGGGAGGAAAGGAAGGAAGGAAAGAAAGGAAGGAAGAAAGAAAGGAAGAAAGAAAGGGTGAAAGGACAGGAACAGAGGAAGGAAGCAAGGAAACTTATGAAAGGGGAGAGTAACTTCACTGCCACCCAATCCTGTAGAGGGAGGAAAGAAGGGAGGAAGGAAAAGGAAAGCAAGAAATAGAGGAAGGGAAGGTAAAAGAGAGAAAGAAAAAGAGCAAGAAAGAAAGCAAGAGAGAAAGAAAGAAAATGAAAGAGAAATAAAAATAGAGAGGGAGAATGAAAGAAATGGAAGGAGGGAAGGAAGGAGAGAAAGCAAGAGAAAGAAAGAAAGAAAGAGAAAGAAAGAAAGAAAGAAAGAGAAAGAAAGAAAGAAAGAAAGAAAGAGAAAGAAAAAAGAATGAAAGAGCAAGAGAGCAAGAGAGAAAAAGAAAGAGAGAGAGAAAGAAAGAAAGGCAACTTCAAAGAAAGGCTCACTGAGCATCTCTCACTCTCTCTCTCTTTCTATCCCTCTCTCTTTCTCTCCCCCCTCTCCCCCCCTTTCCCTCTCTCTTTCTCTCTCTCCCTCTCTCTTTCTCTCCCCCCTCTCCCCCCTTTCCCTCTCCCCCCCCAGGCCGGCAGCGATGTTTTAAAACAGCCGCGCCGTTTGCGAGCTAACTCCTGAGGTGCGGAAGTTCGCCTTTGGCGTTTGGGCCACTTGGAATGTGAAATTCAAAACAGCGTTCGGATCCTCCCACCCCCAGCAGAAGCCAAGGACCCCCAGAGTGGGGCGGCAGGGGAGGCGACTGCCTCTCCACTCACCAAGTGCCGGGATACGAGCCGAGAAGAGCCGGGCTGGCTTACTTTCCTTCCTTCCCGCGCTGATGCAGAGCCACTCGAACAAAGCGTCACGCCCCCCTGACGCTTTTGGCGGCAAAAGAGCCCAGCGTCGCTTCGGAAGCCGCCGAAAGCATCAGAGGGGCACGACGCTTTGTTCGAGTGGCTCTGCATCAGCGCGGGAAGGAAGGAAAGTAAGCCAGCCCGGCTCTTCTCGGCTCGTATCGCGGAGAGGGGCGGCATACAAATCCAAGTAATAAATAAAATAAAATAAAAAAATGTCTCTCCTCTCCCAGCTCTTATCTCGAGTAGCTCTTAAGTCGAGCAGCTCTTATGTCGGGGTTCCACTGTATCTTAAATCAATATGAGAAGGACAAAAGCTGGAAAAAGCCTGAGGAAAGAGAAAACACAACCTCAACCACCTAGAGTCCCTAGGGAACTGGACAGCAAACAACTTGAATTAAATAAATAAATCTGCAGTAAAGTTTTTTCTATTAACCAAAAGTCTGATTGGAACCTTTGACTCTCAACAGCTTCTTCCTCAGATCCTTCCACCCTTAATTCTAGTCTATCCCTGTGGAACAGGTGAGAATCCGACTGAATCCTCTTCAACAGGAGAGTTTTTCAGATCCTTCAACATAACCACAGTGCCTCCTCGCTTAGCCTTCCCTTCTGCGAGCGGAATATACCTTAATCGGACTTGGTTTCCAGTCCTTTCTCCATCTTTTATTATTATTATTATTATTATTATTATTATTATTATTATTATTATTATTATTATTATTATTCAATTTTTAAAATTGAATAAAAACAAAGGTATCACCCATAGAATGCATGCATGTTGTCATGATTGTTAATTTATGGGTTTTAGATTGTAAATTTGTCTTCTTTTTCATTGTTTTTGTATTTATATTTTTGTTGTAAGCCGCCCTGAGTACTTTGGGATTGGGCAGCATAGAAGTCAAATTAAATAAATAAATGGATGGATGGATGGATGGATGGATGGGTAGGTAGGTATAGATAAGATAGATACAAAAATAAGATGGATGGATGGATGGGTAGGTAGGTAGATACAGATAAGATAGATACAAAAATAAGATAGATAGATGGGTGGGTGGGTGGGTAGGTAGGTAGGTAGATATAAGATAGATACAAAAATAAGACAGATGGGTGGGTGGGTGGGTGGGTGGGTAGGTATAGATACAAAAGATATAGATACAAAATAGATACAAAATAAGATGGATGGATGGATGGATAGATAGATATTGATATAGACATTATAAAGTATTATTCTGGGGCAGGGAGCTGTGGAAGCCGAGGCTCCTCCGAATAAATTGGCCCTCCCGATTCCTGAGCTTCGCCTCACTGACCCAGCCCGACGACAGGGACGCTCCCGCAAGCCGCCGTCGGACGAAGGTTTCTGGGGGAAAGCCTCGCGGGGTCGGCTGCTTCTCTCCCCGCCCGACCTCCCTCAGCCCCGTCGCACAAGCCCTCCTCCCCGACGGAACCGCCCGGGCTCCGAGCAGCCGCCGCGTCCCACAGCCAAACTCCGCCGACGGCTGTCTGGGCGCCTCGTGAGGTGAGGAGAAGCCGCCGCACTCTCTTACCTTCGGCCGCCGCTCCGCCGATTCCCCAGGCGGCTCCCGCGGGCCCTGCCGGCTCTTATACCCCCGGGGCCGCCCCGCCCAGGCCACCCTCGGAGGCCGCAATCCTATTAGCCGCAGCGGCGTCGGCGGCATCCGAAGGCTTGGCCTGGGCGGCCCGGCCTCTCTTCCACGGACGCAAAGCCCCAGAGGGAGCCTGAGGGGGGGCCTCTGGGCGGCAAGTCCCAGGACCAGGCCTGGCGAGACCCCCTCCTCGCTTAAAAGCGCCCGCCCCAGGTTACATTTATAAGCCGCCCAACTCCAGTCGGACTCTGGGCGGCGTACAACAAAATTAAAAACAATGTAAAATAATTTTTAAAACCCTATAAACATTCGTCATTTAGGTGGGAGTTGGATGCTGTTGCTGTTTTTCATTTTTTGTCATCTGCTAGTGCAAAAACTATCTGTTTATCTATCTATCCGTACATCTATCATCTGTCTGTCTGTCCATTATCTATCTTTCTGTCATCTATCTATCTAACCTATCTATCTATCTATCCATCCATCCATCCATCTAACCTATCTATCATCTGTCTCTGTATGTCCATATCTATCTATCTATCTATCTATCTATCTATCATCTATCTAACATTTATAGGATAATTTGTATAGTTTGTATAAACACAAGTAAAAAGTAACGATAAAAAGAGGACAATAGGATAGTAAGACAGGGACGATAGGTAAGTTGAAAGGGGAAGTTTATTTTATTTTTCTTTCTACTTTTCCCTCTCCCTTTTTCTATGGAGCACATGTCCCCAAAATTAAAAAAAAATGATATTAACACTTGAGAAGCCTTGGTTGTCCTTCCAAAGGACCTTAGAGCAGGGGACTCTCCAACCGTGGCAACTTTTAAGAATTGTGGGCTTCAACTCCCAGAATTCCTCAGAAAATCAAAGCCGGGAATTTTGGGAGCAAAGCTGGCTGAAGAATTCTGGGAGTTGAAGGCCGGAAGTCATTTAAAGTGGCCAAGGTTGGGGACCCCCTGCCTTAGAGCAACGCAGGGCATTCGGATGAGGGTTTGGACCATCTTTAAAAGATCTCACTTTGCCCAGCGCAGGAGGAACCAATGGACTCCATGCTCTAACAGGTGACTCCCAGCCTCTCCCAAAGGCAGCTAAGCCAAGGAAGCCCAGGTGCTCCATTGGGGAAGGGGCTCGTGGCACTAGGAAAACCTCGGAGCCGCTGGATCCCAACCTGCAGCTGTGGCAGTTTTTACCCAGGAGCCTTTCAGATTGCTCTTGGGCTGCTGGCAACTTTCTCTCCTTCAGGCTAAACATACCAAGTGTTGACTTAGAATTTGCAACTTATATAACTGATGACTTGTAAATGTTGCCTTATAATTATAACGTGTCATTTATTAATAGGTTCTTGATGACTCTCCTCTGAATAGGCCCCAGTGATTCTCTTGAAACCTGGTCACACAGAGAGGAAGGAAGGGGCTTGCCTGCATCCCGTGATGCTGCCCAAGACTGAGCTTGCTTTTTTCTACTCATGTCCAGCTCACACACACACACACACACACTAGGTGTGATCTCTTTTTTTTGTAAAAGTTTTTTTCCACTTCATACAAATATCAATGCATATACCTTACATAGAACTCAAAGACATGCGTAGTTACATAATTTCTTAACTAGTCTCTTTTTTATTAATATTAACACATCTTGTTAATATAGCAGTTAATAATTTCTAATAATAATTTCTAATAATATATTAATATTTATTGAATATTTTTCAAGATCTATGCAGCCTGGAAGACCAACTCCTAATAGGATCCAAGGCTCGGCAACTGGAAAATTGCAAAGAAGGGAAGAAATACATGGACATATGCTCCGGTTTATTCTCCATCCAAGAGTTTGAAAGGGGGCTTAGAAATGACATCAAAAAGCTCCGTAATATTCTAGAACGCCTGAAGCCAAAATTGAAGGTAACCGTCTTTGCCGGTAACATATGAATGCTTGCTGAATGAACGAACGTTGTATTTTGGGGGGTTTAAACTGTTTTATATTACTACTGTTTTATTATGTTGTTTATTATTGCTTATGTTGTATTGTATTATATTATTTACTATTGTACGCCACCCAGAGTCCGCAAATTAATTAATTAAATTAAATATGTTATCAGTCTGTATTCGTGTTTCTTTCCCACTCCCCACCTACTCTATCTACCTTCCTTTCCCTCCTGCCTGCCTCTCCCCACCCCACCTCTACCTTCTCAAAACCTACTTCCTCTCTCACTCTAGTCTTAACCTTATTTTGAGTGACTTCAATTCTATTAAAATTTTGTGTTAAACAGACTGATAATATATTGCTACCTGAATTATATTCTCTTGGTGTCCCTTTCCTTCTCACATCTTTAGCTAAATGTATAATCATTATCCTTTAATTAGTGTACACTTTAAAATTAATATTTATCCTTTTCTTATATTACGGTATCCCCCCTTATATTATAGAGAACACCAACGTATAAGATCAGGAGTGATAAAGAAATGATTTAACCCTGATGACAAAACTACAAGGTGTGATCTTTTTTCATGTGTTCTCAGTAGGCTTCCCTTTCTCTAAAAACAGCTGGGGGGGGGACTGTTTTGATATACAGTGACTGATGGAGGGGGAACCCTTCCACTCGGGGGTTCTCGCATTGGGCTAGCTGCCTGTTAGGGTATCTTTGTGTCTGCGTCTTGCATTCTTTGGCCACTTAAGTGAGATGGTTAAGACACCAGTTTAGAATAGAATAGATTAACAGAGCTGGAAGGGACCTCATAGGTCATCTAGTCCAACCCGCTGCCCAAGCAGGAGACCCTACACCAAAGTTGGCAACTTTAAGACTTGTGGACTTCAACTCCCAGAATTCTATGCTGGCTGGAGAATTCTGGGAGCTAAGGTCCACAAGTCTTAAAGTTGCCAGGTTCGGGGACCCCTGCCCTACAACATTTCTGACAGATGGCAGTTCAATCCAGAATAACCCGGGAGACAGCACGCTCCAGGGCCGCCTTAGCCATAAAGCCAGCTGGGTGACTTTGGGCCAATGTCCCTTTGTCAGCCCTAAGGAGGAAGCAGCGACGAACCGCTTCTGAACTCTTGCCAAGAAAACCACAGAGAATAAATCTACTCCCTTACCTAGATGGTTTTTTGGAATCGCTGCTTTTACCTAAAGCACTTTTTGTGTCATCTGCAGAACTCAACTCCCCTCACTCAAATGGTTTATTAAAAATGTAGAAGATCCTAGGGGCCAAAGCAAAGCCAATGTCTCTCTGTGTAATACTGGACCTTTTATTCAGACAACTGGATCTGACCTACTTTCTCTCCAGAGTGGATCAAAATCTGCCCTCCAAAAGTCCACGAAGCAGGTCTGACTCTTCTCAGTTTGTCCTCCTCTGGAGAAGACAAATTAAAGTCCTCCAGATGCCGATCACCTTCCTGTCTTCAACCAATTTCTCCTGTTGGAAGGGTCCTTTGTAATGTCTTCCAGCTTCCAAATGAAATTGTCAGAGGGTGAGAACAAAAATTGCTTGGACCTCTGACTCTACCGATTGATTAATAGTGGGATTTTTGAGTTCCATGTTTTTTTCCATATGGAAATTGTTTGAATTTTCCTTAGAAGGGCACTAGAGATCAGTCCAAAGCCTGTTGAAGTCAGTGCTGTAGTGGTTAGAGTGCAGTCCTGCAAGATACTTCTGCTGATCACCGGCTGCCATCAGTTTGGCAGATCGAATCTCAGTAGGTTCAGGGTTGACTCAGCCTTCCATTCTTCCAATATGCTGACTCTATAAACCGCTTAGAGGGCTGTAAAGAACTGTGAAGTGGTATATAAGTCTAAATGCTATTGCTATAAGTCAACAAAGACCATATTTAAGTGGGAGTCAGAGCTGCAGGTCAGTTTGTCGGCCAAACGTTACAAAACTGGACCATAATCTAGCATGGCCTCCCTTCCCAAATCCTCGGCTCATCTTCTCAAATCCTCTTGATCCATCCAGGCACAAAGCTTCCCACTCTTCCTCTTGCATAAAGTTTCTGGCTGGCCTCTAGGTTGCCCCATCATTTACCTTTTAATTGTTGTGAATGAGGAGTCCACCTCACTGCCCATTAACTGGCACTTGGGCTACATAAGCGAGGAGACAAAAGAGCCTTGCCAGCCAGTCAATGTCAGTTCTAATGAGCTCTGTCGGCAGCTTAGCCTGCTCCCAAACTGGGCAGTTAACAGTTTTATTTCCATGACCTCGCGGACTTACCTTTGGGGAAACATTTTATGCAAGATCAATCGAAGAGTGAACCTACCGTATTTTTCAGAGTATAAGACGCACCCTTTCCTCCCTAAATGAGGCTGAAAATTCAGGTGCATCTTGTACTCAGAGTGTAACTTCTTTTTGAAGCTTTTTTCCCCTAGCCCTAACTAGGTGCTAACGATGTTCCCAGCTCATATCTTGCAGGTTCTTTCATTGTTACTCTCTGCAAAGAATGTTTTCCAAGCCCTAAGTCTTTGCAGAGGTTTTTTCATTGCTCTAACTTGTTTCTTTCCAGCACTAACCAGGTGCTAATGATGTTTCCAGCTCTTACCCGCTTGCAAGCTCTTTCATTGTTACTCTCTATCAAGATTGTTTTCCAAACTCTGTCTTTATAGTTCTTTGACCGACAGCTGTTTCTATGCCAATCTTCCTTCCTTTGTCTCTGGCTGCCCCCATCCCCATTACTCTGATGGTTACCATATTTTGGGGAGTATAAGACGCACCTTAGTTTTTGGGGAGGGAAATAGCATCCTTAGTCTGGTCAGATTCAGCACATTTTATCCCCTGGTTAGGGCTTTAAAAAAACCTTATTCAGAAAGAGTAACAATGAAAGAGTTTGCAAGCTGGTAAGAGCACCTGGTTAAGGCTGGAAAGAAACATTCCAACCCTAACCAATTAAAAAAAACCACAAGACCACAATGTGACCCACTCAGCCCTTTTGTCCTGAACTGAAAGGATAATTTTCACACATTGTTCCCCAAAGAGCTGAATATGGGACATTTCTGCCTCTTCAAAGCTAGCTTTGCGAGCCCCACAGCACCCCCAGACTGGCTCTGCTCAGGGAATGGATAAGCAATGCTATAGGAGTTGCAAATGGGGCCAAAAGAAAATCCCGGGCAAAAGGGAAAAGGAGAGGAGTGGAGAAAGTGGTCCAGCCCCAATGACGACTGTAGGTATATATGCCCATCCCTCAAACAGGCCTAGGCATACTTCAAATGCAATCCAGCCATTTCTCTAAGAGGGATCGTCTCTCCCAATAGCCATCCATCTACAAAGACCTGGCTTTGCCAACTGGCCTGGGGGCCATGAATTGGACATCTTTCATGGCCAAATTGTATTAAATGATACTGTATGTGTTTTGATTAGATTGCTGAGTTGTGGGTTTTAACTGGGGTGATTGTTTTAATTTGTACAGTACTTGATTTCTTTTTATTGTTAATGGTACTTTTTTAATTAAGTAAGTAAGTAAATCTGTGCCAGCGGTTCACCACCTTTTCTTCACCATCTTTAAATAACTTTTGTGGACCCCACCTCCAAGACTCAAGATTTAAATTATAACATTTCTTCCAGCCCTTATGGACCCCCTGTAACAACACCGTGACCCCCCCACCCAGGGTTCTGTGGATCACAGGTTGAGAATCATTGATCTGTAAGACCGGCAGGGGTGGAGCAATGGCCTTGGTCCCTTGAGACTGAGGGAAGAAGATCCCCCTCTGCTCCTGAAGCAGGAGACCCAAAGCCCAATGTCCCACCACCACCACCTTCCCTTGACCCTGAACTCTCTAGGCTCAGGGTTGCTCCCTTCTGCTCCTCAGCTTGGACAAAAGAGGAGGAGGAAGATCACGGAGGAGGCAGCTTTCCAGAAACCAGACAAAAGGCGTGATCACCTCCATGCATTGTAAGAGTATTGTAAGGTTGGACCCGATGACCCTGGATTCCTATTATTCTAACAGGAGAGACTGCATTTTAAACACTCCAATCAACTAAAAGGGCAGTTTATAAATATTCTGCTCAAAAAAATAAAGGGAACACTCAAAGAACACATCTTGGATCTGAATGAATGAAATATTCTCCAAAGTTGAATGTGCATAACAGCATGTGAAATGGATTGTCAGAGTTGCTTCCTAAGTGGACAGTTTGATTTGAGTTTAAGTGTTCCCTTTATTTTTTTGAGCAGTCTTTATCCACAAGGACCCGGGGGACAATTTAGGAGAGTTGGTTAAAAAGGAAAGATTTCAAGGTTTGGAAAACCAACAGCCAAATTTTAGCAGACTGTTGCATCTTCTCCAAAATGATCACTACAACGGGACAGAGATTTAGAGGATAATGTGCAAGCAACTCTGGAGGAAAGGTTACCTATTATTTAAGCTTACTTATATAACACACTTGAAAACTTTACAAGCAGCTTTTCTAGGATGGCCATTTTTGCTGCTTAGCAGCCCCCACCCCACCCCCACGGAGAGGACCAGGCCTGTGGCAGAAATAAATCAAGGCGACCTATAGGTCACCTGCCAAATTATCCCTCCTGTTCTTGGGGGTAGGATGTCAGAGTGGGTCAGAGACAAGCCCCAGTCATCCTAAATTCCATGTGGTGGCCATGCTGATGCGAACCCTCAGAGGGTGACGTATCATGATACAGCCTTTGGGGTGGATCAAGGGGGAATCCCTTATGCCAGGCCTGGTGGGGGACCCCACATATTTCATCCCCTCCCTGTATCAAGCAGGTGTAGAAGTTGATGATAAATCAACGGCTTGCCACACTATCTAGAGAAGGCCTGATGTTTATGGGAACTTGGGAGGGGTGATTTTCATGAGGGAACAGATGCAGCCACAAAGCATTCTTTCGAGCGGTTCAAGGCCATCCTATGCCCATCCACCTGGGCGGAAGCGGGAGGAATGGCCACGCTGGCACAATCTGAGTGGGCAACGTGACATGTTTGTGGGTGGGGAACAAGGGATGTGAGCTTTCAATTGGGTGCGAAACTCAGATTCAGGTTTCCCAGTGTGGGTGCCAGGATGACTCCGGAAATAAATTGGGACTTCGAGGAGAACTTTGATTCGGACTCTGATTTAGTTCGGATGTTACCTGGAACGTTGACACTCTGGCGTGCTCTGGGCCTGGCTCCCTTCTTGACCCAGCCTGAATCCTTTTGGAAAAGGGGATCCAAGGAAGGCTAGACTGTGGTGGAGAACCCAGAACGAATATTAAAGCTTGTTCCTGCTTTTGGTTCCTTTCCTCTTTTCTCAGCCATAGCAGAGAAAAGCCTACTACTCCCCTCCCTCGAGTTGCCCTTTCTTCTTTGCCCTGCCATGATCCCTCCTGGTGACAGATGGTGACAGCTACTCATCAGTAATTAGCCAAATGCTGTTGACAATAATGCTCTTACTTTCTGACCTTCTGCCACCTCCTCCCACCAAAGATGAACAAGAACCTACTCCAACTGCAGAAGCCACTTAAACCTGTCAATCAAGTTGGCATCCTTATACTCTGGCAGCAGTCCATGGAATCCTTCTCCAGACAAAAATATGGCCCTGAATATGGTAAGTGTCAAAAAAGCCCAATGCCTTTCCCTCAAGGGACCTCCGGAAGAGTAAGCCTCAGAGAGAGGCTGGACCTCCAAGATCCACAGCTCAAAGAGAAGATACTCAAAGAGAAGATATGATTGGATAAAAAATGAATATAGAAATTAAATTAGATTTAAAAAGAACATGGAGAATGAACGGTGGTAGACCCAGATGACAAAATTAGGTTTTTGAGGAGGCGTTAGATAAGCAGCATATATCTAAAATAAAAAATTGTTATGTATAGAAATGATCTAAATTACAAATTTAGAAGAGACACTGATAGCTTTAAAGTGTATGGGAACAAGCTATCAGTCTGTTAAACAAGAGATGAACTACGATAAGAATCACTCGGGGAAAGAGAAAGAAGGAGAAAGGGGAAATAGAAAAGTGAAGGGAGAAGAGAAAGAGTGGAGGGAAGTAGGAAGGGGGAGAGGAGGGAAGAGATCGAGAAAGAGGGAGGGGAGTGTAAATAAAAGACCAGACTGATGAACAGAAATATAAAACAGGTGGAAAATAAGATGCTGATTTAAGAACGACTGATAAAAATGTATAGTTGTGTATATTACTGATATATTCTATGGTATATGCATTGATATGTATGTGAAAACTGTGGAGATATATATGCACCGTTGCCCTGAGCTTTGGAAGGAAAAAGGAGAAATCACTCTAATGACAAAAGAAAATCAGTGTCACAGTGGCAAATCTGTGTCTATTAAGTGGGATCGATAGGAAATTACAGAAGGAACATACACAGGGTGTCCAGGGGTAAAGCATTTTGAAATTCCCTGACATTTCCGACATTTTCCTTTAACTTGCGATCTAATTAAGGCGCGGCCGTAGATGACGTCAAACGGCTAAGCCGTGAAGAAATATCAGGAAGCAAGTGGTTGCCATAGGTATACTCATTTTTGCTTGACTGTCAGGCAGCGCAATCCGTTGTTTTTTACATGAGTTTTCCCAGACTTTTAAACATTTGTTTTTTCCATTTTTTTCACCAATTCCCTGATATTTCCCAAACCACCTGATTTCCCTGTTTTCCAGGTTTGCTGGACCCCCTGCATACAGCCAAAATGGGTCCAAGGCTATAACCAGATTCTGTAAGGACTCTCTCGGGGAGCTAAAGCACTTGTATGATGGGAACAGGAGAGATCTCAAGTACTGTACGATACTTACAAGCATTGGGCAGCATAAAAGTCAAATAAATTATAGTATATTAAATTTGCCTCTAAAGAGACCCATAATTGCCTAATGGACAGCCATATCAGGGAAAGATACCCAGCACCACCCCTTCGCGTATCTTCCCTTGCACTCTTCTTCAGAGCTGCTTCCAGCACTTAAATGGACAGTTCCACAGGGAGAACAACTGGATAAACAGACCACTGTTTAAATTTTGGAGACACTTTAAAGTTCAGAGATTCAAATCTTGCCTTGGGGACCCAAGCAGCCTGAGTCATTCACAAGTTGTAGATACAGGATTACAAGCATGCCGGGAACCGAAGTACAAGGACACATTTTTCCATCTCAGAAATACAGGGAGAGCCTGTATGTGCACATGGCAGCTTCTCCGGTTCTCCAAGGGGCGTAAAAAGGTGATGCCCAGAATCTGGTAGTAAACGAAGGATTCTCCACAACCACTCTCAGATGCCCTCCAAAAAAGTCTGATAGCCAAGGCAAATCTCGCTCTTTTTTAGAGAGAATGAAGCAGCCAGAGGCTGAGAAAGACTCAAGGAAGACTTGGATGAACTGAGTGGAGCATTTTATTTTGTCTTTTAAAATAAAGAAATAAGCGACAACAGCCCAAAGTACTTCCAAGTGGCCATCCAATCTGGTTAGTAAGGACCATTTTAAGACAGGTAAGGAGCCAGGAATGCATAATCTTTCTGCATTTCCCATACTGGCATTTCTGGAGCTCCCATCTACCTCAGCCCTCAATACAATACCGGGCAATTCCGTTTCTTCTTGTCCAACGAGGAACCACTCACACTTCCTCACGAAGGCTACGGGGGACTCTCCTCAGCCCATGTTCTGCCGGTTGCCATAGCCCCTTGGGTTCACGTCCTTCCAGTCGTCCCACTCCCGTGCTTTCAACGCTGCAGCTTGCTGCTCCTCCTCTGTGGCGTTTTCCAGTTCTTTTTGCTGGTCTTCAGGACCTGCTGCAGGGCCAAAAGTCAAAGCTGTGCTAAGAGCAGCCCCCCCCCCCCCCCATATGCTTCTAAAAAAGTCCACCCACACAATTTTACGGTACAGTTATCACAATCCCAGCCAAGTGCATTCTCACGGCCACCCGCTTCTTATTCCATCTCTATTTCACCCCCTTTTCAATTGTGGTGACGCTTATGGAACGGGGGAAGAGATAAAACGAGGCATACGATGTACCAACATAGGACAAGCAAAACATTTAAACCTTCTGCATTCTGAACAAAAGCCCATGTGTTCTAAAGTTTATTCGTGGCTTTGAGAATAACTAGATGTTATTTCCCAAGGCAGCCTATGCTGCCCTAGATACCTCTCATCACACATTCTGGTATTTTTTGTGGCCTCACTTCTGTGGCTCTTTAGGTGGGGCTGCAAAGAATGGAAGCGTAACTATCATTTCCATTGTCTGCTAAGGGGATTTTATTCTTTAAAGATTTTAAACTACCTTTTGGACAAGCACCTGTTATATCTGACCAAGCACACTTTAGAATAGCAACCGTTGACAGCTGCGAGGGCATTCTGGGTCCCAAAGTTTAGCTGTTGCCCTTTCCAAATTTTGCTACTCAAGGTTCCTCATCCAGTTAGCTTTCTAAGGGATCCTAAACTGTCTCATTTTGAGGCTTTTGATAGTTACCAGAGAGCTCCTCTCTAGGAGTGGCCTTTCCTCTCTCCCCGCTTGCACATTTTATGCTTACAAATACCTGGAGGTTTTTGGGAGATGCCCTGTTCGGGCAGGACTCCATGTTTCTGGTGCTGATCGTACCATTCATCCACCGTCATTGTTGCTATGCTAGGATAGCCAACGCCAAACACCCTGCAAGAAAGAAATACAGCCCAGGCCTCCTCAAGCTGAGCAGAGCTGCAGGCGCAGGAAGAATCCACCCTCCCCCTCCCATGCATCGCCCCTCTGCCATCAAGACCTCCTCCCTGCCAGAAGCAGCAGAAGGAGCCTCCTTTCCCCCCCAATGATATACTTTGCCTGGGCAGCATCCCGAGTAAGGATGAAGGGCCTCATTGGAGGTCGGGGTGGCTGGGAAGGTCGTGTGGATGGACCCTGGGAGAAGGGATGGAAAAACAGGAGGAGGAGCAATTTTCAGCATCTGTTCACACTAAAAGAAACAAAAACAAAAAATCTAGGAAGCGGAGGACAGGCAACTGCACATTTCCTCAACTATAGTTTTCTTCAAAAGATGGCGTCCACCCACCCACCCACAGAAAACATTCTGTGGGCCTTTGGGGGGGGGGGGGAGAAGAGAAGAAAGGCATCTTTTTAAAAGAAGCAATTAAAATTTATCCAATTCACTATCTACAGAAGTAATCTAAATGTTTTACACCATTTTAGTCTTCCTCATCTCAATTGTGCATAGAACACCTTTTTATTTGTATAAAGTGCTCCACAGCAAAACTGGCTTCAATTTCATAAATGGGAAACTAAGGCCGAGAAATAGCCCAGGCAGGGGAGCAGTCTGGGCATCCAACCTGGCAGTGCCTCAGGTGTTTGTATCAATATGCCCAAGGTCCACCAGCAATAAAGTGGGGAATATGAATTCTTCAAAGAAGCAGGAAGAGAATCAATCTGCATTGTATCTATTTATATTGTATTTTTATTGTTGTTGTAAGTCCTTCGGGATTGGGCAGTACAGAAGTCAAATGAATGAATGAATGAATGAATGAACTAACTAATTACCTGAGCTGGATTTTTACTATTTTATTTTTGTACCAGATTTTAAATGTTCATATGGTGCATCAGTTGGCTAGTTTCTTGTTAAACCATTTCTTGTTTCTCTGCTTTTCCATACAGCACCTTAAGTCATACCATTTTGGCACAAGCTTTTAAAATCTGATAGAGCGCCAGTTCACATTTCAGATTACAGATAGTTGATTGCATATCTGAATTAATTTATATAAAACCAGAATTCAAACTGTTTCAAAGAAGAGAGAGAACAAGGGGGATTCTAGCACAAATCCCCAAAATATATTTCCCTTGCAAAGATTATTCAGATGCATTTGACTGCCTGCAATGTGAAGATTTATAAATGATGTTTGTTAAATTAAAAGCTATTCAACAAAGAATGTTCAATTTTAAAAAATAATGTAATAAGGAATTTTGCTGAAAAGCCACCTATCTGGTTTTGGAAGAAAACATTAACTATCTAACTATCTGTTATCCAACATTTTTTAGATTAATGAATATTCCAAGATTTAGGGACTTTTCTTATTTTTGACCAGAAAGGAATCAAACTTATTGCCTTTATACATCAATATATATATATTATATCCTGTCTGCTACAAGACATACATTATAGGTTTCATACTTTGTTTATGAAGATATGGTCTTAATTCTCACAACGATAATCAGGGGACATTGTGGAGGAAAATTATCAAAAGAGGCCTGCAATTTGATCTGTACAAGTGGCATCACTATCTCACCTGTGAAGCATCCCGCCGATTAAGGATTGCAATTTCCTGATCAATGCTTTCAATTTCGTCCAAGCTTATAGTGATCCACTTCTTAATCTGCAGCAAATAGAATTCTCGTATTTGCTCTTCTTCAGCTTGACCACTATCAATGAAGGGTTTTAAAGAAGCCAGCTGGTTCTCGCAATCTTTCTTTTGCTTGTATCTGTTTTCAAAAAGATTTATGGAAGTGAAAAACAAGTCTAGTTGAAGGCGTTCAAGCGTAAACATTTGCAACAGACAGTTGTGCAGCTGTCTGAACCCACCTCCCAGTCCAAAAATTGAGTCAGTCCTAATTTTGCCATCCTTAACCTGATTCTTGCTCAGGCTCTCAGTCATGATGTTCCTTTTTAATCTCTTGAAGCAAGGTTGCCTCCAGCACAAGGCATTTGTAATGTTTTCTGTTGTTATTTACAATGTTTTTGAGGACAACCCATACCAGCTGAGATCATTTGTAGGCAATTTCCAATGTTACAATCTAGTATGCAATAGGCTACATTGCAGTGGTTCTTAACTTTTTCTTCACTACTGATCCCCTTCAAATACGAGGATCGCCCAAAAGGTGATGCACCATTTTTTCCCCTCAGGCTACAGGAATGCTACGAATGAGAAACTTTAGATATACATTATTTGAATTGTCAGGAGTGTGTGTGTAAATTTTGTGTTTCTTCAGACAGACAGCATAGCTGCAGCAGTGGTTCGAAATGGCGTCTGTAAGTGACGTAAGTTACAAGCAGCATGTCGTCATTGAATTTCTCACAGAGAAAGAAATTGTTGGAAACATTCAGAAACATTTGTGTACAGTTTATAGAGAATCTGCATGGATCTGAATGGATGCCATTTGCGGAAGACATTTTGAGGATGATGAAGAGGTGATTCTCACAGTGCAGGCTTTGTGACCAGAACAAGGAGTGATACCAACAGGACATACACGCCCTTGTGTCTTGCTGGAAGAAGGCCATGGAACGGGAGGGAGATTACATGGAAAAATGGGGAGTGTAGAAGAAACATCATTCTTTCTTGTGTGTATGTTTCATTATGTTCAATAAATAATTGTTGAAGAAAAAAAATGTGGTGCATTGCTTTCTGGGCAACCCTCGTATCTTGACTGCTCAAGATTTAACATTTCCTCAAGCCTTTATTACCCCTCCCCATGATGGCCTTGCACCCCTCCCCTGGCCTTCCGCAGACCACAGGTATACTGTACTGCATTATCAAAACCCATCTGCTTACCAACCTGGTTTTCACCAACTGCTGACCTTAATTTGTGTCAGGTAATACATCTGCTCTGAAGGTCAGGAGGAGAATCCAAAATTGTTTCCCTGCCAGCCTGTGCCAGGTGGGAATTTCTACCATAGCTGCTTAAATCCAGAAAGGTTCAAATGGTGGTCTTCCTCCCCTCCCCCCCCCCCCCGCCTACCTCTCGATCTTGGCTCGCCGGGCAGTCGCCATGGCCATCAGCGAGGCCTGGCCGTTGGACGGGGCGGGGGCCGCTTCCCCGCCGTGCTCCTGGCCGCTGCCGCCACCCTCCACGGCCTCCGGCGGCAGTTCGAAGCGGGCTAAGGCGTAGTCCCGGCAGAGGCGGAGGAAGTCGTGGAAGAGGCCGCGTGCCCTCCGTAGGTGCTCCAGCCGGCGCGAGGGGACCCCCTGCCGCAGGATGAGCGAGGCCAGCAGGGCCGGCACCAGCATGAAGCGCAGGTCGGCCGAGGCGATCTCCTCCAGCTCCTCGTTGCGGCTGCAAGACAGGCCGAGGCGTCTGAGCCGGGACTCCTGCCCGTAGGGGCCCGCCCGCCCCCGCTTCGCCTCGCCCACCGCCTCACCTGAAGAGCTCCAACTCGGCCACGGCGCTGGCGGCGCGCTCCAGCAGGTCCAGGCCGCGCTGCACCCGGCGCTGGACCTCCGCCACCCCCGACGACGCCTCGACGCCGCTCTCCACCTCCTCCAGGAGCCGCCAGCCGGACTCCAGCAGCTCCGACAGCCGCGCCGGCTCTTTCTCCTCCGCCGCCTCCGCCATCTTTGCTGCCGAAAGCGACGTCGTAAAGAGGCGCGGGCGCGGGGGATGACGTCACGCGGCCGGGTTGGGTTTGTAAGTGGCGCGGGCCGTGGCCTCCCGCCCGTCCCGCCCCCCGCTCTCGCCGACCGAAGCTTTGGGGCGGGGCGGCCAGGAGTGGGGCGGGGCCTCCGGTTGGAAGTTTGTGCAAGGCAGGTTTAGGCAAAGTGGGCCCTTCTATGACTTGTGGACTTCAACTCCCAGAATCTTTGAGCCAATCATCTCGCTCAGGAATTCTGGGAGTTGAAGTCCACATATTATAGAAGAGCCCTGTCCCACATGTCCTTCTTTCCATTGGACTAGACCAGGGGTAGGCAGAGTTAGCTCTACTATGACATGTGAACTTCAACTCCCAGAATTCTTGAGCTAGCATGATTGGCTCAAGGATTCTGGGAGTTGAAGTCCACAAATCATAGAGGAGCCCACTTTGCCTACCCCTGGTGCAAGGAATTGCTTTAGCCGAGCGGGGAGTCGCAGCCGCGACGGGGATCCTCGGTTCGCCGCCTGGCCGCTGGGAAGTTTGCAGTCTGGAAGGCGGCCAGCTGAGCACGTGGGTGCATCAACAGTGTTGACAACTCTGGTTTCCTCGCAACAGTAAAATCAGGCCCTCTTTTTGCATAAGCATGCTTGTTGGGATAATAAAGGATATTGAGACTCTTTAAGTGCAGAGAAGAGCGACAAAGATGATTAGGGGACTGGAGGCTAAAACATATGAAGAACGGTTGCAGGAACTGGGCATGGCTAGTCTAATGAAAAATAAATGAAATGAAAAGCCGCCCCGGTCCCCGGAGATGGACGGCATACAAGTCTAATAAATAATAATAATAATGATTAAAAAAAGGACCAGGGGAGACATGATAGCAGTCTTCCAACATCTCAGGGATTGCCACAAAGAAGGAATCAAGCTATTCTCCAAAGCACCCGAGGGCAGGACAAGAAGCAATGGGTGGAAACTAAACAAGGAGAGAAGCAACTTAGAACTAAGGAGGGATTTCCTTACAGTCAGAATGATTGATCAGTGGAACAGCTTGCCTCCAGACGTTTTAAATGCCCCAACACTGGAAGTTTTTAAGAAGATAACCATCTATGTGAAGTAGTGTAGGGTTTCCTGCCTAAGCAGGGGGTTGGACTAGAAGACCTCCAAGGTCCCTTAAAACTCTGTTGAGGTTGTTGCTGCTGCTGCTCTTATTATATTATTGTTATTGCTGTTGTTATTATTATTATTATTATTATTATTATTATTATTATTATTATTATTATTATTATATTTGTATGCCACCCCTCTCTGAGGACTCGGAGTTGCCAAGGTTGGAGCTCCCTGAAGTAGAAGAATCAAAACAAACAGTGTTGAGTAACCCAGTGGTTTATTCTTAAGGAGTGTTAACTACAACCAGAACAGAGCTGGAAGGGACCTTGAAGGTCTTCTAGTCCAACCCTCTGCACAGGCAGGTAGTCCTACACCACTTCAGACAAATGGTTGTGCAACCTCTTTTTGAAAACTTCCAGTGGATTTACAACTTCTGGATGCAAGCAGCTTCCACTGGTTGCTCTCACTGTTAGAATGGTCCTGGATTGGTTTGCTCCTAGATTAGTTTCCATGTTCCTCGTCTTCAAATGATAGCAGATACCTTTCTTAGAGACCATCGCAGCTGTATCTTTTCAAGGAAACGTCTATATATTTCTGTAGTTAGTTCATACTTAGCAATAGCATTTACATTTCTATACCACTTTACAGCTCTCTCTTAATGGATTCTAAATGTCAGCAACTTGCCCCCATCAACCTGGGTTCTCATTCTACTGACCTTGGAAGGGTGGAAGGCCGAGTCAACCTGGAGCCAGTCAAGACTGAACTCCTGGCAGTGGGCAGAGGATCCCTGTTCTCTTGTTGTGAACAGGCTTGGTAGAGGAATTAAACTTCGCGCGGAGGGCAGGGCATTGAGCAAATCATCTGTAGTTCATGGTCCTGCTAAGTATGTAAAAATGAACCTGATTTGGCAGGTATGCACCTGCCTAGCTGCTGCTTCCATGTTATGAAGGCCAAGTGGGCATTTTTTTGATCTAGCTCAACGTCCTGCAAAATGATAGCCTTAGCCAGTGATGGTGAACCTTTTTTGGCTCACGTGCCAAAAGGGGTGGAGCGCAAGAGATCTCACGCGTGTGTGCCCACACCCATAATTCCATGCACCCCCCTGCACATGCAAGCATGACCCCCTCTTCTGCTCCCAACGTGCGATGGCACACCTGTTTATCACTCTTCCCAGGCTTCAGAGCCTTTCTAGGAGCCTGGATGGCGAAAACAGCCTTCTTGACAACAGAGGCAGAAAATTGCTCGTTTGCCAACTTTGGGTTGAACTGGAAGGCCCGTTTTTTTGCTCTCCACAAGCTCCAGAGCCTTTCTAGGAGCCTGGGGTGATGAAAACAGCCTTCCACAACCACTCCAGAGATGGAAACAGCCTGCTTCCCCATTCCCAGTGGACCCAGAAGGCTAGAAAATCATCTGGCCGGAACACGCGTGCATGCTGGACCTGAGCTCCCATACCCACCAATGTGGCTCCATGTGCCACATGTGCCATAGTTTCACCATCACGGGCCTAAGCAGCATTGGACAGATTTATTGAAATTTCTGGAACAAGCTTGTGAACTACTTGGTGACATTCAAAACATTTCCTACTTCTCTTAAGGAACCAGCAGGGTGTAAAGTGAGCAGGAGTTTCGTTTCCACGAAGTGCATGTAATTACCGTATTTTTCAGAGTATAAGCTGCTAATGAAGTTTATAGCTCTTATCTTGCACACTCTTTATTTCTCCAAATAAATTTATTTTCAGCCCTAACCAGGTTCTAAGGATGTTCCAGCTCTTAGCAGCTTGCAAGCTCTTTTATTGTTATTCTCTTGGAAGAATGTTTTCCGAGCCCTGAGTCTTTGCAGGTTTTTTTTCCATTGGTCTAACTTGCTCCAAATGTTTCTTTCCAGGTGCTAATGATGTTTCCAGCTCTAACTGGCTTGCAAGCTCTTTCATTGTTACTCTCTTCCAATAAAGTTTTTTTAAGCCCTAACCAGGGGATAAAATAATGTGCTGAAGCTGACCAGACTAAGGACGCTAGCCAAATGAATAAGCAGATTCTTTCCCCTATTTTCCTCCCAAAAAACTAAGGTGCGCCTTATACTCTGAAAAATACGGTAAATTGCTTTTCCTCCGTCTCTCAGTGCTGAGCTGGTGTTGTGTTCTAGCTCAAAGTACCATGGTGAATATCATGCTTTGGATTTTCATTTAGTCATTCTCAAACCGTTTCATTTTCTGGAGTCCTGCCAAGAAACGGCTTCCTTACACTTCCCAAATATAAAAAGGATGCCTAACCATTATGACTTAACCTTGCCATCTTTTATAATGGAATCTTGTTCCGACAATGGTGTACTGATTTTTTCACCAGTCATCAGAAGTCCCAGGCCCTGGTAGTGCTTTCAGTTAGAATCAGATACAGCTGCCTTGCTCTGTGGTTGATAAACACAGGCTGGGATTCAAGCTATTATCATTGGACAGAAAATGAATATACACTGCTCAAAAAAAATAATAAAGGGAACAGTTAAAAAATATAACTTCAAGTAAATCAAACTTCTGTGAAATCAAACTGTCCACTTAGGAAGAAACACTGATTGACAGTCAATTTCACATGCTGTTGTGCAAATCAAATAGTTGTGCAAATGAAATATTCAATGAGAATATTTCATTCATTCAGATCTAGGGTGTGTTATTTGAATAATCCCTTTTTTTTTTAGCAGTATACATAGAAATTAAACTAGAATGCCTATAAAAGAAGAAAATGGAGTGTGAACGGTTGTAGACAAAATTAGGTTTTCAGGAGGCAGCATTAGATAAATAGCATATACCCAAAATGAAGAATTGTATGTATAGAAATGATTAAAACAACAAATTTAGAAGAGGCACCGTCAGTTTTAAAGCGCATGGGAACAAGTTATCAGTCTGTAAAACAAGAGATGAACTAGGATAAAAATCACTCAGAGGAGAAAGAGGAAGTGGAAAGGTAAAGAAGGGAGAAGAGAAGGAGTGGAGGGAAGTAGAGAAGGAGTAATAAGATAGAGGAAAGAGATGGAGAAAGAGGGAGGGGAGTGTAAAAAACCCCAAAAAGAATAACAGACTGATCAACAGTAATATAAAATAGGTGCAAAATAGGATATTGGTTTAATGATTGAAAAAAAATGTATAATTGTGTAAATTATTGATATATTCTAAGGTACTGTATATGCATTGATACATGTGGAAATTGTGGAGAAAAAATAAATTTATTTTTAAAAAAAGAAATCATCTCAAGAGAACTTTATTTGCAAAGAAAACACTGTAAATTAACTAAACTTACATCCCAATTTATATACATTTATATATCTATATATATCTATCTATCTGTCTCTGTCTTTCTCTCTTTCTCCATATATATATATACATATGTATTTATCTATATATACAGAGATCATAGGGTGATTACAACTGCTGGCCCACAAAGCTGCTCCCCACCTGACAAATCCACACTGGAGGTGGGCTGCTAAGGTGGAACGGTGATGTGTGCTCACCTCCCATGGCTCTGAGTGCTAGCGGAATCCAGCCCAATTCTGCTACTGCACCTGGGCAGGTAGTGAAACTGCACACGGACACGCAGGTGCACCAGAGGCGCGATTTCGCTACCTGCCCAGGTGCAGTAGCAGAATTGGGCTGGATTCCGCTAGCATTATAGGCCTCTCTAGGAATCTCCCGGGAGGTATCAGGGCTGGAAAAGACAGGGAGAAGCCTCTGTGGGGCCTCTCTAGGAATCTCCTGGGAGGAAACAGGGCCGGAAAAGGCAGGGAGAAGCCTCCATGGAGCCTCACCACCTGACTCTGATGTGATATATACCAGGGGTCTCAATGCTTGGCAACTTTAGACCTATGGACTTCAACTCCCAGAATTCCTCAGCCAGCTTTGCTTCAGATTTTATCCCCACAGTTCATTCTCCTTGATTATTCCAACAAGGAAGAGACTTGTCTTCTGTTTTTTGCTGGCTGATGAATTCTGGGAGTTGAAGTCCATAGGTCTGTATATATATCAGTGGTCTCCAACTTTGGCAACTTTATGATCTGTGGATTTCAACTCCCAGAATTCATCAGCCAACAGAGAATAGAAGATAAGTCTCTTCCTTGTTGGGATAGCCAAGAAGAAGGAACGCAGCCATCTATGGGGATAAATCCTCTGGAGCAAAGCTGGCTGAGGAATTCTAGGAGTTGAAGTCCACAGGTCTTAAAGTTGTCAAAATTGGAGACCCCTGGTATACATACAGCTCAGGTGGAAAGGTCTCATCTCTAACAATGCTCCGTTTTTAAGGCACTGCTCCAATGGAGCCGAAGGAAAAACCTGACTTGCTTTCTGTAGTTACATCAAAAAAATAAATATCAGTTCCTTGACTCTTCCCAATCTTTTGAATGGCGATGCAAAAGGGGTTTGGGGAAGCCCCCACCTCAGGTCCTTAGGAAGAGGGTCCATCCCCTAGCCGGATGGCCCCAAAGAAGGTGGTGTGCTTGCTCATGTTGATGGAGATGTCAGCATGGACCATTTTCACAGCGATCTTCTGGCGAGCTCTGAGGAGACAAACACCGGCTGTGTAGCAGGTGTTGAAGTTGGTCTTCCCAGTTTCAATACTCCGAGTGCACTGCAGGAAAGGCTTCTCATCCACCACCACCTCGAAGCTGGCAAAATCTGTGAAGTTTATGTAATACACCTAATTGGAAGTGAACATTGGGGAGAAAAAAGTATCAACCAGGAGGAAGAAGCCCTACAAGAGATTTACGTAAAAGTGCAGCTACGGCAACGGTTGTTATTCAAAATACAGACTAAATTACTCATTATTGATGTCAGAGAACATGGACACCCCTCACTGAGCCAAGAGCTCTTCTCCATCTCACACACAACAAAGTCCCACCAAAAAATAATAACAATAACATTAATTAATTTAATGGAATACACAATCTTGGTTGATCTGATAACACTGTGGAACAGCAATTTCGTTGTCTTAAATTTGTGACTTGTTTTCAATTAATATTTGGCCTCTGGATCCAAAAAATAACCACAGTTTTTGTCTCACGTCAACTTTTTAAGCTACAGGATACCCTCAAAAGTCATACAAATTGTGCATTTAAAGGAAAGTAAAAACTTACCAAATATACTGTTTACAAAGAATAATTTTATTCAAAGGCTATAATAGTTACTGCAAGTTAAATTGTGTTCAGATAGTTGTTTTTTTATCAGACAGTAATGATACATGTTAAGGTAAAAGGTTTCACTTATAGCTTTTTCTGGATTGTTTAATCTGTGGATCATCATTCTTGCTTGACGCTCCAACAATAGTCAGCCATCATATTTACATCCCATCTACCTTGATACCGTGTCTCCATGACTTTGAAATCTTGGTGGAATCACTCACCCTGCTCCTCACTGACTGCACCAAGATTTTCCAGGAAGTTAGCAAGATGGCTATGTGAAAAATGTAATTTGATGCTCATGTTGCTTAAATTAACTACGGTATATTATATATATATAAGATGTAGAGAAAAAACTTGACGTGGTAGAAGAAAACTAAAGTTTTGAAACCAGCATGCCTAACTAACTATAAAAAAGCCCAAAAATCAAACTCAACAGAAATTGTGTTACAAATTGTTCCCCAGTGTAATCAATTATCCTTGGAAGAAATCTAATTTCTTTCAAAGAAAACATGAGGCTTCAGTTGATTTTCCACTTCCATGGTTAGTGGCCTATCAAAGCAGCATTGCTGAAAGGCCATCTCTTGAGGAATAAGCCACTTCACGCAAGAAAAATAGGTAACTAAGATTTGGCCCATGGGAACAGACATCCACATGGGCTCTGTTACCTAAGTAAATTATTTGTGGAAAGCTATTTTAAAAAGAACCACAACCTTCATATTCTTCATAAAATGCTCCAGTCAGTTTTATGAGGTCCCCGGTGAAAGCAAACGGACGCCACCTGTGTAAAAGGTTTCAGGTTGCTGCATTCATAGACAAGCTGCCAGAATTGACCCATCAAGCTTGGAGCACTTTTGTCTTGTCTTGCACGAGAGCCTTTCACACCTCCCTCTGCCCTGAGGAATGGACCCGTCTTCTGCCAGCGAGTTCCAGATTCCTTACCTGGTGCTCATTCATCTCACCCCCACCCCACCTCAAATTGTGTAGGAAGGTGCAATTCATAATATACAGTAGGACAACTGGTCAACCACAGGAAGGGCAGGGCAGGTTAGAAGAGGCAGCTTAAGAAAGAGTTTTGTAGACGTGCCCGGAGTCCAAGATAAGGCTTGTGCAACTCCCAGCAGAGGTCTTCAAACTTGGCAACTTATGGACTTTTGACTCCCAGAATTCTCCAGTCAGCATAAAATTCTGGGAGTTGAAATCCACAAGTCTTAAAATTGCCAAAATTTAGGGAACCCTGGCTTAGAGGTTGGGATTTGCAAATTGAGGGATGTGATTTGAATACTTTTGTAAGAATACTTACAATTTTGTTTTATTTTTAAATTGTATTATTTTTCATTTACCGTATTTTTTGGAGCACCTTTTTCCTCCTCAAAAGAGGCTGATAATTTGGGCGCATCTTATATTCTGAGTGTAGCTTTTTTTCCCCCAGTCATAACTAAGTGCTAAGGATTTTCCCAGCTCTTACCTTACAAGCTCTTTCATTGTTACTCTTTGCGAATAATGTTTTATTATTATTTATTTATTTATTAATCAGATTTGTATGTCGCCCCTCTCCGTAGACTCGGAGCGGCTAACAGCAATAATAATACAATGTAAACAAATCTAATATTTAAGTTAATTTAAAAAAACCCAATTTAAGAAACCAATCATACATACTGACATACCATGCATAAATTTTATAAGCCTAGGGGGAAGGGAAAGTCTCAATTCCCCCATGCCTGGCGACAGAGGTGGGTTTTAAGGAGCTTACTTTTCCAAGTCCTAAGTCTTTGCAGGTTTTTTTCATTGTTCTTAACTTGCTCCAAATGTTTCTTTCCAGCTCTAACCAGGTGCTAACAATGTTCCCAGCTCTTACTTGCTTGCAAGCTCTTTCATTGTTACTCTCTGCGAAGAATGTTTTCTAAACCCTATTTTTGCAGGGGGGGGTCCATTACTTTACTTGCTCCAAGTGTTTCTTTCCAGCCCTATCCAGGTGCTAACAATGTTCCCAGCTCTTACAGGCTTGCATGCTCTTTCATTGTTACTCTCTGGGAAGAAAGTTTTCCAAGGCCTAAGTCTTTGCAGGGTTTTTTCCATTGCTCTACTTGGTCGGAATGTTTCTTTCCAAGTGCTAATGATGTTCCCAGCTCTTACTGGCTTGCAAGCTCTTTCATTGTTATTCTCTTCGAATAAAGTTTTTTTAAAGCCCTAACCAGGGGATAAAATAATGTGCTGACTAAGGACGCTAGCCAGATGAATACCATTTCCCCCCTATTTCCCTCCCCCAAAACTGTTTTATACTCTGGTACGTCTTATACTCCAAAAATACGGTGTTTATTTTTGTCGTAACACTATTTCTCCATTCCTAAACCACCCTCAAAATGATCTGCTGTATTTGTGGTTTGGATTTTATTCCCCTTTAGCACCTATTGGGTTGAAAAAGTAGGGTTTTTTTTAAAAAAAAAGGAGATATAGAAAAGGACACATTCTTTGAGGTGGTAAGTGAATTAAGTACAGTGGTACCTCTACCTAGGAAGGCCTCTACTTATGAACTTTTCTAGATAAGAACTGGGTGTTCAAGATTTTTTTGCCTCTTCTCAAGCACGGTTTTCCACTTACAAACCAGAACCTCAGAAACTGTAACTGGAAAAGGCGGGAGAAGCCTCCGTGGGGACTCTCTAGGAATCTCCTGGGAGGAAATAGAGCCAGAAAAGGCGAAGAGAAGCCTCCATGGTGCCTCTCTAGGAATCTCCTGGGAGGAAACAAGGCCGGAAAAGGCGGGGAGAAGCCTCTGTGGGGCCTCTCTAGGAATCTCCTGGGAGGAAACAGGGCCTCCACCCTCGTGGTTTCCCCAATCGCACACATTATTTGCTTTTACATTGATTCCTATGGAAAAAATTGCTTCTTCTTACAAACTTTTCTACTTAAGGATCCAGTCATGGAACGAATTAAGTTCGTAAGTAGAGGTACCACTGTACGTGGGACAACCAAGAAACGTACAGGCTAGAAAAGGAGATGCTTGCATTCCTGATCTAGCAAGACAGCCAACACTTCAGCGACATCACGACATCCCAAATTATTTCCTATTATCTACAGGATGAGAGACTTATTCATGCATACACTTTTGATCGCCTTCCTTGTTTTTGCAGCAACACCCTTCTGTGATGCCCCAGATGTTGCATTTTGGACAGAGGAAAAGGAGTTAGGCCTAAGACCGTACTCACTTCTACCTGACTATAGACGAAGTACGTGCCGTCTGCCAGTACCTCCAGCTCGCCACTCCGGGTGTGCAGCTTAAACACTCTCGGGTTCATTGTGATGCGAGACCAGTCATTAAGAACTCCACCTGAAAGATCTCAGCAAGAGAAAATGGCAGTCACTCAAAAGCCTTCAGGAAAAGAAACATAAAAACAGTATAAATGCGACAGGATCAAAGTAGAACATACTGTATATTACAGAAAAGGTGAAGATTGGTTTAGGCCAGAGAATAGAATAGAATAGAATAGAATATGCTCATTCCAAAGAGCAGGAAAAGGAAAGTTCTTCGGGATTGGGCAGCATAGAAGTCAAATTAAATAAATACATAAATAAATAAAGTGCTAATGGGGATATTACAGGTTTCCTGAGCAAGAATCCAGATTCAGAAATGAACCAGGATTAGGCTAAAAACAGGCCAGGCAACATCCTGGACTCAAAATCTGTTGTGAAGCCCTGGGCCTCTCGTGATACCTTGTCGTGGCCAGTGATCGGCTGCCAAGATTTTTCTTGCCGCGCTGTGGGCGTCGCTTGATGGTCATGTGACCGGGTAGGAGTGGCTTGCCGGCCATGTGAACAGGTGGGAGTGGCTTGACAATCATGTGACCGGGGGTGGCTTAAAGGTCATGTGACGGGTGGGAGTGGCTTACTGATCAAGAGAGGTTTTCAAATAGGTACTTGGACTCTTTTTCAGTTGATTGTCACATTATTTGAATAGCCACAAAAAAAAACAAATGATAGACAGCATTATTTGTTGAGGAGCACAGTCACATTGTAAGGTTTTATGACAACAGGTTAGGCAAGTAGCTCAATTTTCTTTTAATTGCTATAAAAGTTCAGTTCTAGATAATGATTAAAATGATTAAAGCTTTAATTATTTCCTATTTTAAAAGTAATTAAGGATCATACTAAGGTACTAGAGAAGGAAGACAATTAAAAAAACTTTTAAGTATTCAATAATACTTAATGGTTAATTAAGTACTAAGTATTAACTATTAATAGTGCATAAGCGCACTATTGTGCCTACTGTCTCTATCCTTCTGTCCTATTATTTATTTGTTTGTTTGTTTGTTTATGTGATTTGTTTTATGACACCGTTCTCCTTAGACTCAGGGTGGTCTTACAACATGTTAGCAATATCACTTTTTGAAAACAGAGGCAGCATATTGCCTCCACAATCCGGGTCCTCATTTTACCTAGGGAAATCGTGAAAAAAACTAAATAAATAAGTGGGGAAAATATCTATCTATCTATCTATCTATCTATCTATCTATCTATCTATCTATCTATCTATCTATCTACCTACCTACCTACCTACCCATCCATCCATCCATCCATCCATCCATCCATCCATCCATTTGATTTTTTTTATGCCGCCCTTCTCCTTAGATTCAGGGCAGCTTACAACATGTTAGCAATTGCACTTTTTAGCAGAGCCAGCATATTGCCCCCACAATCCGGGTCCTCATTTTACCCACCTCGGAAGGATGGAAGGCTGAGTCAACATTGAGCTGGTGATGAGATTTGAACTGCTGACCTGCAGAGCTAGTAGTCAGCTTTAGTGGCCTGCAGTACTGCACTCTATCCTTTTTATCACTTCTTTATACTTTGCTATAATTCTATACTTGTTTGGCAAATATAATAAAACAAAATAAATAAAATAAGTAAAATAAATATAATAAAATAAAATAAGTGGTGATGCAGGAAACAGGGAGGACCAGATTAACAGGATGACTAGGAGGATGAATTAATGAGGCTCAGAAGATGAGTGCACATTGTTAATAAAGAGAATTATGAAAATAAAATAAAATAAAATAAAATAAATGAAATAAATAAATATAATAAAATAAGTAAAATAAATAAAACAAATAAAATAAAACAAAATAAATGAAAGGAAATAAATAAAAAAATAAAATAAAAAGCACATAAACTTACTACCCCCACTGCCCCACTCTTGTGGGGGCTGCAGCCCATCACTGGTCATGGCCTCGGTTTAGATTCTGAATCTTGAGTCTAAGGAAGCTGCTCCAGCTGATCCTGTAGAATATCAACCTCAGGAGACACCAAACCAGGAATCACACAAGGTCGATCAAGCATAGGCGCCACCTGGACGGCTGGAGCAGGTGAAGGAGGTGGATGGCTGGAGGCCTCCCAACTTCTGCACCTGGCCAGGAGAGCGATGCTCCCACCCAGCAAGTAAATCTCTTGATTGATGACAGCTGGCTGCAACCTAATTGGAGAGGCAGCCCTGACCCATCTCCCCTTTTGTGAAGAACAACATCTGATCTGGGGCTCTTGCCTGACATTCCAGGGAATCTTGATGTGTAAGAAACCGTGAACCCCTGACCTCTAGGGGAAACCTCTTATAATTTGTGTTTTTTCTTTGACTGACATCCCCTGATGTGGCTCCTGGAACCCTGGACTGGATTTTGTCAGGCACAAAAAAGGACCAGCTCTACCCATGTCACTCTTAATTAAATTGATTTGCTGCTAAAAAGCAAGGCCTACGAATCTTTTCAACGAACAGTTGGTGCAGAAAGTTGGTGACAAATTTATTTATTTAATCTATTTAGATTAACGGCTTGCCACACTACCTACCTACCTACCTGCCTATCTATTTATTTCACTTGACTAGGACTCTGATTTAGTTTGGATGCTACCTGGAACCTTGATAGCTGACACTTGCTTTGAGTTAGAATAGGGTCAATGCAATTCAAGGGGGGAAGGAGTTGTGGCTACATAGGGATTCTAGGTTGATCCCTCTCTTAACTCTGCCCCCAGCTTCTGCTCCTCTTCTTCTTCCAGATTTGGACTATTCTTCTGCATGCTCCTTTTAAAGCCAAACTCTTGAGGCAACTTTCTGTTGTTGTTCTGTTTTGCTGTTATCTCTCCAGCCTTAAAATAAAATTGCTAATCTCCAGAGCAACTATGCGTGACTGTGTATGGTTGAAACCCGACTCATGACAATAACAAACTGGGGCTATGGAATTCATAGGGTGATCTCTCTCATAGAGATGTTGCGGAAGAAATGGTGGAAGGGCTGGTATGTATACTGATTTGAGAGGAGAGATTTATCTTGGAGATAAATCAAAGAAGGGAAATAAATAAGACAACTTGAAGTGTACTAAGAAAATGCCTTTAAGGTCAAGTCTGTGAGTTGCTGTTGAGCAAGGCGAGAAAATTTGAGAAAAATCTGATGGATGCAAAAATTGGATGGCATTCTGAATACAAATATTTTAGATGGTGACATTTTGTGTTCATTGTCAGTGCTAGGGTTTTTGGTGGTGTTGGAGACAACACTGATTAAAAAAACACTAAAAACAAACTCACAGAGTCACCATGTAAAAGAAAGAAAACTTTCCATGTGACAAAAGTTGTATTTTTTGGAACAGTTGCCAATTCAACAGGTTATTTTCTCATTGCAGAATAATCTGGGAAGCTTCGGAACTCCTGCACAATGAAGCCCTACAGAACTCAATGGGCCTTCAGGAAGACAAGAAGGAGGGTTCTTCCGAGGCTGCAACATCAGATGGGGAAGCAAATATTTGAGAAAAGTCAGTGGGGCTTCAAATGTCCAACAGAGAAGAAGGTCACGCTGAGTCTTTGTTGTGGCTGAGTGCTTAGCATGCTTACCATTCTTGACTTGGATAGCAGAGCCCTGTCCTTGCAGGTGAACTACTGCTGGCTGCAAAAACAGAAGAGAGCAGATTCAGGTCAAAACAATGTAGATTTCTCCCCTGGTTACAGAAATGCCCATATGAACATTTACAATATAGTCCTGAAATTAGGACTATACAGAGGTACCTCTACTTACGAACTTAATTCGTTCCGTGACCAGGTTCTTAAGTAGAAAATTTTGTAAGAAGAAACAATTTTTCCCATAGGAATCAATGTAAAAGCAAATAATGTGTGCGATTGGGGAAACCACAGGGAGGGTGGAGGCCCTGTTTCCTCTCAGGAGATTCCTAGAGTGGCCCCACAGAGGCTTCTCCCTGCCTTTTCCGGCCCTGTTTCCTCCAGGAGATTCCTAGAGAGGCCCCACGGAGACTTCTCCTCGCCTTTTCCGGCCCTGTTTCCTCCAGGAGATTCCTAGAGATGCCCCACAGAGGCTTCTCCTCGCCTTTTCCGGACCTGTTTCCTCCCAGGAGATTCCTAGAGAGGCCCCATAGAGGCTTCTCCCCGCCTTTTCTGGTCCTGTTTCCTCCCAGGAGATTCCTAGAGAGGCCCCACGGAGGCTTCTCCCTGCCTTTTCTGGTCCTGTTTCCTCCAGGAGATTCCTAGAGAGGCCCCATGGAGGCTTCCTCCCACCTTTTCTGGCGCTGTTTCCTCCCAGGAGATTCCTAGAGAGGCCCCACGAAGGTTTCTCCCCACCTTTTCCGGTTACAGTTTTGGAGGCTTGGGTTTGTAAGTGGAAAATGGTTCTTTAGAAGAGGCAAAAAAATCTTGAACACCTGGTTCTTATCTAGAAAAGTTCATAAGTAGAGGCGTTTGTAGGTAGAGGTACCACTGTAATTAGGACTGGAAACCCCAGGCAGCGAGTGACGCCCATGTCACTGTTTCTGGCAGTTACACTGGTGAAGCCCCCTCCCCACCAGGTTACACTCGTTGAATGGACGAAGTGAAAGAATGCTTCCTGGAGGGTTTTTTCTCCCCTCTGTGCAGGAAGGGGAGATCATCCTTGGGGCTGCAGGAATGGGTTCTCCACTTTCAACCTACCCTGCCTTTCTCCCCATGGACTTTTGGAGAAAGCTGGTAGAGATGACTGCAAATTTCATATATTTTATTTATTTATTATTTATATGCTGCCGTCTCCAACAAGGACTCAGGGCGGCTAATAATACTCATGAATATAGAAATAACACAATATAACAGCAACAATAATAATAATAATAGTGCAATAAAAATATAATATCCTAAAAAACCATGCATACAAACTGTCATTCCTAGTTCCAGGCCTGCCAGAAAAGACCGGCAGGGTGAAGATAGTATGGATCTCTGGGGGCAGTTGATTCCAAAGCATCAGAGCCACCACAGAGAAGGCTCTTACCCAAGGTCCCGCCAGCCAATATTGTTTGGCAGATGGGACCTGGAGACTGCAGTCACAGGATTGTGAGCTGCTTGGTAATTGTAAATGCACTTGCTGTTAGGCAAGTCACTGGCATTTACAACCAATTACCAAGCACCTCACAATCCTGTGATTGCCATTTGCAATCTTCTCTACTTTCCCCAAAAATGGGGGAGGATGACACAACTTTTTCTAATGGCCAGAACTGCTTTACGGGCCATAATGCACCTTTCCTAGGCCATCCTAATTTTGAAAGTTTGTTAAACGTCTGGTTGTAAGTTGAGGACAACTTAGAGGAGACCTTGAATTTCTGACCTCGTGGAACTTAAGTCCATTCATTTCTATAAATAACTTAATTGGTCATCAAGAATTTCCTAAATGCAAGCTGGTAAAAAAACTGATACAAATTTTGTGAAATTACAGCAAATAAGTCCTTTAGCAGCATAAAAAATAGATCTAATCTGATCACCTAGGTTTTTATACAGAGGATGGATAATTCTGGCCTGGCTGGGAAAATTAGCTTTTTTGCATTTAAAAAGGAGGCAAAAAGTCATTGGTAATCAAGGGTCACCTGATGTTTCCCCCCCCCCCCCCCCAAGTGAAGTCACTGACCTGTGAATCCCTGGGTCCTGTTCTTTCCGCTGTGCCTGCAAAATAGTTTTTATATTGAGAGTCATATGTGAGCAAGCTTTTTAAGAGAGCATCAAAAACCCAGGCTTTTAAGATTTCATTGGTCTGAGCAGAGGTGGGCTGCTAAGGTGGAACGGTAACATGTGCTCACCCCCGTGGCTCTGAGTGCTAGCAGAGTCCAGTGCAATTCTGCTACTCCACCTGGACATTCCACATAACAGCCTTAATCCTCCTTCCTGCAGACTGCCAAACTAAATCAAGGATTCTGGCAAAACATTAGGTGTCAAGCTTTATTCATTTTATTTTCTAGAGCAGGGGTCCCCAAACTTGGTCACTTTAAGACTTGTGAATGTCCACTCCCAGAATTCTCCAGCCAGCTATGAAGACCTCTGTAGAATACTGTAGACATTTGGAAAGGAGCGGGAGACAGAAACCCAGATCACATAGAATTAATTCCAGATCTTATCTCCGTAGACTTTTCCTAGACACTTTTGCTTGTAGCAGAATTGCCGGCTTTGGGGTTTTTAAACATTTCCAGGAAGAATGCAGAGGCTGCCCAAAGAAGACACCTTGCATTTTCTTTCAACATCTTTTGGTGCAAATTGGGTGCTCTGGGTTGGAGCTCCATTTTTGCTACCCCACTGTGTCTCCCCCCCCCCCCCCACCCCTCCATCCAGGCAACAGCCCACCCCTAGGTGGAGATCAAATATGTAGTTTGGACAAATCCTCTATTTTGTACTCTTTGAGATGGGCCAGATTCCAGGCGTCTTTTCAGGAGACAGTCTCTCAGATTCCTGTATGTAGGCTGCCAGTTTTAATCTTTCTTGCATGTATGTGTGCTCTCCTAAGCACTTACCGGTAGGGCCTTGCAACCCTGGGGGCCCCTGGGGGCCTGGGGCTCCTGGAGGTCCTGGAGGTCCCATCACTGTGGTACCTGGGATGCCAGGGATACCAGGGATTCCAGGGGGCCCTTGGGGTCCAGGTGGTCCGGGAGGGCCTTGGGGCCCAGCAGGTCCGGGAGGGCCAGCTTTTTTGCCTGTGAAAATACAGGGTTACATTTTTCATTTGCATAAACATGGCTTCTAAGCTATGTAGGCAGATTCTATTGCTTCCTGAAGGGGTTGGTTAACAGGACTGACACCACTACTTCCTCCAGCAACTCATTCACATATACCACATTTTTCAGAGTATAAACACACCTTAATTTGGGAGGAGAAAAACAAGGAGGGGGGGAGAATCCACCTCTACCGCCCAGCAATTTGCCTCCCACCTAACAACAAACAGCACAGATAATATACACTGTGTATTTCTGTGCATGTGTGCCTGACCCATAAAAATAGCAAAGAATTGGAGAAATGGACATTGTGGCAGTATATTAATGCCAGAAAGTTTTCTTAAATGTAGTCACACTAACTCCTCCCAACTATTTAAATAGATCTACTCCAGACATGACTAAGTCAGGGTTTAACTCAGCTGCTTTATCTTAATACTAAAAAGGACACTGTTACATTTCAGATTATACTTGTATAGATGCTGTTAAAACTGATGTGGCTTTCTTGAAGTATACATTGGTCTCTGCTATTTAAAAGAAGATACAATAACATTTGGCCTCTTCGGATCAAGCATTTGTTTTTTAAAAAGCCTCTTCATTTTGTTGTCTAGAACAATAATAAACCAGTCTTTTAATAATAAGTCTAATAATTTGAACGTTCTATAGGCATTTATAGTTATTGACTTATCTCCTTGCATCCAGTTTCACTGATTAGCACAAGAAAATAAAATTCTGCCTCTGCCTCTCCCTCCCAGGAATTTGCCTCCTTGCAGTTTTAGTTTTACTTTCATTTTAGCACGTGGGCCTGCCTGCCGCCTCAATCAGCTGCTGGTCAGGAGGCCGATAATCAGTTGCTTGTTCTAATCAGGCTCTGCCCCGTTTGCTTCAAGGAGGTAAACTGCTGGGAGGCAGAGGCCAAAGGGTGGGGGTGGCGGGGTGGGGCTACATTTGGTGTATAAGACACACCCAAGTTTTAATCCCTCTTTTGGGGGGCAAAGACATATGGCATTTGGGGTATTCCCATTCTCTGGACCAGCCTGAGCAAGAGCAGGCAGACAAGGGTCCTGGGATGGTGGATCCCTGTCAGGCAGGGGCAGCCGCTACAGCCACCAGTGCGCTGCATGCGCACCTTCAAGTCTCTGGTATGCGACCGTGTGCATCCCAGCGAGATTTTGCTTCTGCGGATGCGCAGGAAGCAAAATCTTGCAAGTGGACGCATGCGAGACAGAGATTTCGCCAATTTCGGCAAAAATCGCCAAAATTTCACCCATTTAAGTGTCCCTGTCAAGAATTAGGTCAGTCCTAGGTGATGTTCCATTATGTTACCATATAAAGTAAAAGAAGGATATAAGCATGTTGAATGCAGAGTCATAGGGTATAAACTGCAATCTGATTGGGCCAGAGCATTATAAAATGCAAAGCAACTGATTGTTAACGTCCTGTAGTGTTGATATGGAGAAACCTGGATTGGTTTAGTATCTACATGTAAGCAAGCTTTACTGCATATAGTTAAAGCAAAGTTTGTTCCTGTAAATAGAAGACTAAGACAGAAAATATTTGCACTGAAGAGTAAAACTGTTTACTACTGTTTTTCTACCAAAGTGTCTTCGTTATTTCTCTGCACTGGTTCCTAAATTGCCACACTATAAATTCTGGCATATTGTGAAGTCCTGCTGCGTGGCTCTGTATATCTAGACAGTCCCCTCATGAGATTTTGCTTTCTGCACATGCGCAGAAGCAATATCTTGCTGGGATGTGCGTGCGTGCACGCCGGAATACCCAAAGCTGCGCACGCAGCTCCAGTTTAACTACTGGTGTGGCGTCCTCATCTGTACTAGTAGGAACACGCTACTGATCCCCGTTGTAGGTTGTAGGTCAGGCGGGACTGCCAATCTTCTGCTTTGCAGGTTCAGGCAAGGTGGGCTGAATGTCTTTTTCACACCCAGAGACAGGCGGCGGAGCCCCTCCCCAGGCTGCCCTCGCCTCCATCCCCCTGGCCCGTGGCCCGGAGGGACCACTTATTGCCATGAGAGTTATTTTTATCTCCGCTGGTAACTCCTATGCCCGAGGAGCAACGTGGGGATCTGGAAGCCTCACTTCCTTGAGCTTATCTGATTGGATGACACCGCAATGTTATTTTTTTTCCCTCCGCCCGTGTCAAGCCCAATCTTAGGCGCTGCAATGCTCTCTTACTATAAATAGCGCACAGTGCTACAGCCACAAGTTTGCTTTTCATTTAAAAAAAAATAGATACTGCTCAAAAAAATAAAGGGAACACTTAAACAACACAATATAAACTCCAAGTAAATCAAACTTCTGTGAAATTAAACTGTCCACTTAGGAAGCAACACTGATTAACAATCAATTTCATGTTCTGTTTTGCACATTCGACCTTGTACAGAACAAAGTATTCAATGAGAGTATTTCATTCATTCAGATCTAGGATGGGTTCTTTGAGTATTCCCTTTATTTTTTTGAGCAGTGTATAAATGTATAATATAAGATACAAAAAAATGCAAAAGAAAATAGGAGAAAAGATACAGGAGAAAAAAAGAAAAGGGAGGGAAAGAAGGAAAAAGTGTTGACTTCTGCTTTGGTACAGTAAAATAAGATACGAGCATCAAATTTCAACTGTTTACTTTTACATAATAGTACAAAATAGCAACAAACCTATATAAAGTGATAAAACTATACATATTATCAAACTTTCATTTTTTTTCCCACCATTTTCCAAATAAAACCAAAAGTCATTGTATTTTTCCCCCCCTTTGATCAAAGCATTCAGTTTAGACACTCCGTCACTTTCTGCAGCCATTCTTCCATTGTGGAGATCAAAGTGTCCTTCCATTTTTGTACATAATCTGGTTGGTATCAAAGTTCCAATTCCCCTCCCCCCCAAGTCTTTTTCCATCAAGACCAAATGAATAGTTTCTAATTTTTAATTTTTATCGGGATGTAAATCCTAATCCAATACTCCTTTGCTGCATCCACCGTAACATTGCATTGGCATTTCCAACATTCCTTTGAAATACCTGCACACATTCTTGACAGCTTATCTGGGGTTAAATACCAATAAAAATCAAATTTTCTTTAAAAAACAAAACAAAACAGGAGCGGCGGAAGATTCTCCATGCAAAGCTCTTGGAAGTCACCCTTTTCTCAGGATCAATGGTTGTGCCTCTTCAGGCCTGGCTGGCTTCTGGCCAAGCCTCCGTCCAGTCTGCCTGTCAGCTGTCCTGCTTTTGGTCTGAAGTGAATCTCAAACTTCGCAAAATCTGATGTACATTTATTGTAAAATTCCTCTGGTTCATATCATCGCAGACTTCGTAGGAAGAGATGTATACCTAAGCCAGATCTCCCTCCTTCCCACCCACCCGAAAAAAAACAGCCCAGGGGGGAAAAACATGCTCCAGCTGCTTTCTCTAATCCTTCCTAGGGGCCTTCTGCTGCAAAATTAGCTGCCACTTCAGGTCTAACACAATTACACAGAATCCATACTGGCACGTGCAGGCAAGTTCTGGTTCGTGGACACATAGAAACACGGAAGATTGACGGCAGAAAAAGACCTCCTGGTCCATCTAGTCTGCCCTTATACTATTTCCTGTATTTTATCTTAGGATGGATATATGTTTATCCCAGGCATGTTTACATTCAGTGACTGTGGATTTACCAACCACGTCTGCTGGAAGTTTGTTCCAAGCATCTACTACTCTTTCAGTCAAATAATATTAAAATAAAATAAAATAAAATATAAAATAATAAAATAATAAAAATAATAAAAATAAAATAAATAAAATAAATAAAATAAATAAAATAAATAAAATAAATAAAATAAATAAAATAAATAAAATAAATAAAATAAATAAAATAAATAAAATAAATAAAATAAATAAAATAAATAAAATAAATAAAATAAATAAAATAAATAAAATAAATAAAATAAATACAATACAATAAATAAAATAAATACAATAAATACAATAAATAAATAAAATAAAATAAATAAATAAAATAAAGAAATAAAATAAAATAAAAGCAGCGTGCATGGAAGCAAAAAATCTCTCTGAAATCTCGTGCACACGTTTGTCCCCTCGCAAGATTTTGCTCCCTACACAGGTTCAGGAAGCAAAATTTAGCTCGAATTTGCACTTCCACACCAGAGCTGCATAGCTGTGCGCAATTATCCATATCAGTAAGAACCCACTAGTAGGCATGATGTAGGATGGCGTTTCCAATCCGCTGCTGCTCTCCTGTGTACAGGGCAGGCGAAGGGCCTGGAATGACAGCTGGTGTCTTACATTCACATCTGGAGGGGACCTGTACTCTGTGCCAGCCCCTCTCCTCTCCCCACGCTGGCTGGAAATCCCAAAAGCACCAACCCTGTCAGTCTTTGGCAAACCTTTGACGGCTGGGATGTTCCCCAGTGCTTTGGGCCAGCAAAGGATGTTGCTTTGTCTCAAGCCAAATGTCTGGCTTGCAACACGATTTAAGCAGCCATCTAAATCAGATACACAAAAACAGACGACTGGATTTTGGATGGACGATGAAATGGAAAATACTGATAGGCCAGATCACATGTGAGTTTACAGCACGTGTGTGCGTAAAAATAGAAGAAAACAAGCTTACCTTTCTTCTTTTTAGGACTTGGGCCTAGAAGAGAAAAAAAAATAGATGTGCATAAATATTTCTGTTGTTTGAAACCACGTCCCATATTTTATTTATTTATTTATTATTTGGATTTGTATGCCGCCCCTCTCCGAAGACTCGGGGCGGCTCACAACAAGTGAAAAAAACAATCCAATACATAATCCAATTAATTAAAATATTAAAAGTTTTTTTTAAAAAACCCTATACTAACATACACACACACAAGCATACCATGTATAAATTCAGCGGGCCCAGGGGGAGATGTTTAGTTTCCCCATGCCTGACGGCAAAGGTGGGTTTTGAGAAGTTTACGGAAGGCAGGAAGAGTAGGGGCAGTTCTGATCTCCGGGGGGAGTTGGTTCCAGAGAGTCGGTGCCGCCACAGAGAAGACTCTCTCCCTGGGGCCCGCCAACCGACATTGTTTAGTTGACGGGACCCGGAGGAGGCCCACTCTGTAGGACCTAATCGGTCACTGGGATTCGTGCGGCAGAAGGCGGTCTCGGAGATATTCTGATCCGATGCCATGAAGGGCTTTAAAGGTCATAACCAACACTTTGAATTGTGACCGGAAACTGATCGGCAGCCAATGCAGACTGCGGAGTGATGGTGAAACATGGGCATACCTGGGTAAGCCCATGACTGCTCTCGCAGCTGCATTCTGCACGATCTGAAGTTTCCGAACACTTTTCAAAGGTAGCCCCATGTAGAGAGCATTACAGTAGTCGAACCTCGAGGTGATGAAGGCATGAGTGACTGTGAGCAATGAGTCCTGGTCCAGATAGGGCCGCAACTGGTGCACCAGGCGAACCTGGGCAAACGCCCCCCTCGCCACAGCTGAGAGATGGTTTTCTAATGTGAGCTGTCTCTATATCTATTGACATCTGGTGAATAAAGAATAAAAATTCAATCTTCCATTCCTGCACTCAGTATATAAACAAGAACTAAGGGAACTAAAGTACAAATACTTCTATAATTATATTTTGCAATTTAATGTAGTCCTCGTCGGTCTCCTGCCAGAGCAAGAATCACCCCCAGAGGTGATAGAGCCCCAACAAACCCAGGAGGCAATCCCCCTCCAGTTCACGACATCCACACAGAACTTCACGGACAGAGGTTGACTGCTAAGGTGGAACGGTGATGTGTGCTCGCCCACGTGGCTCTGAGGGGTTGCGGAGTCCAGCACAATTCATCTTTTGACTCTTTGGTCCTCACAATCAAGAGAAAAAGGGGCTAAAATTGCTCTGCCTACAGGCCGCGCTTTTTGGGGTGATTCAGAGCAACCTTTTTTTAGGGACAAGTGAAATGTTTATTTATTTGTTTGTTTATATCCCACCTTTGTTGTTATTATAAGTAACTCGAGATGTCAGACATACTCCTTAGATTCACTTCTAGGAATCAAAATAAACAGAGGACCCGTTGTAAAACTCATGGCCCGTTCCCATGGAATTTTTAAAAAATGGAGCAAAAAAAGCCAACCCTGCAAAAAATACGACAAAATATCCGAGGAAAGAAGAATACAGACAATTATAAAATTACCTAAGCATTTAACCAATTTGTCTGAACATGCCTGAAGAAAAATAGAATAACCTGGTGAAAGAACTACAGTTGTGCAATTCCAGATAAATTTGTTGACTAGGAAGCGAGGCATCGAGCTCAAACTCAACCCTGACAAGACAGAGTGACTGTGGGTTTTGCCTCCCAAGGACAATTCCATCTGTCCGTCTGGCGGGTCCCAGGGGAACAGCCTCCTCTGTGGCGGCCCCAGCCATCTGGAATCAACTCCCCTCCAGAGATCAGAACTGCCCCCACCCTCCTTGTCTTTCATAAATTGCTTAACAGCCACCTGTATCGCCAAGCATGGAGGAATTGAGATATCTCCCCCAGGCTTATATAGTTTTATGTATGGTATCCTTGTGTTGTATGGCTTTAATTGACGGGTTTTTAGATGTTTTTTAAATATTAGATTTGTTACAAGGTCAGATTGTTATTATTATTGTTTTGAGCCGCCCCGAGTCTACGGAGAGGGGCAGCATACAAATCTAATAAATTAAATTAAATTAAAATTAAATTAAATTAAGTTCACAACAGAAAGGAGAAGTTTGAAGAGTTTGAAGAGGGGGGCTGCTAAGGTAGAACGGTGATGTGTGCTCGCCTCCGTGGCTCCGAGTGCTAGCAGAGTCCAGCACTATTATGCTACTGCACCTGGGCAGGTAGAAAAATCATGTACAGAGATGCAGGTGTGCCCATGTTTCGGCACAGTTTTTTGCTTCCATGCATGCCGAAATACGGGCGCACTTGTTTCTCCGTGCCTGCAAGGTAATAGCTGGGAAGATTTATTTATTTATTTATTTATTATTTATTAATCAAATTTGTATGCCGCCTCTCTCCGCAGACTCGGGGCGGCTAACAACAGTAATAAAACAATATAAACAAATCTGATATTTAAGTTAATTTTAAAAAGAAACCCCAATTTAAGAGACCAATCATACATATAGACATACCATGCATAAATTTTTTATAAGCCTAGGGGAAAGGAATATCTCAGTTCCCCCATGCCTGACGACAGAGGTGGGTTTTAAGGAGCTTACTAAAGGCAAGGAGGGTGGGGGCAACTCTGATATCTGGGGGGGGGGGTTGGTTCCAGAGGGCCAGGGCCGCCACAGAGAAGGCTCTTCCCCTGGGTCCCGCCAAACGGCATTGTTTAGTCAACGGGACCCGGAGAAGGCCAACGAGTCTTCGGAGAGGGGCGGCATACAAATCGAATAAATAATAATAATAATAATAATAACTCTGTGGGACCTAACTGGTTGCTGGGATTCGTGCGGCAGAAGGCAGTCCCGGAGGTATTCTGGTCCGATGCCATGAAGGGCTTTATAGGTCATAACCAACACTTTGAATTGTGACCGGAAACCAATCGGCAACCAATGCAGAATGCGGAGTGTTGGTGGGCATATTTAGGAAAGCCCATGATAGCTCTCGCAGCTGCATTCTGCACGATCTGGAGTTTCCAAACACTTTTCAAAGGTAGCCCCATGTAGAGAGTGTTACAGTAGTCGAGCCTCGAGGTGATGAGGGCATGATAGTTAGCAGCTAGTTAGGGCTGGGGGGGGGGGGAATACATTCAGAGTATAAGACGCACCCCACATTATCAGCCTCTTTTAGGGAGGAAAAAGTTGTGTCTTATACTCCGAAAAATACGGTACTACTCCAGAGAGCTGCCTTCAGAGAGCTGCATTCCTTCCGAAGCAGCCCAACCCTCTTTCAGAAGAGACAGACGTGATGATGCCTCTGTTTGGGAAGCATCCACCCACAAGCTTCCATCTTGTCAGATTTAGCCTCTGCTTATTGGCTCCCGCCCAGCCCATTCCTGAATTTTGGCATCGGTTCATGACACGCACAGCCTCACCTGGTTGAGGTGTCATGAAGAAACATAGCTAGTCTCAGCAGAATGGTGACACCCCTCCCCAAACTCTTCACGGCTGCCCCCCAATAGTTCCATACAGCAGTGTTTCCCAACCATGGCCACTTGAAGATATCTGGACTTCAACTCCCAGAATTCCCCAGCCAGCATTCGCTGGCTGGGGAATTCTGGGAGTTGAAGTCCAAATATCTTCAAGTGGCCAAGGTTGGGAAACATTGCCGTACAGAACGTAAGGAGCCCCTGGGGACCTGGTACTGCCTTGCGGCCATTTTGATGTCCCCAAAGACCATCAGTTGCTAGAGGCCTCCTCATGAAATTATTCCAGAAATAGAAGCATCCCAGAACATGGTCCCCGACCTCATCTGTGGGGATGATTCGGGAGGAGTCAGATGTATCTTTTAGTTTCTTTTATTAAAGATACATATAAATATAGAGAGAGAATTTTTAATTAGCTATAGGATATAAGATTAAAATTTGGATAAAAGAGTTTGTATTATTCTTTACATTGTTGTAACCTTTTGTAGTAAGACGGTGAGGGGAAAAAATTAATTTAGAATTTTAAGAATTGCTAATATTGTATAAAATTAACAGAAAATTTTACACGGGGAGAGATAAGAGCCTCCATTGAAGGAGTAATGAGAAAAGAAAAGTTTGTATATGATTGATTTTAAGCATTGTTGTTGTGTTTATAACTATATATTGTTTTACTTTATAGAAACATAGAAACATAGAAGTCTGACGGCAGAAAAAGACCTCATGGTCCATCTAGTCTGCCCTTATACTATTTTCTGTATTTTATCTTAGGATGGATATATGTTTATCCCAGGCATGTTTAAATTCAGTTACTGTGGATTTATCTACCACGTCTGCTGGAAGTTTGTTCCAAGCATCTACTACTCTTTCAGTAAAATATTTTCTCATGTTGCTTTTGATCTTTCCCCCAACTAACTTCAGATTGTGTCCCCTTGTTCTTGTGTTCACTTTCCTATTAAAAACACTTCCCTCCTGGACCTTATTTAACCCTTTAACATATTTAAATGTTTCGATCATGTCCCCCCTTTTCCTTCTGTCCCTGAACTCTGAGGGAAAGCAGTTACGTTTCCCCCTGCAAAGGCCTGTGGCTCTACGAGACAACCCTCCCCTAAGGAAACTGCCCATCAGAGTACAGTGATCCCTCGAGTATCGCGAGGGTTATGTTCCAAGACCCCTCGCGATACTCGATTTTTCGCGATATAGTGGTGCGGAAGTAAAAACACCATCTGCGCATGCGCGCCCTTTTTCCATGGCCACGCATGCACAGATGGTGGAGTTTGCGTGGGCGGCGGGGAAGACCCAGGGAAGGTTTATTCAGCCGCCCAGCAGCTGATCTGCTCGGCAGCGCCGCAGCAGCGAGGAGCCGAAGATCGGGGTTTCCCCGCCGCCCACGCAAAGGGGAAACCCCGATCTTCGGCTCCTCGCTGCTGCGGCGCTGCCGAGCAGATCAGCTGCTGGGTGGTCAAAGAAACCTTCCCTGGGTCTTCCCCGCCGCCCACGCAAAGGGGAAACCCCGATCTTCGGCTCCTCGCTGCTGCCCGCCCGCCGCTCGCCCGCCGCCCGCCGCTCAAGAGCAAGAGGGGGAGAGATAGAGAAAGAGAGAGAAGGAAAGAAAGAGATGAGAGAGGGAGGAAGAGAGTGTGAGAGAGGAAGAAGCAAGATAGAGAAAGAGAGAGAGAAAGAAAGATGAGAAAGGAAGAGAGTGACGTCATCGGGTGGGAAAAATCACGATATAGCGTTTCGCGAAGATCGAGATCGCGAAAATCGAGAGATCACTGTATTTTGCTTCTAAATCTTCTCTGAACATTGGGAGATTTTCCCTCAGTCATGTTGCTTCTGGCTTCAGGTGATATAGGACAGTCTATGGTCAGGTGATTCAGATGATATGAAAAGTAAGCTTCTACATTTAGGCAAGAAAAACAAAACGCGCAGGTACAGTATATACGGCACATTGCTCAACAGTAGTAACTGTTGAGGGATCTTGGAGTCCTAGTGGACAACTATTTAAATATGAGCCAGCTGTATGCAGCAGCTGCCAAAAAAGCCAACACAGTTCTAGGCTGCATCAACAGAGGGATAGAATCAAGATCACGTGAAGGGTTAATACCATTTTATAAGTCTTTGGTAAGGCCACACTTGGAATACTGCATTAGGTTTTGGTCGCCACGATGCAAAAAGGATGTTGGGACTCTAGAAAGAGTGCAGAGAAGAGCAATAAAGATTATTAGGGGACTGGAGGCTAAAACATATGAAGGACAGTTGCAGGAACTGGGCATGGCTAATTTAATGAAAAGAAGGACCAGGGGAGACATGTTAGCAGTCTTCCAATATCTCAGGGGTTGCCACAAAGAAGAGGGAGTCAAACTATTCTCCAAACCACCTGAGGGTAGAACAAGAAGCAATGGGTGGAAACTAAACAAGGAGAGAAGGAACTTAGAACTAAGGAGAAATTTCCAGATAGAGAGAACAGTTAATCAATGGAACAGCTTGCCTCCAGACGTTGTGAATGCTCCAACACTGGAAGTTTTTTAAGCAGATGTTGGATAACCATTTTATATACTTATTTGTTTGTTTGTTTATTTGTTTGGATTTATACATCAGCCCTCTGCAAGGACTCGGGGCAGATTACAATACATAAAAAAGAAGAACAATACAATACAATTGTCTAAATCCAATTAATTTAAAAAACAAAATGTACTAGTCTATAAAACCCAGTATTATTTAAAAAATCAATCATACCCAGTCAAACAACAACTATACATAACATTCATCGAGCAGGTGGCTGGAATCTAATCGGCCCAAGCCTGGTGGCACAGATAGGTCTTTAAACTTTTACAGAAAGCGAAGAGGGTGGGGGCAGTATGAATCTCTGCAGGGAGCCGATTCCAGAGGACTGGGGCCCCCACGGAGAAGGCTCTTCCCCTAGGCCCCGTCAACCGACATTGTCTGACTGACGGGACCTGGAAAAGGCCGACTCTGTGGGACCTAACAGGTCGCTGGGATTCATGTGGTAGAAGGTTCCATAGATAATCTGGCCTGATGCAATGTAGGGCTTTATAGGTTATTACCAACATTTTGAATTGCATCCAGAAATTATAAGTATTCAGGGAGCACTGTAAACCACTGTGGAGTGGTATATAACTCTTAAATACTATTGCTATTAATCCATTTCTGTAGGATGTCTGGTCCCAACCTGTGACCCCTGCCCAGAGCAAGCAAAATCCACAAGATCTGGGTGGAATTCAGATGGCCTTCTTTCAACCCAAACCTGGGTTGGTTTGATGACAACAACAACACTACTCATGGTTGGGGGTTAGGGTGAGATCTCACAGCTGTTGTGGAGATCCCACAAGGTGGACCTGCGTTCTAAGAGAGGAATCCAGCTGTCATTCCAGAAAGTGGTGTGTTTTTCCCTCGAAAGGGCTGTTTCTGCATATCAGCTGCAGTCACAATCACAGCAGCACAGCTGCTGGCGTTAATGTGCAATGCCTGAGTGTGTCTAGGTCTATTTACAGCAGGTTGAAGCTTGCCAGAGTGAAGTCTTGCGTCTCTTCTTTCTTCACCTCTCGACTAACAAAAGTTGACAGAAATACTACTCATCTGAGCAAGCACTAAAATCTTTTGGAACCAAAAGTGGACATGATTCATTTTAGAGATAGGGATAAACAGAAAGACAAACAGACAGGGTGGATAAAAAACAACAGGTTTTTTTTAACGGTTTTTGAAATTTAAATCAGATTATTTCTAATTTTTATCAAATTTATTTGAATAAAATGCTTTTGGAGTAAAAATCTAACTAAACATAGTTTCCATTTCAGATACATTAATAATAATAATAGTTTATTCAGCATAAAATGGAGCTTGGTTATGCAGCATGAGGCTGTATATTCTGTATATTCTGCAATATTGGGACTGTCGGTGAGTCAACAGCAGGTCAGAGAAGGAGTTTATTTAAATCAAGTGTTTTCACTTCTGATTTAAATCATGTTTTAAATTGTGATTTTAAATTGACTTGATTTAAATCAAATCAACCCTTCAGACAGACAAAAAAGGAGGGTGGGGGCAGGCCATAACATTAGATGTGTTCCAGTTCTGTTTGCTTGCAATGGATCCTAGATCATGGCACTTCTTTTTAAAAAGGCTTTAAAAAGATTATGAATATGATGGGTTCGTAATTCCTGCTCCATTTTAGGGAAGTCATTTCTTTGGGTTTTTACACTAAACCGTAATGCACTGTTGCTAGCAAAGGACACTGGAACATTTGTTAGACTTTAAGAAATGATATAAGAAAAATCACTGGTTTTGATTAGAGTGATAAAATATTTCACAATTAATAATATTTTGCCCACAATGGTGCCCCTGCGTGTCCGTGCGCGATTTTACTACCTGCCCAGGTGCAGTAGCATAATTGTGCTGGATTCCGTCACCATTCCACCTTAGCAGCCCACCTCTGCCAGGACATTGCAATCATCATAAACATGAGTCAGTTGCCAAATGTCTGGAGTTTGATCATGTGACCCTGGAGATGCTACAGTGGTCATAAGGGTGAAAAATGGCCATAAAGTCATTGTAACATTTGACAGTCACTAAATAAATGGTTTTAAGTTGAGTATAACCTGTATTGTTTGGGTGGAAGATGTTTTGATGCTCCAGACAGAAATGGTATTTGAGGGGGGAGAAGAAAAAAAGCAGCTTAATCACAGAAACAATCTTCAGCTGGCCACTTCCTCTCAGCCCAGCCAGACTCACAAGGCTGGGTGGGCTGAAGGGCCACGAAGAAGGAAGCACTAGACATATATATCCCCTCAAGTGCTTGGTGGAAAGATGGGTCACCTAACATCAAAAACGTCATCAACGGTGCCAGCTCAGGAAGCTCAAACTGTCCAAGGAGCTGATGATCCAGTTGTACAGAGGCATCACTGAGTCTGTCATCTGTGCCTCTATAACTGTCTGGTTTGGTTCTGCAACCCAACAAGACCGACACAGATTTCAGAGGAAAATCAGAACTGCAGAAAAAACAATTGCTACCAACCTTCCTTCCATTGAGGACCTGTATACTGCAACTTGGGCGTCCTCCTCGATCCACAGCTCACATTAGAGAAACATCTTTCAGCTGTGGCGAGCGGGGCGTTTGCCCAGGTTCGCCTGGTGCACCAGTTGCGGCCCTATCTGGACCGGGACTCATTGCTCACAGTCACTCATGCCCTCATCACCTCGAGGCTCAACTACTGTAATGCTCTCTACATGGGGCTACCTTTGAAAAGTGTTCGGAAACTCCAGATCGTGCAGAATGCAGCTGCGAGAGCAATCATGGGTTTCCCTAAATATGCCCATGTTACACCAACACTCCGCAGTCTGCATTGGTTGCCAATCAGTTTCCGGTCACAATTCAAAGTGTTGGTTATGACCTATAAAGCCCTTCATGGCACCGGGCCAAATTATCTCCGGGACCACCTTCTGCCGCACAAATCCCAGCAACCGGTTAGGTCCCACAGAGTGGGCCTTCTCCGGGTCCCGTTACTAAACAATGTCGTTTGGCGGGACCCAGAGGAAGAGCCTTCTCTGTGGTGGCCCCGGCTCTCTGGAACCAACTCCCCCCAGAGATTAGAATAGCCCCCACCCTTCTTGCCTTTCGTAAGCTTCTTAAAACCCACCTCTGTCATCAGGCATGGGGAAACTAAGATATTCTTTCCCCCTAGGCCTCTACAATTTATATATGGTATGTTTGCATGTATGATTGGTTTTAAAATAAGGGTTTTTAGCTGTTTTAGTATTGGATTGTTGCATGTTGTTTTTACCACTGTTGTTAGCCGCCCCGAGTCTACGGAGAGGGGCGGCATACAAATCCAATATATAAATAAATAAATAAATAAATAAGTCAAAAAGAGGGTGGGGAAAATATTTACTGACCACTCACATCCTGGACATAAACTGTTTCAACTCCTACCCTCAAAATGTCGCTATATAGCACTGCACACCAGAACAATTAGACACAAAAACATTTTTTCCCAAATGTAATCACTCTGCTAAACAAATAGTTCCCTCACCACTGTCAAACTATTTACTATTACTATTACCATTAATCTTTTCATTGTTCCCATCACCCATCTCCTCCCACTTTTGACTGCAGGACTGTAACTTGTTGCTTGAATCCTTATTATTTATATTGACTGGTTCCTAATATGATTGGTTTCCTTATTTTGCATGGACTATTATTAATATTGTACCTTATGATTCTTGACAAGCTTATATTTTCTTTTATGTACACTGAGAGCATCTGCACCAAAGACAAATTCCTTGTGTGTCCAATCACACTTGGTCAATAAAGAATTCTATTCTATTCTATTCTTAATCTTTGATGTAGGACCCCATTTGTTGGGAGACAATCTAAAGGATGCCAACTCACTTTCTGATCCTTCGCTGTTCTTGCTTCTTTTGTTTCTGCGCAAGTGGTGGCTTTCTTCTTTAAAGAGGGGCCTCTCCTCGGGGGAGAAGAAATTCAGCCAGGCCATCTAAGAGAAGAAGGGCAGAAGTCAGCATGGGCCAGCACAGCACAAATAATTCACTTAAGGCAGTTTGGAAAAACAAATAATGCACATTGCTAAAATTAGCAACTTTGACAATTAAAATGTAAGAGCAGCAGCCAAACTACATCCAGCTCGATTTCCAGAGAAGCAGTTGTGATATTGAATAAACACGAGACCTATGAGAGGTCGGGGGGGGGGGGGAATGAAAAACTGATAATTATATTGCCACCAGTTTAAAGAGTCACACAAAGGGAATCAAAATATTTTTAGCAGGATATTAAAACTGTTCTGTTATGAATAATTTGGAATAAATGTCCACATTTCTATTTTTAAAGTATTCTATTGATATGAAGATCACCTAGAAAGTAATACATCACATTTTTTTCCTTAGCCTACAGTAATGGTAAGAATGCAAACTTTAGGTATACGTTATTTGTATTGTCAGGAGTGTGAGTGTATATTTTGCATTTCTTCAGACAGATAGTGTAGCTGCAGCTGTATTTTGAAATGGCGTCTGTAAGTGATGTACGTTACAAGCAGCATGTCGTCATTGAATTTCTCACTATGGAGAAAGAAACTGTTGGAAACATTCACAAACGTTTGTGTACAGTTGATGGAGAATCTGCAGTCGACAGAAGTATGGCTAGTTACTGGGCACAGAGGGGGAGGCCATTAGAAGACAGTTCGGCAGAGCTCCAAGAGTTGCAGCGTTCGGGATGGCCAGCCACGGCTGTCACACTTCTGTGTGTAATGTTTGTGAATGTTCCCAACAGTTTCTTTTTCTGCAGTGAGAAATTCAATTACGAATACAAAGAAATTACACACAAGAAAGAATGATGTTTCTTCTACACTCCCTATTTTTCCATGTAATCTCTGTCCCGTTCTATGGCCTCCCTCCAATGAGACACAACGGTGTGTATGCCCTGTCGGTACCACTCCTTGTTCGGGTCACAAAGCCATTTCTGCAGTGTGCGAATCATCTCTTTGCCTTCATAATGGCCTCACCCTCTGCCCAGTAACTAACCGTACTTTTGTTGACTGCAGATTCTCCATAAACTGTACACGAACGTTTGTGAATGTTCCCAACAGTTTCTTTCTCCACAGTGAGAAATTCAATGATGACACGCTGCTTGTAACGTACATCACTTACAGGCGCCATTCTGAAACACAGTTGCAGCTACACTATCTGTCTGAAAAAATGCAAAATATACACTCGCACTCCTGACACTTCAAATAATGTATATCTAAAGTTTCGTATTCGTACTATTACTGTAGGCTGAGAAAAAAAATGTGGTGCATTACTTTCTGGGCGACCCTCGTATTAATTTTTATAGTTTTAAATTTTCTAATTTGTTTGAAACTACTAAATTTGGACTTCAAAGGACAATTCAGAGAAATAGTTTTGTAAGAAAAAAAATGAGATCCTGCCACCTATCGCTCAGCTCCATGTTTTTGATCTCTGACCTAACCTCATATCTAATGCTTCCTTCTGAAAACCCATGTGGGGCTCAACATAAGATGGTACGAAGCAGGAAGTGGAGATTCCTGCAGAAGGAATACCAACACACGGCCCCCTTTGGAGGGGAGTGCAGCTACACCTGGAATTACAACCATCGTCAACCTGTTCTGCAAAGGGAAAGTCCACAATGGACAAGCACCAACACAATGATAGGTAACCACCAGTAACATGTCAAACAGATGACAAAAGCAATGAAACTCTTCTCAATCAATCAGAATAGAGCTGGAAGGGACCTTGGAGGTCTTCTAGTCAAACCCTCTGCTCAAGCAGGAGACTCTGTACTGTTTCAGAGAAATGGCTGTCCAATCTCTTCTTAAATACTTAAAGCGGCAAGACTGAGCTACACACAGAACTGGAAAAAATTAATTATACCAACAGAACCAACTGGTAATTAGAAAATAGGCGTTGATTGCTTACCTGAACGCCTCTTCTCGTACGGTGAGCGGGTACAGCAGTCACATGGGTTGCTCATGTCCAATCCGGTGAAACTGAGCCTAGTGTTAAAAAAGCTTGCCGGATCCGCCCCTTCCCCAGAATTCGCGAATCCATAGACTAGGCTCAGCTGTGAAGCTCTATAGTGTTCAACTCTCATAGTTAAAGGAAGAAAAGTTATAGGAAGGAAAAGAAGACACATACAAGGGCGGGAAGTGACTGCTGTACCCGCTCACTGTACGAGAAGAGGCGTTCAGGTAAGCAATCAACGCCTATTCTCCGTACTGAAGGAGCGGGTCCAGCAGTCACATGGGACATACCCAATAGATGGTCCCTAGGGTGGGATTAGATTGCTATCGTGTGAGATAACGGATTGGAGTACCCTTCTGCCGAAGGCAGCGTCCGCTGAAGCGTAAGAATCAATCTTGTAGTGCCTGATGAAGGAGTTTGGCGAGGCCCAAGTGGCTGCTTTGCAGACCTCCTCCAACGGGGCTTGAGTCGCCCAAGCGGCCGAGGTGGCTGCGCTCCTGGTGGAATGCGCTGTGATGTTCCTTGGAACTGAGAGGGAGGCCGACTCATAGGCCTTAGATATAGTCCCTCTGATCCAACGGCCTATTACTGTTGAAGACACTTTGGCCCCCATGACTCTGGGGTGATAGGCTATAAAAAGTGCTTCTGACCTCCGAAAAGGTCCTGTGCGTTGGATATAGATTCTCAGCGCTCTAATGAGATCCAGGGTGTGCCATCTAATTGCCAAAGGATGGTCTCGTTGGAGGGAGAAAGAAGGTAGAACAATATCCTGAGTTCTGTGGAACATGGAACTGACCTTGGGTAAGAAGGTGGGGTCCAGTCGCAAGACTACCTTGTCTTGATGGAATTGACAAAGGTCCTGCCTGATTGAGAGGGCAGCCAGCTCCGAAATGCGTCGGGCAGAGGTAATAGCCACCAGGAATGCTACTTTAAAGGATAGGTACCTGAGGGACGCCGATTTTAAGGGTTCGTATGGTGCCTGCGTGAGGGAATGGAGAACCCGTGGCAAATCCCAGGATGGATACCTGTGGACCCTGGACGGTCTGAGGTTGGCTATGCCCTTGAGGAATTCCTGAACTGCTGGGAAGGATCGGAGAGGCTGTCTGCGGGGGCCCCCTAGGACAGATGAAATGGCTGCCAGATGACGCCGGAGGGTGCTGGTGGAAAGTCCTTTATGGAAACCTTGCATAAGGAAGGAAATGATTCTGTGAATGGGAATGCACAGGGGAGAGATGCCTTCCTGTAGACACCACTGGTGAAACTTGGACCACGTGTGGTCGTAGATTCGATTGGTCGAGGCCCTCCTGGCCTTCAAAATGACCTCCACTGTATCGGGGTCGTGACCACGCAGTTCTAAGTCTCTCCTGATAACAGCCAGGCGGTGAGGTGGAACCACTCCGGGTCTGGATGGAAAGAGGCCCCCTGCCGCAGCATATCCGCCGAAACGGGGAGTCGCCAAGGGTCCTGGATGGACAACTGTTGGAGATCCGCGAACCAGGGCCGGCGGGGCCAATGAGGGGCGATTAAGATTACCCGGGCCCTCTCGGTGAGGACCTTGTGAATCACGTCCGGGAGAATTGGAATTGGAGGGAATGCGTAAAGTAGGCCTGGAGGCCAGGGGCTCCGGAGGGCATTGATTGCTTCCGCTCCCGGGGATGGAAATCTGGAAAAGAAGCGAGGGAGTTGGGCGTTCGCGTTGGTCGCGAAGAGATCCAGGATTGGTAGACCGAACCTGAGGCTGATTTGATGGAACAGGTCTTGATGGAGGTTCCACTCTCCTGGGTCTAACGTTGCTCGAGATAGCCAATCCGCCTGGACGTTGAGGCTCCCCGAGATGTGGTCGGCTAGGAGCGACCGAAGATGTTTTTCCGCCCAAAGGCCTAACTTGAGGGCCTCCCTCATGAGAGCCTTGGATCTCGTGCCCCCCTGTCTGCAGATATGGCTTTTCGTGGCAATGTTGTCGGTGAGAATGAGAACGTGCCGGTTGGGGATGCGAGGAGAGAATTGCTTCAGAGCCAGGGAGACGGCTCTTAACTCTAGCCAATTGATTGGCTTGGAAGCTTCCTCCGGGGACCACGTGCCCTGGGCTATCATCCCCTGGGCGTGGGCTCCCCATCCCGATAGACTGGCATCTGTGGTGATGACAAATTGATCCGGGCACCTGAACGGGGATCCTTTGTCCATGGCCGGAGACTTCCACCACTTGAAGGATCTGCGAACCATTGGTGGGATGACAATGCGACGATTTGAGTTGCTGTGCCCCGATCTCTGAAAGGGTAATAGGAGCCACTGAAGTTCCCTAGCATGAAGGCGCGCCCAGGGAATGATGCCTATGCATGACACCATCTTCCCCAAAAGGGAAGACAAGATTACTATGGATACTGAAGGCTTTGATAAAATGCCAGAAATTAACTCCCCTATACTGAATTTTCTCTCGGGAGAGAGAAACACCTGGGAGGATTCTGAATTAATAATGGATCCCAGGTGTAATATGGATGTGGACGGTTGGAGATGACTTTTATCAAAATTGATGGAAAATCCATGGTCCTGAAGGACTGACATGGTGATAGAAAGGTCTGTTTTCACTTTCTCTAGGGAGTTCCCATGAATCAAAATATCATCAAGATAACATAAAATGTGGATGGGAGACGCCCGGATATAGGCCGCCAGGGACCCCAAGAGCTTTGTAAAGACCCGAGGGGCCGAGGAAAGGCCAAATGGCATCGCCCTATACTGGAAATGCCTGCCTTGAAAGGAAAAACGTAAAAATTTTCTGTGGCATTTGGCTATAGGAATGTGAAGGTAGGCCTCAGTAAGGTCTAAAGAGGCCATGAAATCTCCCGTGTGGATGGCGGCCAAAATAGAAGATAAGGAGTGCATCTTAAACTTTCTATATTTGATGAATAGGTTCAGCTTCTTTAAATCCAAAATCGCTCTCCAACCTCCGGAGGACTTTGGAACCATAAATAGAATGGAATAAAAACCTAGGCCCTTCTGACCGGCAGGAACCGGTTGAATGGCTCTGATGGACAATAAGTGAGAAATGGCCTCCTCCATACGGTTACAATCTGAGGAGGACCTGGGAGAAGGGCAAGAAATAAAACGTTTTGGGGGGGGAGAAATAAACTCTAACAGGAGGCCAGTTTGAACCGTATCAATGACCCAAGGGTCCTTGGAAGTGAGACGCCAATTAGAGGCGAAATGGGCTAGGCGACCCCCTATGGGAATAGAAGAAAAATTACCATCTAGGTTTCTTTGAAGCCCTGTTAGATGACGCTCCCCTTTGGAAGCGAAAAACTCTGCCCCTGGGGTTCCTACTTTGGGAATGAAAGCGAGGGGAATACTGACCTGGAGATCTCTGATAGGAAGCCGCTTGGTCTTGCTGGCGCCCTGGGCGACGAAAGGACTGCGTTTTGGTAGCCTTTTTGGTAGTTGGACCCAAAACTTTCTTCTTGTCCGTGGTTTCCGTGAGGAGTGGATCCAGAAGATCACCGAAAAGAAGGTCGCGCTTTAAGGGTCCCTGGGATAACTGCCACTTCTGGCGTACTCCCGCTTGCCAAGGGCGAATCCATAGGAGTCTTCTTGCCGTTGTAGAAGCTGCAATAGACTTAGCAGAGAATCTAGTAGATTGTAAGGTGGCATCGGCCACGTACTGGGCAGCTGCAAAGACCTTGTTGAAGTCTTGTTGACCTCTCAAATCATCGGGAGGAATATGCTGTTGAAGTTGGCGAAGCCACAGAAGCATGGCTCTGGAGAAAAAAGAAGCCGCTGCAGAACTTTTAATGGCCCAGGAATCTGCGGTGAATCCTCTTTTGAGCATTTGTTCAATCCGCTTGTCCTCTGGGCGAAGGACTTCCCCTGCTTCGCCTGGCACAGCCGCCGCCGAGTGAAGGATCTTGACAGGTTCATCCGGTTTAGGAAAAGACAGGAGCTCCTCATAGGAAGAGGAAAGTTTGTACAATTTTCTATCCTTGGTAGAGGGGTTAAGGCCAGAGGCTGGGAAATCCCACTGTTTAAGTAAAGCATCTTTAAACAATTTAGGCATAGGAATTACCTCATTATCCTCCTGTTCCTCTGTGAAGTAAGGTAAATTTTCCTCCGGGGGATCAGTGGATGTGGAGGCCTGTTTCTCCTGGGCCGCTAATCCCGTAGAAATTCTAGCTTTGAGGAGGAGAGATTTGAACAATTGAGAAGGAAAAATAGTAATTGGAGAAGGAAACTTTATTTGGGATTCCTCATCATCTGAGAGGCCTTGAAAGGGATCCTCATCCTCCTCCATATCCTCATATTCGTCCTGAGAGGAATCTGAATCATCCTGAATAGGAGCTCTAACCGCTGGGGAAGAACCCAAGGGGCGGGAGGGACGAGGAAGAGGAGGAGGTAGGGAAAGCTCATTGATGGTAGAGAGTTTGGCATCAATGGCCTTGGACAACACAGAAAAAATAGATTGGAATTCAGGAGGTAAATTAGAAATATCAGCAGGAATGGCAGAAGAATTCCTGAAGGCCTGGGAGGATCCTGGCTGGGGGGAATCTTCAATAATATCTGGTTCCTCTGGACCTATTCCCCATAGGTTAGGCTGGGGTCTGTCTAGGTTTGGCTCATCCAGAGATAACACAGGGACCCCAGAAGGAGGCAGACTAGAAGCCTCTGGGGGGTCTTGACTATTGAGTACTTGGGCCTGTACTTTCAAACGTTTTGCTGATTTGTCATGGATTCTTTGTAGGGCTAGGTCCCTTCTCTTCTCAGCCCTGGTGACCTTGGTCGAGGGGCGGGCCCCTGGAGAAGAGGAGGAGGAGGCCTGGGGAATACTAGTAATCTCATCGCCTGTAGGCCTGGCCTCTCTGGGACCTTTAGTTGTGCCTCTCTTGGGAAAAGTAGCCATAGTCTGACAATTAACAGAAGACAAGGCTGAGCCAATAACTGAATAATTAGGGAGAAGAATTTCAAGGACTTCCCAAGAGGAATGGATCCTGCTCCGAGGCCTCGGAGCTGCTGAGACTTGAGGTCAATCTGGGCAAACCCAGAGTTCGTGTCCCCAAATCCAGCGGGGCCAGCCTCCCTAAACTTTTAAATTAAAGTAAACCAAGGCACTCTGGTTGGAGGCTTAGCCGGTGGAGAATTAAGCCTGGGCGTCCCAAAGCCCACTCCGGGATCCACGCGGTGGACTGAGGCCTACGCGGCTGGCAGGAGGCCAACACGAGAGGCCTAAATTTTAAAAAAGGGCGCGAAGGCCTTCGCGCCGAAAAAAATCGCTCCGTAATAGAATTCTTAAAGGAGAAGCGATCGACTAAGTCCAGGAGACTAGAAGCGTCTCACTCCGCAGGAGGTATTATTTTAAGCCCTTTAATAGTAATACAATAAGGAATCAATAAATCAATACTTGCACCAAAACCTCCAGGCCAAAGGATTAAAAGAATCCACAAGCGGCAGCAGGAATCGTAACCGGCAAACCGCCGGGGGAAAACGAAACCGCAACTTCTCCAAGGAAAAAAGCCGAGCCACAGACGGCTGGCGCTATTAGTGCAAGTAAATAATAAAGATAAAACAATTCTTACTACTCTTGAAGGAAAAGATCGAAGGGAAGGTGTTAGAATGTTGAACGAGCTATCACAATACAACCGCAGGATATGCGAACTGAGCGAATTCTGGGGAAGGGGCGGATCCGGCAAGCTTTTTTAACACTAGGCTCAGTTCCACCGGATTGGACATGAGCAACCCATGTGACTGCTGGACCCGCTCCTTCAGTACGGAGAAATACTAGAACACGCAAACACGAATAAAATTACACTAGAATTGCAAAATAAACAGGAAATGAATATTATACTGTATGTGGGAAATTTTATAAATGGATAGAGGAGAAGATGGTAAAACAAAAGGGGATAATGTAGAAACGGCAATGTAAAAAGAACCTTATTTCAAATAGAAACATAAAAAAAGAAGATTGACGGCAGAAAAAGACCTCATGGTGCATCTAGTGTGCCCTTATACTATTTCCTGCATTTGCATAAATATGTAAAGGCTTTTGTAATTTTTGTGTATTGTGAATTGCGTCCCACTCCCTGCAGCTAAAAAAAACCCCATTCTCCAAAGTCATTCAGCCCCCCTGCATGTACCCGGGGGTACATGCTCAACTATTTGAGAAGCAATGAACTAAGCCAAGCATGCCCTATTCACGTCAGTAGAGGAGGCCTTTAAATTTGCTGCCTTTCAACCAATGAACTAAACAGTTCGGCTTCATAACTTTAAGCTTAGTAATAGCACAAATCAATCTTTTGGAGACAGTTCTTTGAGAAGCAAAGGGGCTGGGAATAGTGGAGTTAGACACTATCATCAAATGATCTAACAGCACTGCAATTCTTTGGCACATGCGTTTCTTCATAATGACACAGGTTTAGTTCAGCATGGATGATATGATCATTAAACAGGTGCTGAAGTTAGTATAAAGTTTCAAAAAGAGTATAATACCTCAACCCCAAGGAATGTGCAGTTTGCCTTAGGGAGGTCATTCCACCTGATTTCACATCTTATCCTTCACATTGCAATGCCCAAGGTAACGCAAGAGAAAAATCTGGGTTTTTGTGTAACAGAAAACCAACATTTGAGTCATAGAAGGTCGCAAATTTTAATCATGCTACTCAGAAACAGCCAAAGTCCAAAACTGTCCTTATGTCCCAAATCCCAGTGCTTAGCATGTAAGGTAATAAAATCCCTTCCCTGGGTCCAGAACCAACCTGGCCCAGGTTCCCAAGAATCCTGTTCAGGGAAGGAAGAGTAGACATTATTTTTATATTAACCCTTAGTTTCCCTGAAGCCGGTTCCTACAGTTGCTATCTATTAAATCTAAGTGTAAACAGATTCTCTCAGTACGGAAAGGCAAAGCCCATTGTTGAATAACGTAATAACGGCTGAAATAGCCAACTGGTAAATGCAAACACAACTTCAACAGAAATGTTCAATGCTCACTCCAATTGGTCAGAACTCTTACGAGAAGTTTGCTTAGTGCCTTCTGATAGAACGGCATGGAGATTTCATCAATGAAGCAATGTGTACCTCATCCTTTGACCCCTTTGTATTCTAGTATTCTCAGAAATCCAGGAAAGAAAGTGCCACTCACAGCAAATCAATTAAACCTGGACAGATAAGCAAAGAACCCAGACAGAAGCCCTTGACAGAAGAAGGCAGCAAGTGAACAGGACCTTGGATAGCTCTTTCTGAGAGTGGAACAAAGCAAGGAAGGCTTTGTGTAGGTTCCCTCTTTAGCCATTTCCACTCTCCTGTGACAGATTAAACCCTGGGTTTTTTTTTTTTTAAAAAAAGACTATTGTTTTTTAAAATAGCATTTTAAAAAACAATATCATAGATATACTTTCAGTATATCTGCATTGATTAATAAACAAAAGAAAAATAATCAGTCCCGTATCTTTTTCATCACAATATTTACATTCAAACATTATTTCTTTAACACATCAGTCAATATAGTTAAATAATATTACTTACAACTGAGGACATCAATCAATTTACGGTAATTGTATATTACTATTTACAATTGTAGGATTTCTATATACAGTGTTCCCTCAATTTTCGTGGGGGATGCGTTCCCAGACTGCACGCGAAAGTCGAATTTCCGCAAAGCAGAGATGCGGAAGTAAATACAGTATTTTTGGCTATGAACAGTAAGTATCACAAGCCTTCCCTTAACACTTTAAACCCCTAAATTGTAATTTCCCATTCCCTTAGCAACCATTTAGATTATTACTCACCGTGTTTATTTATTAAAGTTTATTAAAAAAAATATTTATTAAAGGCGGACAAAAGTTTGGTGATGTCATATGACGTGATCAGGCGGGAAAACCCGTGGTATATGGAAAAAAACGCAAAGTATTTTTTAATTAATATTTTTGAAAAACCGCGGTATAGACGTTTTGCAAAGTTCGAACCCGCGAAAATCGAGGGAACACTGTATACATTTTCCATTACAGTGTTCCCTCGATTTTCACGGGTCCGAACTTTGCGAAAAGTCTATACCGTGGTTTTTCAAAAAAATATTATTTAAAAAATACTCCATGGTTTTTTTTCACACCAAGGGTTTTCTGGGGCTGCTGTGCGTTTTACCTCTCCTACTGCCCCCCTCCACCTCAGTGGTCCTGCTTCTTTAAATAAAACTCCGTTTCCGCCCCAGCCTTCCGATCCCACCGCTTTAATTCTTGGAGCATTGGTACGCTTCAATTGAAGCCGAGCCTTACTGGTGCCCGCCGCCGCAGCAGCGAGCGCAGCAAAGCCCCCTGGTTGCCACCCCATTGCCCCTGTGGGTTCTGGGGTTAAGTAAAACCAGAAATGGAGGAGGGAGGGGGAGGAAGGAAGGAAAGAAAGGGAGCATCTCTACTTCACGGAAATTTGGCTTTCGCAGGGGGTCTTGGAACGTATCTCCCGCGAAAGTCAAGGGAACACTGTACTATTAACTCTGACTGTCACTTATGGGTTTTCTGTTTATTTTTCTTAATTCCATCCATTTGTACCATTTCTCCAGGGATGGACTACTGCCCAGACCGGGGGGGGGGGATGCAGTGGGGTAGCAAAAATGGAGCTCCACCCCAGGGCACCCAATTTGCACTGAAAGATGTTGAGAGAAAATGCAGGGCATCTTGCATTAGCCACGCCGACAGTATGGTAGTAAAACTTTTGGTAGCCCTTCACTGTATTGCTCCCATGTTTGATAGCATTCTGATTCTTTTTGACCTCTTAATTCCAATGTGAGTTTGTCCATCTTGGAGCAATCAAAATTTTATTAATTATTGCTTTTTCTGGAGGTATCTCAGTGTTTTTCCAAAATTGGGCAAAATTCTGGCTGCAGTCATTATGTATAATATCAGATATTTTTAGCCCTTGTTATAATCTTTTTTGAAAATTCCCAGTAGGAAAAGCTCTGGTGTGAATTCTACTGTTACATGCATAATTTCTTGTAGCCATTTGTGTTGATTTTTAGCAATCTGACATCTGCAGCAGTGCGGAGGCAGAGATTATCTTTTAAATTCTCAATCTCAATCTCTTATCTTGCATGCAGTAGCTCCCTACATTTAAATGACCACCTAAAAGATGAAAAGTCTGCATGAAGGCAAGGCTCAGTGCCGGACAAATTTATGGAATTTAAATTAACGATAGAAGATCTGGATGGAATGATATTTCAGGGTTGCTTTTCGGTACTGAAAAGTTGTGCAGTACCCCTGGTCTAGCTCACACTACTGAGCCAATTGGCCTGAATGAGATGGTCTTGTGGACTTCAATTCCCAGAATTTTGGGAGGAAGTCCACAAGTTTTAAAGTTGCCAAGGTTGGAGACTCCTGCACTATATTAATGCCTAGAATAGTGTCTTCTAAATTATGATCAAGTGTCCTGTCTATAATTGAGCAAAAATATTTGTAAAACTACTGGGCACTAGTGGTGCATTTCATGCCTTGCAATCTGTATCCTCTGCAGTTATAGTAGATGCTTGGAACAAACTTCCAGCAGGCGTGGAACATAGATCCATCCTAAGATAAAATTCAGGAAATAGTATGAAGGCAGACTAGATGGACCATGGGGTCTTTTTGTGCTGTCAATCTTCTTTGTTTCTATTCTGGATAGATATTTCCCTGTGTCTTCTTTTGCAAGCTTCTATTTCAAGTTTATTTTATTTATTTGTCAAACAATGATAGCGTGGTAATTTGTACAAATAAAACATTAGATAAGTAATGATAAAAAGAAACAAAAGAAGACAATAGGACAGGGACGGTAGGTACAATGGTGCGCTTATGCACGCCCCTGGGTCTAAATTATAAAGTTTTTTTAATTGGTTTTTATAGTAATAATAAAACATTCACACAACACATAACAATGTGCTCAATGCTCAAAGTGCCCATCACCAAACAGCATTCATACTCCTCCACCAAAATGGGGGCATTTTTTCTATATACCATTTTAACTTAAGAGTATATTTGGACGAACTGAACTTTCATAGTTCGGGTCCGTGCAGAACTTTGTGGTGTTCGGCATACTGAACCCGAACCCAGACTTTTTTTAAAGTCCGTGTTCAGGTTCGGTGTTCAAACGAACTCCGTGATATGCCAATCAAGAGCCATGTTGTAAGCCGGAGCCATGCTGTATCCAGGCAGGAAACGCAAGGACCGGCTGTGATTGGCCATGCGTCCTGCATGCCAGTGGTTGGCCAGCCGGACACATGGCTGTGATTGGCCCGGTGGAACACCTGACCCTACCTGTATAAAAGGCAGGGCCACGCGTTCCAGCGCCATTAAACGAGCTCCGTCTTAGGTAGGGACAGTGGTATTGCTGCTGCTGCTGCTGACAGGGATAGATAGGTTGGGGAGAGTTCTAAGGGCAGATCACCTAGGCTGCATCTGGGTCTGACTGCCACTGAAAGGGGGCATATCTCAACTGTGCCATTGTCTACCCAAGGGCAGATCCACCTAGCCATCCAAGACAAACAAAGTGAAAGATTTTGGTATGGCCTGCCTTGCTGCATCTTAAGTTAAGAGCAATATATCTATTTACATATTATAAAGTAATTCTAATTTATTTTTTATACCTTGATCTCGAATTCTACTGACCACATATCCTCTTACCTTGTCCCATCGTCCCATCAGTTTCCACAGATTAGTTTCATTGGCCGAATTCATCCTTTTATCCATAATCTCAAACTGAATGTGATCCACCATGTACTGATACCAATTTTTATATTTTGGATAAGACAGGTTACAACATAGATAATCTGTTATATGAAAGATCCGGATAAATAATGGGATTTTTTTTTCTTTAGATCAGCTAACTACTGGATGATACCTGTAACTGTAAGGTGTCTTTTAAAAAAAAAAATATCATTTTCTATGTTTAAAGTTATACTATTTGTCTGATGCCACCCACTGGCAATAATTATAACTACAACATTTCCAACTTTAGAGGACCTTAATTTATGAGAAATAATCACTAAATCTTACACTAAGAGCAGAGTACCATATTTTTCAGAGTATAAAACACACCTTAGTTTTTGGGGAGGCAGTTTGGGAAAAGAATCTGTTTACCAGGTATTAATCTGGTCAACATCTGCACATTATTTTATCCCCTGGTTAGGGCTTAACAAAATCTTTATTCCGAGAGAGTAAGAATGAAAGAGCTTGCAAGCCATTAAGAGCTGGGAACATCATTAGCACCTGGAAAGAAACAGTCGAATCAAGTAGAGCTATGGAAAAAACCATGCAAAGACTTAGGGCTTAGAAAACATTCTTCTTTGCAGAGAGTTAACAATGAAAGAGCTGGTAAGAGCTGGGAATATTGTTAGCACCTGGTATGGGCTGGAAAGAAACATTCGGAGCAAGTAAAGCTATGGAAAAAACCCCTACAAAGACAGGGTTTGGAGAATATTATTGGTAGAGAGTAACAATGGAAGAGCTTGCAAGCTGGTAAAAGCTGGGAGCATTGCTATTTAAAAGAAGATACAGTAGCACTGGGCCTCTTCAGATCAAGCATTTATTTTAAAAAGCTTCTTCATTTTGTTAATAATAAAGCAGTCTTTTAAAAAGAAGTCTAATAATTTGAACATTCTGTAGGCATTTATAGTTATTGACTTATTGACTTGCAGCAAAAAACAGCCAGCTTCAGCTCATTCTACAGCAATTTGCCTCCCTGCAGTTTTAGTTTCACTCTCAATTTAGCAGGTGGGCTTACCAGCAACGTCAATCAATCAGTTGAATGTTGGGAGGCAGATAATCAGTGGTTTGTGCTAAGCAGGCTCTGCTGTTGTTTGCTGTGAAGAGGTAAATTGCTGGCAAGCAGAGACCAAAGAATGGGGGTATCTGGGTGGGGCTACATTCAATGTAAAAGATGCACCCAAGTTTTCACCTTTTGAGGGGATAAAAAGGTGCATCTTATGCTTCAAAAATACAGTATGCTGTTGTCCACCACACCTAGATCCACTTTACAGCAATAGCAATGGCTTATATACTGCTTCATAATGCTTTACAGGCCTTTCTAAGAGATTCATAGAGTCAACATACTCCCTCAATAATCTGGATTCTCATTTTATCAACCTTGAAAGGAGGGAAGTCAACCTTGAGCTAGTCAGGATCGAACTGCTGGCAGTGGGTAAAATTAGCCTGCAATACTACATTCTAACCACTGCGCCACCTGGCTCTACTGTTGAACCAGATATTTAACTGATTGGAAGAGACCTTGCAGGTCATCTAGTCCATTGTTTCCCCACCTTTTTTGAGCCGCGGCACATTATTTACATTTTCAAAATCCTGGGGAACATTGAGCGGGGGGGGGGGGGGAAAGTTTGGACAAAAATTTTATCTTCCTCCCTTTCTTTCTCTCTCTCTCTCTCCATCCCTCTTTCTTTCTTTCTTTCTTTCTTCCTTCCTTCTTCTCTCTTTCTCTCTCCCTCCTTCCCCACTCTTGCTGTCTCTCTCTCTCTCTTTTTCTTTCTTTCTCTTTCTCTCTCATTCTGTCTCTCTTGTTATCTCTTTCTTTCTCTCTTCCTTCCTTCCTCTCTCTTTTGCTCTTTCTCCCTCCTTCCCCCCTCTTGCTGACTCTCTCTCTTTCTTTCTCTTTCTCTCTCTCTCTCATTCTGTCTCTCTTGATATCTCTTTCTTTCTTTCTCTCTTCCTTCCTTCCTCTCTCTTTTGCTCTTTCTCTCTCCCTCCTTCCCCCCTCTTGCTGACTCTCTTTCTTTCTTTCTCGTTCTCTCTCTCTCATTCTGTCTCGCTTGCTATCTCTTTCTTTCTCTCTTCCTTCTTTCCTCTCTCTTTTGCTCTCTTTCCCTCTCCCTCCTTCCCCCCTCTTGCTGTCTCTTTCTTTCTTTCTCTCTCTCATTCTGTCTCTCTTGCTATCTCTCTCTTTCTCTCTCTTCCTTTCTTTCTCTCTCTTGTTCTCTCTCTCCCTTTCTTCTCTGCGGAGGCCGGCAAAGCTTTTTATTATTTTAAATGTTCCGGGTGGGCTGGCAGGGGGATGGGGAGCACGTGCGCATGCGCATGCGCGCACGCAGCCCCAACATTTCAAAGAAGCTTCACCGACCTCTGCTGCGAGAAGGTTTTTTCCAAGCGCTCGCCGCCGTTGCAGCCACCACTGCGGGAGGAGCTGAAGAAAGGGGTGGATCGGGGGCGCAGATCGGGGGGCGGGCGGGCGTCAGCGGCGAGAAGCCAGGGGCGAGAGGGGGCCAGAGGCACTGAGGGGTGGGGGCGACCGCGGCGCCGGCCTCCGCACTTTCGTCACTCCCCACCCCAAACTCCAATGCCCGGCTCCTTGCGTGGCCCTGGAAAAGGGTGCTACATTGCTGGCTACTACATGGTGCCGCCAGGGAATCTCCAGCTGGGTGGAGTGCTGCCGGTGCCTCTGACCTGGAGCTCCTGCTCATAGCCGCCGCCCCGGCTACTGTCCAATGCCGCTGCTGCCAGAGCTTTCCTGCTGGGCCCCAAAGGCACGAAAAAGGAGGCGGGAAGAATTAAGCTCAGCTTCCGATCTTGGAAGCTGAGCTTCGTGGCACACCTGACCATGTCTCGCGGCACACTAGTGTGCCGCGGCACACTGGTTGAAAAACACTGATCTAGTCCAATCGCCTGCCCAAGCAGAAGACTATAACTGCCTCTACCTAGGATCGAACTCACAACCTCCTGATTGTGAGGAAAGAGCTCCACCTGTAGGCCACAGCAGCTAGGCCTTTCTATCCTGTACCCATGTACCTGTTTTTCTTGCCTAAGTGGAAGACTTGCTTTTCTCACTTTCTTTTACTCTTCCTGGACTTCTTACATACAGTATATACGAGGGTCGCCCAGAAAGTAATGCACCCTCCCAGAACCTCTGCGCAAGCCGAAAATCGGCTGGTCAGCTAAGCTAGGGCAATGGCTCACGTGCTGGCAGATATGGCTCCACATGCCACCTGTGGTACATGTGCCATAGATTCACCATCATGGGTCTAGTGTTTCCTACATGAAAATGCAAATACATAAACCATCATTTGAACACACAGTTCTTACTTCAGCAGTCACAGAGAAATAACAGAAATAGCACAGAGAGAGAGAGAGAGTCAAGCTTTTGGCTCCCTCTTATGGCAATCTGCAACTCCTAATGCTATACTGTTTCAATACATTTAAGCATACATTGTTAGTTTGTTTATATATATTGCCAAACCCAACTAGTTATATGCATAGTACTTTCATTGGGCAGGGGCTTAAGACTAGATAACCTGCAGAGTCCCTTCCAATTCTTTTATTCTATTAAGCATGTAACCCAAAGTATCCTGCAACCAGAGAATGAAATGAAACCTACACACTCCTGAGATAGTCCACTGCACTGCTGACCTTCTATAGTTTAGAAGTCCCAAAGGGGTTTTGTGCAGAGGTAATTGGACTTCCTTGTTTTCTTTGAATACATTAAACCTGTTATCCAAGACGTTTCTTCAGCTCAGAGAGGAAGGAAAGAAGGAAGGAAGGAAGGAAGGAAGGAAGGAGGGAAGGAAGGAAAGAAGTCCAGTTGCCTCTTAAAAAAATACCTTTGGGACAACTATGACCTGAATGACTTAGAATCTCCATAGACATTTTGCTGACCCCTTATTCAGACTTCTTCCTAATGTCCAATCAACTCCTACTTCCCTGCAATTTAAATACAGTGGTACCTCGAGATACGAGTTTAATTCGTTCCGGACCTGGGCTCTTAAGTCGAGCAGCTCTTATCTCGAACAACTTTTCCCCATAGAAATTAATGTAAATAATTTTAATTGGTTCCAGCCCTCAAAAAACTCACAAAGTTAGTCTAAATTATGCAGAAAGACATGTTTTTAATGAAGAAATGTACATGTACATATAAATGAATAATGAAGTTTCTTTCACTTAACTTGTAAACTTTCTTAAACTTTTAAATTTACATATGTTCAACTTCTCTGCCACCCAATCCTGTAGGACAGAGGTCCCCAACCCTTTTTGCACCAGGGACCGGCTTTAAGCGATCAAGAGAGGAATGGGTGAATGAATGGACGGAGGGTGGGAAGGAAGGAAGGAAAGAGGGAAGGGACAGGAACAGAGGAAGGAAGCAAGGAAACTTATGAAAGGGGAGAGTAAGAGAGGAATGAGTGAAGAGAGGGAGGGAAGAAGGTGGGAAGGAGAAAGAAAAGAAGAAATAGAGGAATGGAAGGTAAAAGAGAGAAAAAGAGCAAGAAAGAAAGAAAGAAAGAAAGAAAGAAAGAAAGAAAGAAAGAAAGAAAGAAAGAAAGAAAGGGGGAAGGGACAGGAACAGAGGAAGGAAGCAAGGAAACTTATGAAAGGGGAGAGTAAGAGAGGAATGAGTGAAGGGAGGGAGGGAAGAAGGTGGGAAGGAGAAAGAAAAGAAGAAATAGAGGAAGGGAAGGTAAAAGAGAGAAAGAAAAAGAGCAAGAAAGAAAGAAAGGGGGAAGGGACAGGAACAGAGGAAGGAAGCAAGGAAACTTATGAAAGGGGAGAGTAAGAGAGGAATGAGTGAAGGGAGGGAGGGAGGGAAGAAGGTGGGAAGGAGAAAGAAAAGAAGAAATAGAGGAAGGGAAGGTAAAAGAGAGAAAGAAAAAGAGCAAGAAAGAAAGCTGCAAGCACCCCCCCGAGCCCCCCAGGCCGGCTGCAACCTTTTAAAATACGCGCGCCGCTTCGCAGCTGTCTCCTGAAGCCAAACGCGGAAGTTAGCGTTTGGCTTCAGGAGACAGCTCCTTGGCGCTTGTATCTCGAATTTGGGCTTGTAAGTAGAACAAAAATATCTCTCCCCTCCCAGCTCTTATCTCGAGTTGCTCTTAAGTAGAGCAGCTCTTATGTCGGGGTTCCACTGTACATTACTTCTTGACCTCTCGTGCAGAGCAATTCATAACAATCCCATCCTGTCTTTTACATAGTCCTAGAAGACAGCTATCTTATCTCCTTACATTCCTCTCTTCTCCGAGCTAAACATTCTACTCCCCCAACCCCAGACATTTGTTACCAAGTTGTCTTTCCCAGACATTTTAAAAGCTTCATTGCTGTTCTATAAATATGCTATAATTCAACCAACACCCTTTCCGAAATGCCCTGATCAAAATAAAACAAAGAGTAAACAAAGCGTTATATCCTTTGTGTACAATTTTGAAGGTCCATCATCCCAAACACTGGAATTCTATTGCCTATATAAACACTGTTTTGGGGGGAAATTGAATATCTGTAGTTTAGAAGTTGTGAAGAAACAACCCCCCTCCCCATTTTTTATTTTTGGAAATGGTGCAAAAGTGCATCCCAATGCATCTGGCACACTGATCACATGCCAAGACACCTGGATAAATGGAATTCAGTGTCTGCTCATCACGCTGTCAGCTTTCCAAGTGTCAGACGAGTTATTCAACCTCATCTGTGCAAGCTGAATCCTTGATCTTCTCCACTGAAAGCACATGGGTTGTTATCAGAGTGGTAAATAACAAAAATAAGAGAGTTGGAAGGGACCTTGGAGGTCTTCTAATCCAACCCCCTGCTCAATCAGGAGGCCCAACACCAACCAAACACCATTGGTCAAAGCAATGGAAACTGCATAATGTTTCCAAATGTAAAATAATGCACCTGGGGAAAAGGAATCCTCACTCTGAGTATTGTATAGTGTTAGCAAAAACTTCAGAAGGATTTAGAGGTAGTGATTTCTGACAGTCTCCAAATGGATGAACAGTGCAGTCAGGCAGTAGGGAAAACAAGAAGAATACTTGGCTGCATAGCTAGTGGTATAACAAGCAGGAAGAGGGAGATTGGGATCCCGCTGTAGAGAGCCCTGGTGAGACCCCATTTAGAATACTGAGTTCAGTTCTGGAGGCGTCACTTACAAAAAGATATTGATAAAATTGAACGGGTCCAAAGACGGGCCAAAAAAATGGAGGAAGGTCTTGCGCATCAAACTTATCAGGAAAGACTCCATGAACTCAATCTGTATAGTCTGGAGGACAGAAGGAAAAAGGGGGACATGATCGAAACATTTAAATGTGTTAAAGGGTTAAACAAGGTTCAGGAGGGAAGTGTTTTTAATAGGGAAGTGATCACAAGAACAAAGGGACACAATCTGAGGTTAGTTGGGGGAAAGATCAGAAGCAACATGAGAAAATATTATTTTACTGAAAGAGTAGTAGATGCTTGGAATAAACTTCCAGCAGACGTGGTTGGTAAATCCACAGTAACTGAATTTAAACATGCCTGGGATAAACATATATCCTTCCTAAGATAAAATACAGGAAATAGTATAAGCGCAGACTAGATGAACCAGGAGGTCTTTTTCTGCCATCAATCTTCTATGTTTCTATGTTTCCTTTATGAGATAAAGATTCTTCAGTTTCACCAACTTACAGCTTTCCAGATTCTCCACAGACAGGGTAATTCTACTCCAAGGATTTTAGCAGAGAAATAACAGTTGGCTAGCATAACATGGCTGGAACCCCAAACCTCAACTGACTCCATTACAAAACGTTGAAACTCCACCCCGAATTTCCCATGAGCCACCCTTAACTTAAATACCTATGGGGAGGGTCAACAATTCCCTAGAGCTGTGATGGTGAACCTATGGAATGGGTGTCACAGGTGGCACATGGAGTCATATCTGAGAGCATGTGAGGTGTTGCCCTATGTCAGCTCCAGCACATATGTTCGCACTGGCCAGCTGATTTTGAGTCTTCTGGAGGGTGGGGGGAGGTAATTTTCACCTTCTCCAGGGTTTAGGAAATCCTCCTGAAGCCTGGGAAAGGCGAAAAACGGCACAACGGGTCTATCAAAAGTTCCAGTAGGCCCATTGGGCCCATTTTTCTCTACCCATAGGCTCTCGATGTTTCAGTGAGGTCTGCTTGCATGTACAGGGGTGCAGGAGGAGGTTGTGCATGCATGCATGGGGGGAGGGCATTGCATTATGGTGTAGGCACACACCTCCTTTTAGCACCCGAGCAACAAAAGGTCCCCATCACTGCCCTAGAGTTACAAACTGCAGACTACTTTCTTTTCCCAGATTACAGTACAAGTATTCTTGTCTTTTTCTTAGAAGAATAGAATAGAATAGAATAGAACAGAATAGGAATAGAATAGAATTTTATTGTCCAAGTGTGATTGGACACACAAGGAATTTGTCTTAGTGCAGATGCTCTCAACGTACATAAAAGAAAAAGAGACATTTGCAAAGAATCATGTGGTACAACACTTAATGATTGTCATAGGGGTCAAATAAGCAATGAAGAAACAATCAATATTAATAAAAATCTTAGGCTACAAGCAACAAATTACAGTCATACAGTCCTAAGTGGGAGGAAAAGGATGATAGGAATGATGAGAAAAACTAGTCGAAATAGAAGTGCAGATTTAGTAAAAAGCCTGACAGTGTTGAGGGAATTATTTGTTTAGCAGAGTGATGGCGTTCGGGGAAAAACTGTTCTTGTGTCTAGTTGTCTTGGTGTGCAGTGCTCTGTAGCGACGTTTTGAGGGTCGGAGTTGAAACAGTTTATGTCCAGGATGCAAGGGGTCAGTAAATATTTTCCCCACCCTCTTTTTGGCTCATGCAGGATGCAGGTCCTCAATGGACGGCAGGTTGGCAGCAATTGTTTTTTCTGCAGTTCTGATTTAGCTTTCTAAAGCGGGCATCTAACAAAAGTTCCAGATCTTCCTCCTCCTCCTCTTAGTCAGACTCTACTATCACTGGCATCTCTGCCACCTCTGGTGGTGCTTCAATTTCATCCAGGTCTAATTCTCTCTCAGTCTCACTCTCTTCATCAGCTGGCAAGACCACTGGTCCAGGGTACCAAGATGGGCCTGGCTCATCTTCCTCAGAGTCTATCATTGCCAGAGATGGACAAGGAGTTCTCACAACACCCAGAATCAGGAAGGAGTTGGGCGGCCTATAAATCTCAATAATAAATATAAATATAAATATAAATATAAATATAAATATAAATATAAATATAAATATAAATATAAATATAAATATAAATATAAATATAAATATAAATATAAATATAAATATAAATATAAATATAAATATAAATCTCAATAATAAATATAAATCTCAATAATAAATATAAATCTCAATATAAATCTCAATATAAATCTCAATATAAATCTCAATATAAATCTCAATATAAATATAAATATAAATCTCAATATAAATCTCAATATAAATCTCAATATAAATATAAATATAAATATAAATATAAATATAAATATAAATCTCAATATAAATCTCAATATAAATCTCAATAATAAATATAAATCTCAATAATAAATATAAATCTCAATATAAATCTCAATATAAATCTCAATATAAATATAAATCTCAATATAAATATAAATCTCAATATAAATCTCAATATAAATCTCAATATAAATAAAATCTAAATCTAAATCTAAATCTAAATCTAAATCTAAATCTAAATCTAAATCTAAATCTAAATATAAATATAAATATAAATAAAATATAAATATAAATAAAATATAAATATAAATATAAATAAAATATAAATAAATATACTATAAGCCAATTTAATAACTGCCCTAGAAACCAGTGACAAACAATGAAGCAACAAACACCTTAGCAACAAAGGATGATTCATGTTATATATTATTTGTGGAGCCACTGGTCCTCTCTGAGCTTGGCTCTTTGCTTGCAGAACATTTCATTACCTGACTAGATAATATCATCAATCCTGAGCTACAAATTAACCTCATCTATGTTCTACTAAACTTGTGTTAAAAAGCCAATTACAATTCTTTGGTGAGCCATTAAAGAGCCATCAAATTGTAGTTAACTTTAGTAAGCAAAGGCATATTAATCTATTGGCCTATAACTGCCAAGCACGAATTATGAAGCCATTTAAAAAAAAAAAAAACCCATTTGAAAGTGGTGTTGTATTTACTGCTTAATATGAGTAAAGCAGACTGGAATGTGTCAACCAACACTCAGGTGCTTAAAAACAAGTCACTTAAGTTGTGTAGGTGAAACAGTACATTGCGACTGATGAGGCAGTTGTTGTGACATGCTGTCGGGCATCATGTCTGTGCAACGAGAACTGCTTGTCTGCAGTTCTCCACCAATTGCTAAAATTACAAAATAACTTCACGTTCAGAAAAGCACAGCACGAGCTACCTGGAGATATTATTATAATCTGCCAGAAACATAGAAATCTAGAAGACTGACAGGAGAAAAAGACCTCCTGGTCCATCTAGTCTGCCTGTTTCCTGTATTTTATCTTAGGCTCAATATATGTTTAGCCCCGGCATGTTTCAATTCAGTTCCTGTGGATTTACCAACCACGTCTGCTAGAAGTTCGTTCCAAGCATCTACAATGCTTGCAGTCAAATAATATTTTCTCACATGGCTTCTGATCTTTCACCCAACTCACTTCAGATTGTGTCCCCTTGTTCTTATGTTCATTTTCCTATTAAAAACACTTCCCTCCTGAACCTTATTTAACCTTTTAACATATTTAAATGTTTCGATTGTGTCCCCTTTCCCTTCTGTTCTCCAGACTATACAGATGGAGTTCATGAACCTGTCTTTGGACCCGTTCAATTTTATCCATATCTTTTTGTAGGTGAGGACTCCAGAACTGAACACAGTATTCCAAACGTGGTCTCACCAGTGCTCTATACAGCCGGATCACAATCTACCCCTTCCTGCTTATTATACCTCTAGCTATGCAGCCAAGCATTCTACTCGCTTTCCCTTCTGCCTGACCGCACTGAAAAGATTTGAAAAAGGAGATTTTTCACAATAAGGGTTTATTTTGTTGAGTCCTTCTACCCAGATTAGAGTCCTTGCTCAGAAGTATGCCTGAATAACCAAACCTGTAGCTGCTTCTAAATTTGCCGACCTTGAAGATTCAACCCAGGAGATACAATACAAAAGTGAGAAAACAAAAAGGCCAGTTCAACCCTAGGCTGCATTAATAGAGGGATAGAATCAAGATCACGTGAAGTTCTAGGTGGCAGGATCTCATTTTTTTCTTATAAAACTATTTCTCTGAATTGTCCTTTGAAGTCCAAATTTAGTAGTTTCAAACAAATTAGAAAATTTAAAACTATAAAAATTAATACAAGGGTCGCCCAGAAAGTAATGCACCACATTTTTTTCCTCAGCCTACAGAAATAGTACGAATGCGAAACTTTAGATACACATTACTTGAATTGTCAGGAGTGTGTGTGTAAATTTTGCGTTTCTTCAGACAGATGGCGTAGCTGCAGCAGTGTTTTGAAATGGCGTCTGTAAGTAACATACGTTACAAGAAGCGTGTTGTCACTGTATTTCTCACTGCAGAGAAAGAAACTGATGGGAACATTCACAAACATTTGTGGACAGTTGATGGAGAACCTGTAGTCGACAGAAGTACGGTTAGTCGCTGGGCCCAGAGGGGGAGGCCATTAGAAGAACAGGACAGAAGAACAGAGGATGAGGCCATTAGAACCAGGAGTGGTACCGACAGGGCATACACGCCCTTGTGTCTCACTGGAGGAAGGCCATAGAACGAGACGGAGATTACGTGGAAAAAAAGAAAATGTAGAAGAAACATCATTCTTCTTTGTGTGTAAGTTTAATTGTGTTCAATAAAATAATTGTTGACGAAAGAAAATGTGGTGCATTATTTTCTGGGCGACCCTCCTAGAACTGCTTTACCGAGCCTTAGTAAGACAAAGACAACACTTGGAATACTGCATCTAGTTCTGGTGGCCACAATATAAAAGAAGAGGTTGAGACTCTAGAAAGAATGCAGAGAAGCGCAAGAAGGTTAAAATATACAAAGAATAATTTCAGGAATTGGGTATATCTAGACCAGCGGACTCAAACTCATAGCCCGCAGGCGGGATGCCTCACATGCTGGCCACACCCACATCTGGTTTAGCAAAGGGGGGGAAAGTCACGATACCTCACATGATGATGCCGCAATGACGCCAGTTTGACACCCTTGATCTTGTTTAATGATAAGAAGGACCAGGGTTGATGTCAAGACGGAGCAGAAATTGGTGATAAATTAACAGCTTCTATAGAAGGCCTGATGTTGATGGGAACTTGGGAGAGGTGATTTTCACGAGGGCCACAAAGCATTCTTTCGAGTGGTTCAAGGATATCCTATGCCCACCACCTGGGCGGAAGTAGATGGAGGGCTGGCACAATCTGAGTGGGCAATGTGACATGTTTTTTTTGGGGGGGGGGACCAAGAGATGTAAACTTTCAACTTGATGGGAAACTCAGATTCAGGTTTCCCAGTGTAGGTGCCAGGGTGGCTCCGGCTATAAATTAGAATTTTGAGGAGCACTTTGACTTGGACTCTGATTTAGCTTGGATGCTACCTGGAAACTTGACAGTTGACATGACAGCACTGTTTCAAAATTTGAGGGGCTCCTAGGAAGACAAGCGGGTCAAAGTATTTTCCAAGGGGTCAAAAGGCAAGAAAAGAAACAAAGAAAGCTGAATGGTGGGAGCAACAACCCCCATCTTGGACAGGTGTTATGAAAAAAGAACAACTGTGCTTGGTCTTTATTACTGATTGCTGATCCATCCAAGATACACTTGGTAGAGATAATGGAAGACCAACTATTCCAGCCTGTGCTAGGAGATCATTTCTGCCAAGCATGGTCCTTGTTGGAAATTGCCTAGTTTATTCTGTGGACTCTGTTCTCCAGAGGTTGGAGGAAAGTACCAGATATTACCCACCTGTTACGAATCCTCAAAAGAAACCTTTGAGCAGTGGAGGAGGCAGGTTCATAAATAGGAGGGTGACCGTAGAATGCTGGGATTCTCTTATTTTAAGGGAACTGAATCAGAGTTTATGGTGGATTTCAGAAAAGCAGAAGAAGCCAGCTTCCACGGCAGGAGAAGATAACAGGGAAGGGAAGTTGGTGGGATGACCCAAAAAACCTAAAATGAACTACTAAAAACTCAACCACAAACAATCCGAAGGGAGGGGAATGGAAGGATAGCAGAATAAACCACTAAATCTATTGAAAAGAAACTTGGCAAAGATCGGAAAACCCCAAAAAAAGACATGTAGGAGACGAGTAATTGGAACTGAAAATGGCAGGTTCCAAATATTTTCAAAACAAAAGAATAAAAACATATTCAAATATGCCTACCACTGAATAGAGACCGAAACCTGATAATAGGTAATTAAGAAAATGCAGAACTGTTAAGGAAATCAAACCACGGTTTAATCACCACTATTAGGAAAGTCGAGATGGTCCGCGTGAAACAATCAGCTGCCTGGAGAAGCTATCAAGCTCCCCCAGTTTTTATTTCCCTGCCAGCTGCCCTGCTTTGGCAGGGGGACTTAAAGGCAGGGGAGGGGCTCCCTAGAAGCACCTGTAAGCCGGCATGCAGGTTTTAGAATATAGAATAATAGAACCAAAGGAGAAAATACAAAAGAAGGCAGAGCAGGTGGACAAAAGACCTGGGAGCCACGAATGATGCTGCAGGGAGAGATGACTGGGCAGGTAGGCGAGCCGAGTAGAAGAGGCCCCAGCCAAGATGCACCTGAAACCGAAGAAAACCAGAAGGAGCCAAACACACACACACACACACACATAAACACACAACTCACCAACACACTAACTCAGGTGCTGCCTAATGAGCAAAGCAAAGAGCAGAAGCAATGATCTCACCTGTATAGAAGCCGCAAAGGGGGAGGAAGCTATCAGGAAAGCATTTTTTATTATAAGCAGCACAGCAGACAATTTGTTCAAGTATTAAGTTAGCCCACATTGCTTTGTCACTACAATAGATATGCATAAAGGTAGTTCTCGAGTTATAACAGTTCCTTTAGTGACCAAAGTTACAACAGGACTGAATAAAGTGGCATGACCATTTTGCAAAGTTACAACCTTTTGCAGCATCCCCGTGTTCATGTGAACAAAATTAAGATGTTTGGCAACATTTCTACTTACGATGATTGCAGTGTTCCAGGGTTATGAGATCACCATTTGCAAACCAAAGACCAAACCAAAGACATACATGGGCAGCATTATATAAAATCAATTGTCTCCAATGGGGATTTTAACACTCTGATGATGTTAGTAGAGGACTAATGAAAGCTTAGATAATTTTACTAGTTTTTAATCAATTTTAAACGTTCCGGAGATTGCAATGGCTGTTGCATCTTCATTTATAAATACATCTGGAACTCACATTTTTAGGACAATTCTTAAAGACATACACACCCAAGTCCACAAAGGGGGCGGCATACAAATCCAATTAATAAATAAATATAAACTGGGTGAAACCACACTCAGTAGCAGCGACTGCAAGAGGGATCTTGGAGTCGTGATGGACAACCAACTAAATATGAGCCACCAATGTACAGGGGCAGCCAAAAAGGCCAATACAATCCTGAGTTGCATTAACAGAGGGATACACTCCAAGACTAGAGAGATATTAATTCCACACTATAAAGCCTTAGTTAGACCACACCTGGAGTACTGCATCCATTGACATGCTAGAGAAAGTGCAGAGGAGAGCAGCCAGGATGGTAAGGGGACTGGAAACTAAAACATACGAGGAAAGGTTGCAGGAACTGGGCATGGATAGTCTAGCAAAGAGAAGGACCAGGGGAGACATGATAGCAGTCTTCCGATACTTGAGGGGTTTCCACAGAGAGGAGGGGGGTCAGACTGTTTTCCAAAGAACCAGAAAGCCAGACAAAGAATAACAGATGGAAGCTGACCAAGGAGAGATCCAACCTGGAAGTAAGGAGGAACTTTCTAACAGTGAGAGGGATCAACCAGTGGAACTGCTTGCCAGGGGAGTTTGTGAGAGGTCAACCACTTGAGACTTTCAAGGGGAGGCTCTCTGGAAGCCAAAAATGCCCTCCCAGAGCCTCTGTGCGAATCAAAAATTAGGTGGCTGGCACACACACATGGACATTGGAGCTGAGTTAGGGCAACGACTCATGCCAGCAGATATGGCTACGCGTGCCACCTGCCATTGGTTCGCCATCACTGGTAGGGACCCTTGCCTGAGCAGGGAGATGGACTAGATGACCTACAAGGTCCCTTCCAACTCTAATAAATCATCATCATCATCATCATCATCTGACAAGATAGTCAATCAATCAGAATAGAGGTGAAAGGGATCTTAGAGGTCTTCTGGTCCACCCCCTCCTTACACCTTACACCTTTTCAGACAGGGGTCTGTCCAGTCTCTTCTTAAAAATCTTCAGTGATGGAGCACCTACAATTTCTGAAGGCAAGCAGTTCCCTTGGTTAATTGTCCTCACTGTCAGGAAAAGTCTCCTTGATTCTAGGTTACTTCTATCCTTGGTTAGTTTCCAACCATTGTTTCTTGTCCTGCCTTCTGGGGCTTTGGGAAATAAAGTTGACCCTCGCTTCTTTGCGTCAGACCCTCAAATATTGGAACACGGCTGTTATGTCAACCCATCTTTCTTTTCTCTAGACTGGCCAAACCAATTCCTGCAGCCGTTCTTCATGATTTGGTCCCCAGGCCCTAAGCCAAACTTTTCAATGCCATTGTAACTTCAAACAGTCACTAAATGGACTGTTATAAGTTGATTCTAACCTGTATTTGTACAGTGGTCCCTCTACTTACGAACTTAATTTCTTCCGTGACCAGGTTCTTAAGTAGAAACGTTTGTAAGAAGAAGCAATTTTTCCCATAGGAATCAATGTAAAAGCAAATAATGCATGCGATTGGGGAAACCACAGGGAGGGTGGAGGCCCTGTTTCCTCCCAGGAGATTCCTAGAGAGCTCCCACGGATGCTTCTCCCCGCCTTTCCCGGCCATGTTTCCCCCCAGGAGATTCCTAGAGAGGCCCCACGAAGGCTTCTCCATGCATTTTCCGGCCCTATTTCCTCCCAGGAGATTCCTAGAGAGGCCCCACAGAGACTTCTCCCTGCCTTTTCCAGCCCTGTTTCCTCCCAGGAGATTCCTAGAGAGGCCCCATAGAGGCTTCCCCCCCTTTTCCAGCCCTGTTTCATCCCAGGAGATTCCTAGAGAGGCCCCACAGAGGCTTTTTCCTGCTTTTTCCGGTTACAGTTTCGGAGGCTCGGGTTTGTAAGTGGAAAATGGTTCTTGAGAAGAGGCAAAAAAAATCGTGAACACCCTATCTAGAAAAGTTTGTAAGTAGAGGCGTTTGTAGGTAGAGGTACCACTGTACTCACTTGCCATTGCCTCGTTGTCTGCAATCAAATGGAGAGTCAGAGAAGACGAACAGTATGCTGGATGGAGCTATTTTTGCATTTCTGGATTCCTACCAACAGGACAAGCGACCTTATTTGTTCTCCGTTGCAAAATGTGTATACAACAGCCCTCCTTTCAAGCCGTTTCTGACTCTAATCCCCACTAATCTGCCCTCTGAAGCTCCTCTAAAGCAACCGATTTGGTCAGATACAGCTGACATGCATGGACAAGAAATTGCCAAGGTTGCTTCAGGAGCGGGGAGGGGGGGGGATATTGGTATGGCTTCCCAATTCATGTTTACCTTCCTCCCTCCCAGCCATGCAAAATATTAGCCTCAAAAGTGCCTGGGCCCCTGAGATTAAGCCAGATGCCTTCCATCATCTCCAGTTGCCTTTTTCCATGAAAGAACATCTGGAATTCTGCCTGTCCTCCCCTCTGTCCCGTCTTCAGCATTTTCCCCTCCCCACCAGTTTCATAGGCAAGGGAGAAAAGCATAATGGGGGGGGGGGGATATTTTGGATTCCACAGGAGGGTGAGGCTTGAATGGTTGATTCACTGGAAGAGCTACCCTGACACAAAGCAACTCTGGGGAAGCCAGAGAGGAGATTCACCCAACGGTCTGATGCCTTTGAAATCCCCACACAATCCCTTTGGCCTCAGCCGCCTCCTGCCCCATCAACTTCTCAGGTTGCTTGGCCAGATAATAAGAGGGAGGACAACAATTCCACCTGCGATTTGGTCATATATAAACTGAAATAGAGAAAGCTTTGATGGATTTTCAGGATTCCATTACGGTACTTTAACTACCACATTTTTCAGAATACAGTACAAGACGCATCAGAGTATAAGACCCACTTTAGTTTTTGGGGAGAAAAATGGGAGAAAGAATCTGCTTACCAGGTATTCATCTGGCTAGCATCCTTAGCCAGCATATTATTTCATTCCCTGGTTAGGGCTTCAATAAAACTGTATTCGGAGAGAGTAACAATGAAAGAACTTGCAAGCTAGTATGAGCTGGGAATACCATTAGCACCTGGAAAGAAACATTCAGAACAAGTAGAGCAATGGAAAAAACCCTGCAAAGACTTAGAGCTTGGAAAATGTTCTTCGGAGAGAGTAACAATGAAAGAACTTGCAAGCTGGTAAGAGCTGGGAACATTGTTAGTACCTGGTTAGGGTTGGAAAGAAACATTCGGAGCAAGTAAAACAACGGGGGGGGACCTGCAAAGACTTACAGCTTGGAAAACATTCTTTGCAGAGAACAATGAAAGAGTTTGCAAGCTGGTAAGAGCTGGGAACATTTTTAGTACCTGATTAGGGCTGGAAAGAAACTTAGAGCAGGATTAGAGCAATGAAAAAACCCTGGAATAGGCGTTGATTGCTTACCTGAACGCCTCTTCTCGTACGGTGAGCGGGTACAGCAGTCACATGGGTTGCTCATGTCCAATCCGGTGGAACTGAGCCTAGTGTTAAAAAAGCTTGCTGGATCCGCCCCTTCCCCAGAATTCGCGAATCCATAGACTAGGCTCAGCTGTGAAGCTCTGTAGTGTTCAACTCTCATTGTTAGAGGAAGAAAGGTTATAGGAAGGTAAAGAAGACACATACAAGGGCGGGAAGTGACTGCTGTACCCGCTCACCATACGAGAAGAGGCGTTCAGGTAAGCAATCAACGCCTATTCTCCGTACTGAAGGAGCGGGTCCAGCAGTCACATGGGACATACCCAATAGATGGTCCCTAGGGTGGGATTAGATTGCTATCGTGTGAGATAACGGATTGGAGTACCCTTCTGCCGAAGGCAGCGTCCGCTGAAGCGTAAGAGTCAATCTTGTAGTGCCTGATGAAGGAATTTGGCGAGGCCCAAGTGGCTGCTTTGCAGACCTCCTCCAACGGGGCTTGAGTCGCCCAAGCGGCCGAGGTGGCTGCGCTCCTGGTGGAATGCGCTGTGATGTTCCTTGGAACTGAGAGGGAGGCCGACTCGTAGGCCTTAGATATAGTCCCTCTGATCCAACGGCCTATTACTGTTGAAGACACTTTGGCACCCATGACTCTGGGGTGATAGGCTATAAAAAGTGCTTCTGACCTCCGAAAGGGTCCTGTGCGTTGGATATAGATTCTCAGCGCTCTAATGAGATCCAGGGTGTGCCATCTAATTGCCAAGGGATGGTCTCGTTGGAGGCAGAAGGAAGGAAGGACAATATCCTGAGATCTGTGGAACATGGAACTGACCTTGGGTAAGAAGGTGGGGTCCAGTCGCAAGACTACCTTGTCCTGATGAAATTGACAAAGGTCCTGCCTGATTGAGAGGGCAGCCAGCTCCGAAATGCGTCGGGCAGAGGTAATAGCCACCAGGAATGCTACTTTAAAGGATAGGTACCTGAGGGACGCCGATTTTAGGGGTTCGTATGGTGCCTGCGTGAGGGAATGGAGAACCCGTGGCAAATCCCAGGATGGATACCTGTGGACCTTGGAAGGTCTGAGGTTGGCTATGCCCTTGAGGAATTCCTGAACCTCTGGAAAGGAGCGGAGAGGCTGTCTGCGGGGCCCCCCTAGGACAGAGGAAATGGCCGCCAGATGACGCCGGAGGGTGCTGGTGGAAAGTCCTTTATGGAAACCTTGCATAAGGAAGGAAATGATTCTGTGTATGGGAATGCACAGGGGAGAGAGGCCTTCCTGTAGGCACCACTGGTGAAACTTGGACCACGTGTGGTCGTAGATTCGATTGGTCGAGCCCCTTCTGGCCTTTAAAATGACCTCCACTGTATCGGGGTCGTGACCACGCAGTTCTAAGTCTCTCCTGATAACAGCCAGGCGGTGAGGTGGAACCACTCCGGGTCTGGATGGAATGAGGCCCCCTGCCGCAGCATATCCCCCGAAACGGGGAGTCGCCAAGGGTCCTGGACGGACAACTGTTGGAGATCCGCGAACCAGGGCCGGCGGGGCCAATGAAGGGCGATTAAGATTACTCGGGCCCTCTCGGTGAGGACCTTGTGAATCACGTCCGGGAGAATTGGAATTGGAGGGAATGCGTAGAGTAGGCCTGGAGGCCATGGGCTCCGGAGGGCATTGATTGCTTCCGCTCCCGGGGATGGAAATCTGGAAAAAAAGCGAGGGAGTTGGGCGTTCGCATTGGTCGCGAAGAGATCCAGGACTGGTAGGCCGAATCTGAGGCTGATTTGATGGAACAGGTCTTGATGGAGGTTCCACTCTCCTGGGTCTATCGTTGCTCGAGATAGCCAATCCGCCTGGACGTTGAGGCTCCCCGAGATGTGGTCGGCTAGGAGCGACCGAAGATGTTTTTCCGCCCAAAGGCCTAACTTGAGGGCCTCCCTCATGAGGGCCTTGGATCTCGTGCCCCCCTGTCTGCAGATATGGCTTTTTGTGGCAATGTTGTCGGTGAGAATGAGAACGTGCCGGTTGGGAATGCGAGGAGAGAAATGCTTCAGAGCCAGGGAAACGGCTCTTAACTCTAGCCAATTGATTGGCTTGGAAGCTTCCTCCGGGGACCACGTGCCCTGGGCTATCATCCCCTGGGCGTGGGCGCCCCATCCCGATAGACTGGCATCTGTGGTGATGACAAATTGATCCGGGCACCTGAACGGGGATCCTTTGTCCATGGCCGGAGACTTCCACCACTTGAAGGATCTGCGAACAATTGGTGGGATGACAATGCGACGACTTGAATTGCTGTGCCCCGATCTCTGAAAGGGTAATAGGAGCCACTGTAGTTCCCTAGCATGAAGGCGAGCCCAGGGAATGATGCCTATGCATGACACCATCTTCCCCAAAAGGGAAGACAGGGTTACTATGGATACTGAAGGTTGAGATAAAATGCCAGAAATTAACTCCCCTATACTGAATTTTCTCTCAGGAGAGAGAAAGACCTGGGAGGTTTCTGAATTAATAATGGATCCCAGGTGTAAGATGGATGTGGAAGGTTGGAGATGACTTTTGTCAAAGTTGATGGAAAATCCATGGTCTTGAAGAACTGACATGGTGACAGAAAGGTCTGTTTTCACTTTCTCTAGGGAGTTCCCATGAATCAAATATCATCAAGATAACATAAAATGTGAATGGGAGACGCCCGGATATAGGCCGCCAGGGACCCCAAGAGCTTTGTAAAGACCCGAGGGGCCGAGGAAAGGCCAAATGGCATCGCCCTATACTGGAAATGCCTGCCTTGGAAGGAGAAACGTAAAAATTTTCTGTGGCATTTGGCTATAGGAATGTGGAGGTAGGCCTCAGTGAGGTCTAAAGAGACCATGAAATCTCCCGTGTGGATGGCGGCCAAAATAGATGATAAGGAGTGCATCTTAAACTTCCTATATTTGATGAATAGGTTCAGCTTCTTTAAATCCAAAATAGCTCTCCAACCTCCGGAGGATTTTGGAACCATAAATAGGATGGAATAAAAACCTAGACCCTTCTGACCGGAGGGAACCGGTTGAATGGCTCTGATGGACAATAAGTGGGAAATGGCCTCCTCCATACGGTTACAATCTGAGGAGGACCTGGGATAAGGGCAGGAAATAAAACGTTTCGGGGGGGGAGAAATAAATTCTAAAAGAAGGCCTGTTTGAACAGTGTCAATGACCCAGGGGTCCTTGGAGGTGAGACGCCAATTAGAGGCGAAATGGGCTAGGCGACCACCTATGGGAATTGGGGAAAAATTACCATCTAGGTTTCTTTGAAGCCCTGTTAGAGGACGCTCCCCTTTGGAAGCGAAAACCTCTGCCCCTGGAGTTCCTACCTTGGGAACGAAAGCGGGGGGAATACTGACCTGGAGATCTCTGATAGGAAGCCGCTTGATCTTGCTGACGCCCTGGGCGACGAAAGGACTGCGTTTTGGTAGCCTTTTTGGTGGTTGGACCCAATACTTTCTTCTTGTCCGTGGTTTCCGTGAGGAGTGGATCCAGAAGATCACCGAAAAGAAGGTCGCGCTTTAAGGGTCCCAGAGATAACTGCCACTTCTGGCGTACTCCCGCTTGCCAAGGGCGAATCCATAGAAGTCTTCTTGCCGTTGTAGAAGCTGCAATAGACTTAGCAGAAAATCTAGTAGATTGTAAAGTGGCATCAGCCACGTACTGAGCAGCTGCAAAGACCTTGTTGAAGTCTTGTTGACCTCTCAAGTCATCGGGAGGAATATGCTGTTGAAGTTGGCGAAGCCACAGAAGCATGGCTCTGGAGAAAAAGGAAGCCGCTGCAGAACTTTTAATGGCCCAGGAATCTGCGGTGAATCCTCTTTTGAGCATTTGTTCAATCCGCTTGTCCTCTGGGCGGAGGACTTCCTCTGCTTCGCCTGGCACAGCAGCCGCCGAGTGAAGGATCTTGACAGGTTCATCCGGTTTAGGAAAGGCTAGGAGCTCCTCATAGGAAGAGGAGAGTTTGTACAATTTTTTGTCCTTGGTTGAGGGATTAAGCCCAGAGGCTGGGAAATCCCACTGCTTAAGTAAGGCATCTTTAAACAATTTAGGCATAGGAATTACCTCGTTATCCTCCTGTTCCTCTGTGAAGTAAGGTAAATTCTCCTCCGGGGGATCAGTGGATGTGGAGGCCTGTTTCTCCTGGGCCGCCAATCCCGTAGAAATTCTAGCTTTGAGGAGGAGAGATTTGAACAATTGAGAAGGAAAAATAGTAATTGGAGAAGGAACCTTTATTTGGGATTCCTCATCATCTGAGAGGCCTTGAAAGGGATCCTCATCCTCCTCCATATCCTCATATTCGTCCTGAGAGGAATCTGAATCATCCTGAATAGGAGCTCTAACCGCTGGGGAAGAACCCAAGGGGCGGGAGGGACGAGGAGGTGGAGGAGGTAAGGGAAGCTCATTGATGGTAGAGAATTTAGCATCAATGGCCTTGGATAACACAGAAAAAATAGATTGGAATTCAGGAGGTAAACTAGAAATATCAGCAGGAATGGCAGAAGAATCCCTGAAGGCCTGGGAGGATCCTGGCTGGGGGGAATCTTCAATAATATCTGGTTCCTCTGGACCTATTCCCCATAGGTTAGGTTGGGGTCTGTCTAGGTTTGGCTCATCCAGAGATAACACAGGGACCCCAGAAGGAGGCAGACTAGAAGCCTCTGGGGGGTCTTGACTACTGAGTACTTGGGCCTGTACTTTCAAACGCTTTGCTGATTTGTCATGGATTCTTTGTAGGGCTAGGTCCCTTCTCTTCTCAGCCCTGGTGACCTTGGTCGAGGGGCGGGCCCCTGAAGAAGAGGAGGTCGAGGCCTGGGGGATACTAGTAATCTCATCGCCTGTAGGCCTGGCCTCTCTGGGACCTTTAGTTGTGCCTCTCTTGGGAAAAGTAGCCATAGTCTGACAATTAGCAGAAGACCAGGCTGAGCCAAATAACTGAATAATTAGGGAGAAGAATTTCAAAGCCTTCCCAAGAGGAATGGATCCTGCTCCGAGGCCTCGGAGCTGCTGAGACTTGAGGGCAATCTGGGCAAACCCAGAGTTCGTGTCCCCAAATACAGCGTGGCCAGCCTCCCTAAACTTTAATTAAAGTAACCAAGGCACTCTGGTTGGAGGCTTAGCCGGTGGAGAATTAAGCCTGAGCGTCCCAAAGCCCACTCCGGGATCCAAGCGGTGGACTGAGGCCTACGCGGCTGGCAGAAGGCCAACACGAGAGGCCTAAATTTAAAAAGGGCGCGAAGGCCTTCGCGCCGAAAAATCGCTCCGTAATAGAATTCTTAAAGGGGAAGCGATCGACTAAGTCCAGGAGACTAAAAACAAGCGTCTCACTCCGCAGGAGGTATTTCTTAAGCCCTTTAACAATAATACAATAATGAATCAATAAATCAATACTTGCACCAAGACCTCCAGGCCAAAGGATTAAAGGAATCCACAAGCGGCAGCGGGGATCGTAAACGGCAAAACAGCCGGGGGAAAACGAAACCGCAACTTCTCCCAAGGAAAAAAGCCGAGCCACAAACGGCTGGCGCTATTAGTGCAAGTAAATAAATAAGGATAAACAAATCTTACTACTTTTGAAGGAAAAGATCGAAGGGAAGGTGTTAGAATGTTGAACGAGCTATCACAATACAACCGCAGGATATGCGAACTGAGCGAATTCTGGGGAAGGGGCGGATCCAGCAAGCTTTTTTAACACTAGGCTCAGTTCCACCGGATTGGACATGAGCAACCCATGTGACTGCTGGACCCGCTCCTTCAGTACGGAGAAAGACTTAGAGCTTGGAAAACATTATTTGCAGAGAGTAATAATTCCAGAATGCATTGGTACATTGCAGGACTCCTGGGAACCCCAGTCTCCTGGCCTTGTCTGCTTCTCTTATTCCGCAGGTTCAGATTCAAGTTTCAGCAAGGCAGGTTACAGGAGTCCTTGACTTACAACCACAACTGAGCCCCAACATTTCTGTTGCTAAATGAAACACTGGTGAAATAGGTTTCCCCTCATTTTACAACCTTTTCTTGCCACATTTGTTAAAACGAAGCACTGCAGTTGTTAAGTCAGCAACATGGTTGCTAAGTGAATGTAGCTTCCCCATTGATTTCACTTGTCAGAAGGCTGCAAAAGCGATTTGCGATATTACACACCGGCACACAAAAATATACATTATCTACTATATAAACTGTACATACACACACGCGCGCACAGCTCTTCTAAAATTATACACATTCAACCTCACTTACTGCGATAGGAAAAACATACCCAGAGGCTGGAAGGGGGGGCAAAGGGGGGGGATAAAAATTTTTCCACCGGTTCTGCGTACCTGACCAAACTTTTTCTACCAGTTAAGCATAACTGACCCGTAGGAGCCCATCACTGGTGCACATGTGCTAGCACATACGCACACACCCTTTTGGCACACAAACTAAGAAAGGTTCACTACCACTGGTATAAGTTCTCCTACTTGAGCAGGGGATTGGACTAGAAGACCTCCAAAGTCCCTTCCAACTCTATTCTTTATTCTACGTTCCTTCTAGCCCTAGGATTCTATGTGCTTTGGCCGCTATAAATACATTGGCATTATAGCTCAATAGCTCAAATTGCTTAGTCTCTTAGCCACTGGTAATATAATCATGCAAATTCAGAAGTTTATTTGTAGTTGCTGATAATTTTAGAACCCGTCATAGTCCATGAGAGACTGGAAGAATAATGAAGAATGAGTGATTTATTTCTTAAAAAGCTCCTTCCCTAATAACAGTTTTAACAAATTTGTTCCAGCTGTTCAGTTGTGCACCCGGTAGCTTTCTTGTGGTTTCAGCAAGGTTTTCCAACCAAACCTCAAAGAGCACTAAAAACCAACTTTGCATCATTCCTGCCATTCACAAGCAGTGCCAAGGAACAGTGCATCAAATTACAACGAGGTTTTATTTTAAGGTGACGTAGACGAAGGTTTATCAGGGTGGAGCAGTGCAGGAAGTCCCTCAGCCCTGCTTTTTCTTCCAGTAGGCATGCGACAAAGCTGGCTCATGTAGCAGTAACGATGGGCCACAGTTTGTTAGTTTGTTTGTTTGTTGGTTGGTTTGTTTGTTTGTTGGTTTGTTGGATTGTTTGTTGGATTGATTGCATTTATATGCCACCCTTCTCTGAGGACTCCGGGCGGCTTACAACATATAGTATTGTTTGTACGGACTGTACCAAGAGCAAGTTATGGCTGAATTTGAAATAATAATAATTAATTATTATTATTATTTATTTATTTTTTCGGTATAAGATTTTTTATTTTTTCTCCACCATAAAATAAAACAATATATAGTTATAAACACAACAACAATGCTTAAAATCAATCAGATATAAACTTTTCTTTTCCCATTACTCCCTCAGTGGAGGCTCTTATCTTTCCCAGTGTAAAATTTTCTATTAATTTTATACAATATTAGCAATTCTTAAAATTCTAAATTAAAAATTTTCCCTCACCATCTTACTACAAAAGGTTACAACAATGTAAAGAATAATAAAATTTCTTTTATCTAAATTTTAATTTTATATCATATAGCTAATTAAAAATTCTCTTTACATATATATATATCTATCTCTCTTCAATTAAAAAAACTATTTAAAATATATCACCTACACCGTAAAATAAAGTTCTATATGTTTAAGTCTAAACAATAAGTAAATTTTGTGTTATATCATTATATAGTGCTACCGCCATTTCTCATCTTTGCCATCTGGCTTGCAAAGCTTAAATCAAGTTGTCTTGTTTCAATAATTAATAATAATAATAATAATTTATTAGATTGTATGCCGCCCCTCTCCGAGCACTCGGAGCGGCTCACAACAACAATAGCAATACAATACAAATCTAATGTTAAAAGACAAAGTTAAGAAACCCGCTATCATTAAAAAAAAACAGGCAAGCTACATAATCGCACCACACTCAACTCCTACTAGTCGGAAGCGGGGGGCATCAATCTCCCCATGCCTGGCGACACAAATGGGTCTTCAACATCTTGCAGAAGGCGAGGAGGGTGGGGGAAATTTGAATCTCGGGGGGGGGGGAGTTGATTCCAGAGGGCTGGGGCCGAAGTTGTTTAGTGGACGGGACCCAGAGAAGGCCAACTCTGTGGGACCTAATCAGCCGCGGGGATACGTGTGGCAAAATCTGCACTAAGCAATTGCCTCTTTTTCTGACTTATTTGGTGGTCAATTTAGCAAAGCAATACCATTTATATACCGCTTCATAGTGCTTTTACACCCCTCTCTAAGTGGTTTACAGAGTCAGCCTCTTGCCTCCAACAATTTAGGCCCTCATTTGACCCACCTCGGAAGGAAGGAAGGCTGAGTCAACCTTGAGCCGGTGGTGAGATTTGAACTGCTGAACTACAGCTAGCAGTTAGATGAAGTAGCCTGCAATGCGGCAATCTAACCACTGTGCCACCCCGCCTCTTTCACCAACTATCCTGTGTAGATTTGAAGGGGGGAGGGACGAGATAATACCCCACCCTCCCAGACGCAGCTTTACTTACTGTAAAATGTTTTGAATTCCTAAACCTACGTGATGAAATGATGCTCCCCGTGAAATGGCCGAGGGTAGGAGCAGACTCAGAGATGGAGAAGCTGCACACAGACGAAAAGTAAACAATGCACTACTGTACTGAGCCAATCAGGCTCTGGGATACAAAGCAGCACACTCTAATTGGTCACTTCTCCATCAATCAACCAATCGTGTGTTGTTTACAATCTCGTGTAGGCAAGTAGCGACTCAGAACAGGTTCCGCAAAAAATCCGCGAAGTAGCGAAAATCCACGGTATGTTTTTTCCATTAATATTTTATAAAAACTCGCAATGCACCGAGTCCGCGAAAGGTGGACCACAAAGTGGTAAGGGATCACTGTATATATTATGTATCATGTATTATGTTATACTGTCTACTTTGTAAGGTTTTTTTTTTAATATATATATTTAATAAAGATTATTTCTTTTAAAAAATAAAATAAAAAAGTGACTTTTTCACACTTATGGCCGTGGCAGCATCCCCATGTGGTTTACATTCAGATACTCAACAGCTGTCTTTCATTTATGACAGTTGCAGTATCCTGTGGTCATTGTGACCTTCTGATAAGCAAATTCAATGGGGAATTATCATGTTACTAATTTAAGAACTGCAATGATTCACTGCATGCGGCAACAAAAATCACAATATGGGGCAAAACTCCCTTAGCAGCATAAATTTTGGGCTCCATTATGGTCGAAAGTCAAGGACTAGCTTTAGTAAGGTTTATACAGTGGTACCTCTACCTACATATGCCCCTACTTACGAACTTTTCTAGATAAGAACCAGGTGTTCAAGATTTTTTTTGCCTCTTCTCAAGAACCATTTTCCACTTACAGACCCGAGCCTCCAAAACTGTAACTGGAAAAGGCAGGGAGAAGCCTCCGTGGGGGCTCTCTAGGAATCTCCTGGGAGGAAACAGGGCCGGAAAAGGCAAGGAGAAGCCTCTGTGGGGCCTTTCTAGGAATCTCCTGGGAGGAAACAGGGCCGGAAAAGGCAGGGAGAAGCCTCTGGGGGTCTCTCTAGGAATCTCCTGGGAGGAAACAGGGCCTCCGCCCTCCCTGTGATTTCCCCAATCGTATGCATTATTTGCTTTTACATTGATTCCTATGGGAAAAATTGCTTCTTCTTATAAACCTTTCTACTTAAGAACCTGGTAACGGAACGAATTAAGTTCGTAAGTAGAGGTACCACTGTATTTTTTTTTTAAATCTAGAACCAAGGAAGTTGAGGCAGCAGATCTTATTATGACCAGTTTGGACAAAAACCTGCCCCGGGGTGAATAATCCCTTCCAATAAGTTGACTTCAGCAAGTATAGTTGGCTGTGGATGTAAACCCTTGAGAGTGGAACAGTTCACCTGGCAGGATAAAACAAAGCCTCATTTCCATCACACCAAAGAGAGATGCAAACTCGGAGAGAAACTCCTTACTCAAGACATTAATGCCTATGGCACAAACTGTCTACATTTTCAAAACGCAACATTTGGATTGAACAAATTGTTGGCAGGGGATGCAAATCCACAGGTGTGCACGAGATCAAGCCAATTCTTTTTGTGTGTGTGTGTGATTTTTAAGCAAGCAATAGGGAAAAACAGAAGAGAGAAATCTAACCAGAATGAAGTCTGTTCTATCTATCACTACCTAATCCAGAAATATCCTTCAGAGAAGCCCCTTCCTCAACAGCAAGGATTTAAGTTATGATATCAAGGTCAGAGGAGAAAGTAAGTGGGAGATGGGGGTTCCACATATGCTTTTTCATGAGGCAACTGGACTTTTTGACTTGTCTTTGGACACGTTTCGCTTCTCGTCCAAGGAGTTTCTTCAATTCTGAAGCTGAACAAGCATTTTGGATGATGATGATGACAGTGATAACAACAACAACAACATAGTTGGAAGGGACCTTGGAGGTCTTCTAGTCCAACCCTCTGCTTAGGCAAGAAACCCTACACCACTTCAGACAAATGATTATCCAACATCTTATTAAAAACTTCCAGTGTTGGAGCATTCACAACCGTTGGGCCATTTTTTGCCATCCCCAAGCTCCAGGAAAGCCTCCTAAAGCCTGGTGATGGTGAAAAATGGCCCAATGGTCCAAACAAAAATTTGGGAGGTTGTGAACACACACAGGTGAGGAGGGCATTATTGATGTGGACACATGTGCATGCTCTTGTGCACATGCACGCACACCCTTTTGCCACTCAATCCGAAAAAGGTTCACCATCCCTGGCCTAAAAGCTACCATGAATTTTTGGATTACCAATCTCCTTCCAAATGCAGAGAAAGCATAGAGAGAGGGTCCACAACTTGGGCGTCCTCCTTGATCCACAGCTAACATTAGAGAACCATCTTTCGGCTGTGGCGAGAAGGGCGTTGCTCAAGTTCGCCTGGTGCACCAGTTGTGGCCCTATTTGGACAGGGAGTCACTGCTCACAGTGACTCATGCCCTTATCACCTCGAGGTTCGACTACTGTAACGCTCTCTACATGGGGCTACCTTTGAGAGTGTCCCAGATATGCCCATGTCACGTCAACACTCCACAGTCTGCATTGGTCAGTTTCCGGTCACAATTCAAAGTATTGTTATGACCTATAAAGCCCTTCATGGCATCGGACCAGAATACCTTCGGGATCGCCTTCTGCCGCACGAATCCCAGCGACCAATTAGGTCCCACAGAATTGACCTTTTCTGGGTCCCGTTGACAAAACAATGCCGTCTGGCGGGACCCAGGGGAAGAGCCTTTCTGTGGTGGCCCCGACCGTCTGGAATCAACTCCCCTTGGAGATCAGGACCGCTCCCACCCTCCTTGCCTTTCGCAAACTCCTCAAATCCACCGTTGCCGCCAGGCATGGGAAAATTGATTCCCCTTGGCCGCTCCATTTTATGTATGGTTTGTTTGGGTTGCATGAATGTTTTTAATCAAGGGCTTTTTTAACTGTGCTGCTTTTTTAATCATTGGATTTGTATTTTGTGTTCCTGTTGAGAGATGCTCCAAGTCTTTGGAGAGGGGCGGCATACAAATCTAATAAATAAATAAAATAAATAGGCCGGCCTGGGAATTGGTGAAACATACCGTGGAAATGCTGCTGAATATTTCCACAAAAGGAGGAGGAATCCAAAGGGATGAGTCAGGGGAAATTTGTTTTAGGCTGTCTAGGCAAGCAAAAGATACTAATAAATGTGTTAAAAGACCCAACTGTCAGAAAGGCATAGATTGGGGAGAATGGGAAATTTCAACAACCTTGAAACTAATTACTGGAAAGGTAACTGAGCCAAGAGACAAAGAATGCACACTTTTTTTTCCTGAACTCAACACTTTGTCAAAAAGTGGACATGTCTGCTTTCCCGGATCTGGCCTTTCCAAAGAGGGAAGAATAGATTGAAAAGTGCATTTAATTTCGGAGGAAGTGACCATGTCATGCCTGAGTTCATGATACCAGGCAGAAGAAGAATACAGAATAATCAGAGAGATATATACCGTATTTTAAGGAGTATAAGAGGCACCGGAGTATAAGATGCACCTTAGTTTTTGGGGAGGTAAATAGGGAAAAGAATCTGCTTACCAGGTATTCATCTGGCTAGCATGCTTAGTCTGGTCGGCTTCAGCACATTATTTTATCCCCTGGTTGGAGCTTTAAAAAAAACTTTATTCAGAGAGAGTAACAATAAACGAGCTTGCAAGCCAGTAAGAGATGGGAACATCATTAGCACCTGGAAAGAAACATTGGGAGCAAGTAGAGCAGTGGAAAAAACCCTGCAAAGTCTTTGCAGGGGTTTTTTCCACTGCTTGGAAAACATTATTCGCAGAGAGTAACAATGAAAGAGCTTGCAAACCAGTAAGAGCTGGGAATATGGTTAGAACGTGGAAAGAAACATTGGGAGCAAGTAGAGCAATGGGGGGTGAAAAACCCTACAAAGACAGAGTTTGGAAAACATTAATGCAGAGAGTAACAATGAAAGAGCTTGCAAACGGTAAGAGTTGGGAACTTTGTTAGCATCTGTTTAGAGCTGGAAAGAAACTTATTTGGAGCAAGTTAGAGCAATGAAAAAACCCTGCAAAGACTTAGGGCTTAGAAAACACAATTTGCAGAGAGAAACAATGAAAGAGCCTGTAAGGTAAGAGCTGGGAAGAGGGCTGAGGGGGGGAGCTACATTCAGACTATAAGATGCACCCAAATTATCAGCCTCTTTTAGGGAGCAAAAAGGTGCATCTTATACTCCAAAAAATATGGTAATAAACTTCAGAAGAGATGATTTTGGAAAGGTAGGACAAAAGGGAAAAAACATCCAGAAAAATATTGAAAGCTTGCAATTTAAGATCCCAAGTTATGATTGCAAACCATGCCCATTAGACATCAAATGGCACAAACAAGACCTGTGTAGATAAGCTTTTTTTAAAAAACACTGAAAAGAGATAGAAAAATGGAAGGGGTCCCTCGCATATCAAAGAAAGAGACAGGAACACCACCAGAAACTCTACAGTTATCTCAGGAAGGCTGAAACTCAGAACAAGTTGAGACTTCTTGAAATGTCTAAGACAAAAGCAGCGCACACAAAAAAAAGGATTTTCAGGTACATTGGAAATAAAGAGTGTGGGTCTGTTGCTAGGAGAAAAGTATGAATTGGCAACAGGGAAACAGGAAGAAGGCAGAGCCTTTTAACCCTTTGGAAAGTCAGCACCCACCCCTCTCATGGAAGAATGAAATATTTTGAGAAATATTTAAAAGGCAGAATATTATATTTCCCTGAAACAGAAACATGCTCTTGGAAAGCAGCCCCCACCAATTCTTAATAGCCCCAATAGGACTGGACCAGCCAAGGTGGTACAGTGGTTAGAGTGCAGCACTGCAGGCTACTTCAGCTAACTGCTAGCTGTAGTTTAGAGGTTCAAATCTTACCACCGGCTAAAGGTTGACTCAGCCTTCCATCCTTCTGAGGTGGGTTAAATGAGGACCCAGATTGTTGGGGGCAAAATGCTGACTCTGTAAACCGCTTAGAGAGGTCTGTAAAAACATTATGAAGCAGTATATAAGTCTAAATGCTATTGCTATCTACAAGACAGAAGACCTCCAGCCTGAGAGTGATGGGATTAGCCCTCACTCAAGATCCAAACCAGGACAAAGCCATTAAGACACAGTAGGAATTGCCCCCTTTCAAAACACAAGCCTGAAGAGGGAAAGGGAAAGCAAGTAGAATGCTTGGCTGCATAGCTAGAGGAATAACAAGCAGGAAGAGGGAGATTGTGATCCCGCTGTATAGAGCGCTGGTGAGACCACATTTGGAATAATACTGTGTCCAGTTCTGGAGACCTCACCTACAAAAGGATATGGATAAAATGGGGCCCAATGGGGCTTGTTCCAGAAGGGACTTTCTCCTTTCCACCTTCAACCCGCAGAGATGACTTTGCTGCCTTTCCTTGCAAGGCGATTTCAGGACTGGGAAGACGGGCGAACGGGCTCCTTGGCCGCATTTTGGGAGTCAGGACATCGGGCTTTGCTTGCCGCCTGGAGAATCTCACAGCAAAAGGCAAAAAACCCCACCAAGGCAGAAAGGATTTTGGACTGCGGTCTTGGGAAACCAGAGCGCGGTGGTGGCAACAGCGCATTTCCTGTCATAGCACCGGTTTCTCACCATGGGCCGGCGAAAACCCCAGGGGAAGATTCGTCAATCAGAGTCACTCTCCCCAGAAGGGAGCACCCGTCCGTGGCCTTTGCACCCCGAAGCCTTCAGTAGCCAAAACGTGGAAACCTCCGTGACAGAGCGCTCCCCCAAAAACGGAGAGCGCTCTGGATTTGCCTGGCTTTCGAAGAACCTCCCTTCGCGCAGTCGATTCCTCGCACGGACCCTTCTGCCGTCCCTTACAACTTTTCCGCACTCTTCTTCCTTGGCGGTTGGCGGGGAGGCATCAGGAAGGGTCCAAGGAGATAGAAGGTAGGAGGAATTAAAGCCAGCTGCTTTGGGAGCTTTGAAGGGACTCCCCTGGAGGAAGCGGGTGCCAGGCACAGACTGAGAGCCAGGGAGCCTTGTCTGAGGCTGAAGCGCCTTTTCCTTGCCACCGCCGGGATTCCCCGCTTCCGGACTGACACAGCAAGCAAAGGGGAAATCGCAGCAGCGGCAAGGACAGGTGCTTTGGCTGGCAACAGTCAGCGTTGGCAGTCCGGAGGCGGGGAATCCCAGCGGCAGCGGCAAGCAAAGGGAAATCCTGGCGGTGGCACTCACAAGGCAGGGAAATCCCTGCAGCAGTAGGAGAGTCCACGCACCCGGATTCGGGCGGGTTTGTAAGTGGAAAATGGTTCTGGAGTAGAGGCAAAAAAATCTTAAACACCGGGTTCATATCTCGAAAAGTTCATCAGTAGAGGCATTCATAAGTAGAGGTGCCACTGTATACATGAGAAATCTAATTATTTTCAAAGACATATGCAAAAATCAGTAAAAATCTAAAACCCCATTATGCAATCATCCACATTCATCCAATTCAATCATTCATATCAGCTGGGGACAATCTCGTCACTCATGGTCCCCATGCCCACCAGCAGAGGTAGGTCTTCAGAACTTTACGAAAAACCAAGAGGGAGGGGGCGGTACACATCTCTGGAGGGAGTTCATTCCAGAGGCCTGGGGCTGCCACAGAGAAGGCATTTCCCCTAGACCCCGCCAGACGACATCGTCTGGCCAACAGGACCTGGAGAAGGCCAACTCTGTGGGACCTAACCAGCTGTTGGGATACATGAGACATATGCAGTGTTATCTTCATTTTAAATGTCAAAAGGGTTTTGTGGCTCCCGGTGTTTTCTTTTCTGTGGGAAAGGGATCCAAACGGCTCTTGGAGTGTTTACCCCTGGTCTATGGGAATGAGCATTCTATGTATGCTTTCTAGTTCTTTAGTCCAAGAGCAGAATTGCATTTCTGAGCAAGTCAGAGTCACAACAAGAAAGTATTCTAACAGATTTTTTAAGGAGGAGAAATAACCTTGAGTCACTTGAAAAAACACAGCCCTGTCTCGTGTCTTAGACAGGTTCAAATAGAAGACTGTGGAAAATAGATTAGATTCTTTTAGTAGTTGCGATGGCTGCCAAATTTCAGTAGAACTTGTAGTATTTAAGAGTGTGTGGATTCCAAATTTTCTTGGACTACTTCCACAAAGCCCAAAGGCAGAAAAGGAGTGCCAAGAACCAGGTGAACTTTTGTATATTTAGTGTTACGATATTCCACTCCCAGAGCACTCCGTTGAAAGAACAGCATTACACTTCACATCAAAATTAAGATCATACTTTGCTTACAATGTGATTAAAATTTTTATTCTTAATATACTCCAGAAGCCCCCCCCCCAAAAAAATGTGGAAAAGTGAGATGAAGAAATATAAGAGCATAAGAGCCATTCTGAGTCCGACTGTGGCTAATGAGATGTGTCCCAAATGCCTGTCCAGAAAAGGAAGACGGGGCGTCCTGTCCTCTGACAGGTGAGGGATGCTGTCGACCTCTTAATACAGTTCCTCATGTTGTGGTGACCCCCAACCATAAGTCCAGCGCCAATTCTCCCAACAGAGCTTTAAGCTGATTGGCAGGAAGATCAGAGGGACACGCCTGATTGGTTGGATTGTAAAATTTATGTTCCAAGGCGCCAGAATAGAAGTTCCTTTAGTTGTTTAGTTGACAAAGTGCCAGAATTAGTGGACCAGGGGAATGCTGTCAATATAATTTACTTGGACTTCAGTAAGGCCCATTCGCCCGTTTTTTCACCATCCCGGGTTTCAGTGAGGCCTGGGCACATGCACGGGGATGGGTGTGTGTGTGATTGTGCGCATGAGCAGGGGCAGCGCGGGGGGGGGTGCATGCGTGTGGAGGAGGGAATGGGTGGTGGGCACGTGAGCAGGTGCTAGCACACACACACACTCTTTTAGCAAGCGAACCCAAAAAAGGTTTGCCATTACTGGCTTAAGAACCCCTGCCCTGGAGAGAGGGTTAGACTACAAGGTTCCTCCCACCTCTATTCTCCTGTATTCCCCACTACAGGTTGGAAATAAACTGAATTGAGATTCCATTCCCAACAGCCATTAAGATTCTGGTACCAACAGGGGAAGAAAAGGTTTCTAAAAGAATAATTTGTTTCAATCGTGGCGAAGGGGAGTTTGGCAAAAGAAGCTATTGTAAACAGCTAGCAAAAGTTCAAAAGCAAACCCAGGATTCCATAATGAGATGGGAACAGAAGAGAGAATAAACAAGAGTTGAAAGGGGTCTTAGAGGTCTTCTAGTCCAGGGATAGGCAAAGTTGGCTCTTCTATGACATGCGGACTTTATCTCCCAGAATGCCTGAGCTAGCATGACTGGCTCTGGAATTCTGGGAGTTGAAGTCCGCAAGTCATAGAAGAGTCCACTTGGCCTACTCCTGGTCTAGTCCAAACACCCTACACCAGTGTTTCCCAATCTTGGCAACTTGAAGATATCTGGACTTCAACTCCCAGCATTTGCTGGCTGGGGAATTCTGGGAGTTGAAGTCCAGATATCTTCAAGTTGCCAAAGTTGGGAAACACTGCCCTACACCAATGAGGGTGAACATTTTTTGGTTCACGTGCCAAAAGGATGTGCGTGCGTGTGCTAGCATGAGCACATGTGCCCATGCCCATTCCCTCCCCCTATACATGTACACACACACACACGTGCTGCCCCTGTGCATGCGTAAAATCCCCCCCTGTTCCCACACATGGGTACTGGCCTCACTGAAGCCTGGGACGGTGAAAATATGGCCAAACATGCAAACTGGAAGTTCAGTAAATGGACTTCCTCTTTGCCCATTGTGCTATTTTTCGCACTCCAGAGCCTTCAGGGAAGCTTCCTGAAGGCCTGGAGTGTGAAAAACAACACAATGGGCAAACCGAACATCTGTTTTCTAATTTTAATTTAATTTAATTTAATTTAATTTAATTTAATTTAATTTAATTTAATTTAATTTAATTTAATTTAATTTAATTTAATTTAATTTAATTTAATTTAATTTAATTTAATTTAATTTAATTTAATTTAATTTAATTTAATTTAATTTAATTTAATTTAATTTAATTTAATTTAATTTAATTTAATTTAATTTAATTTAATTTAATTTAATTTAATTTAATTTAATTTAATTTAATTTTTATTTATTGTATGCCGCCCCTCTCCGGAGACTAAACTTCTGGTTTGTCTGTTGGACAGTTTTTAGCACTCCAGGCTTCAGGGAAGCTTCCCTGAAGCCTATGGGGGGCGAAACGGCCTTCCACTAGGCCAAAAATCAGCTGACAAAGGGCAACACCTAATGTGCCCTCTGATATGGCTCCACGTGCCACTTGTGGCATGTGTGCCTATGTTCGCCATCATAGTGCTATACCAGTGATGACGAACCTATGGCATGGGTGCCATAGGTGACACGCACAGCCATATCTGCAGGCACGCAAGCTGTTGCCCTAACTCAGCTCCAACTTGCATGTGTGTGCCAGCCAGCTGATTTTTGGCATGTGTTTGCCAGCCAGCTTTCACAGAGGCTCTGGGAATGTGTTTTTCGCTTCCAGAGAGTCTTCAGGGGGATGGGGGAGGGCGTTTTTACCCTCTCGCAGCTCCAGGAAAGCCTTTAGAGCCTGGGGAGGGCAAAACACGAGCCTACTGGGCCCACCAGAAGTTGGGAAACAAGCCATTTCCGGCCTCCAGAGAGCCTCTGGGGCATGGGGAAGCTGTTTTTGCCCTCCCTGGGCATTGAATTATGGGTGTGGGCACTCGAGCATGCGCAATAGCATGTGCCCATGCTCTTTCGGCACCCAAGGAAAAAAAGGTTCGCCATCACTGTCTTATACCATATCAGATAAATGGCTATGTAAAATCTCTTTGGCAAAAGAGAAGAAAAAACTAGAAATCGATTGCAAAAAAAGAAAGAGAGAAAAGCAAGCAATGCAATAACAAATATCCGTAAGGGTTATTGATTATATAAATCGATTAGACACACAATTGTAGTAGAACGTAAGCAAAAACTAGAAATAGTGTCAGAAAAGCTAAAGTTAAGCAGAGATTGTTGAGATTCAAAAAAATATTCTTCTATACATATTGAAAGCAAAACGAAGGGAAAAAAACAGATTACTAACAGTTCCACAAAGATATCAAATGAACTTGAAGAAGTGCATTCGTGGGAATTTTATCCAAGCCAAAGTTTATTCACAATATATCTAAATGGTTTGCGGATTGTGATACAAAAATACAATGTTCCTAAGTTATAGAAGTAGAATGAGAAAAGTTATTTAACTTCTTAAAATTTGTGTACATCTTATCTGGGCATTTTCTGCTGCTTGCTTTCAACAATTAATGGATTGTTGCCAAATCCATAAGCAATATCCTCAGGCTTAACAATGTGATTAATCATCTGCCATCACATCACTGTCAACACTTAGTGACCATATAGATTTTCTCCATGCCAATATTCCTAAATTGGTCTTTCAAATCTTCCTACAGTGTAGGAAGATCTGTTGTATGCCGCCCGGCCTATAAATTTAAGTAAGTAAGTAAGTAAATAGTATAAAGGCAGACTGGATGAACTATGAGGTCTTTTTCTGCCGTCAGTCTTCTATGTTTCTATGTAAGTACCACATTTTTCAGAGTAAGTGATGTTGAGACGTGGGCAGGTCTTGGAAGCCCCATTATAGCTCGCGTGGCTGCATTTTGCACAATTTGCCGTCTCCGAACACTCTTCAAAGGCCGCCCCATGTAGAGAGCATGGCAGTAATTCATCCCATGAATGCCGCCTAGAAACCAAACTGGCAACATGTGCAGCTAACAACATAAAAATATTTCACAGGGGTGAACCAAGATACACGTACAGAAACAGCTGCTACATTCTGAATTTGCCCTAAGTGAACTTCCTTGCTGAAATTCAGAGCTGCGCTGGCTGGAGAATTCTGGGAGTTGAAGTCCACCAGTCTTAAAGTCACCAAGTTTGAAGGCATCAGCTACAAATTCAAACAGAAACTGAGTAGAACATGAGTGATCAACTGAAGAAGCTCCTGATCTAGGAAAATCCATAATTGACGCACAAAAGTTTCTGTGCAAAGACTCTTGTCAGGAAAATCAGTAATTAAATCAAACTTGTATACATAGAACATAGAAAAACAGAATTGGAAGGGAGCTTGGAGGTCATCTAGTCCAACCCCCTGCTCAAGCAGGAGATCCTATACTATTCCAGACAAGTGGCTGTCCAATGTTTTCTTGAAAACCTCCAATGATGAAGCACCCACAACTTCTGAAGGACAAGTCGTTCCACCATTAGACAAGGCATCCTTAGTTCTAGCTTGCTTCTCTCCTTACTTAGTTTCCACCCATTGCTTCTTGTCCTGCTTTCTGGTGCTTTGGAAAATAGGTTGACCCCCTTTTTTGTGGCAGCCCCTCAAATACTGGAATATTGCTATCATGTCACCCTCTCCTCCTTCCTTTTCTGTAGGCTAGATCAGTGGGAAGGCAAAGTTGGCTCTTCTATGACTTGTGGACTACAACTCCCAGAGTTCCTGAGCCAATCATGCTAGCTCAGGAATTCTGGGAGTTGAAGTCCACATGTCATAGAAGAGCCAAATTTGCCTACCCCTGCGCTAGATGTACCAAATTCCTGCAACTGTTCTTCATATGTTTTAGCCTCCAGCCCACTAATCATCTTTGTTGATCTTCTCTGCACTTTTTCTAGAACCTCAACATCTTTTTTTATATTGTGGCAGCCAAAACTGGAAGCAGTGTTCGAAGTGTGGTCTTACTAAGATTTTATAGAGCAGTAGTAATACTTCACCTGATCTTAATTCTATCCCTCTATTAATGCAGCTTAGGACTGCATTGGCTTTTTTTCGCTGTTGCTGCACACTTTTGGCTCATATTTTAGTGATTATCCACCTGGACTCCAAGATCCCACTCGCAATTACTGGCATTAAGCCAAATTTTGCCTAGTTTGTACCTCCATTTGGTTTTTCTTGCCCAAGTGTAAAATCTATATTGACTTTCATTTTGTTAAATAGGGCCCAGTGTTCAGGTCTTTCAAGATCCTTCTGGATCCTGAGCCTTTCTTCTAAAGTAACAACAACAACATCAGAATTGGAAGGGAACTTGGAGGTCTTCCAGTCCAACCCCCTACTTAGACAGGAAACCCTACATTACTTCAGACAGATGGTTATCCACCTTCTTAAAAACATCCAGTGTTGGAGCATTCACAACTTCTGGAGGCAAGCTGTTCCACTGATTAATTGTTCTAACTGTCAGGAAATTTCTCTTTAGGTCTAAATTGCTTCTCTCCTTGTTTAGTTTCCACCCATTCTTCCTGTTCTACCCTCAGGTGCTTTGGAAAATAGCCAGCAAAAATGTTGGCTATTTCCCACCATCTTGGTGTCATCTGCAACTTTGAGGAGTACCCTTCCTATTCCCTCATCTAGATTGTTTATGAGGTGTTTTATTGCTTTATTGCCTTACTTCCCCTCTGCCTTTTGAGTTTCTGAAATCAATCAGATGTTGGGTGGGCAGCCATCTGTCAATAATTGTTGAAAAGTCCCACCAGCACAAGCCACCTAATAAACACTGCACTAAGCAGTGTAGTGGATCTAATTACATCATCATCACCACCACTACTACTACTTTATATTATTATAAAATATAATATAAATACCCTAGTCCAGAGATAGGCAAAGTTGGCTCTTCTATTACGTGTGGACTTCAATTCCCAGAATTCCTGAGCTAGCATGATTGGCTCAGGAATTCTGGGAGTTGAAGTCCACAAGTCATAGAAGAGCCAGCTTTGCCTACCCCTGCCCTAGTCAGACCACATCTACAGTACTGCATTCAATTTTGGTCACCACACTACAAAAAAGACATTGAAACTCTGAAAAAAGTACAGATGAGAACAACCAGAATGATAAAAGGACTGGAAACCAAAACATACGAGGAAAGGTTGCAGGCACTGGGCATGGATAGTCTAGCAAAGAGGAGGTCCAGGGGGGCATGATAACAGTATATGGATATTTGAGGGGCTGCCACAGAGAGGAGGGGGTACAGACTGTTTTCCAAAGCACCAGAGGGCCAGGGACAAGGAAAAATGGATGGAAGCTGACCAAGGAGAGATTCAACCTGGAAATAAGGAAGAATTTTCTGACCGTGAGAGCGATCAACCAGTGGAACAGAAGTTGCCTGCGGATGTTGTGAGAGCTCCAACATTTGGGACTTTCAAAGGGAGATTGGACTGCCATTTGCCTGAAATGGTGTAGGGACTCCTGTTTGAACAGGGGGATTGGACTAGATGACCTACAAGGTCCCTTCCGTGGAACGGCTTGCCTGTGGAGGTTGTGAACACCCCAACACTGGAGACCTTCAAGAAGAGACTAGACTTGCATATGTCTGGGATGGTATAGGGTCTCCTGCACCAGCAGGAGATTGGACTAGAAGACCCCACAAACTATAAATAAAAATAAATAATAATTATTTGCTTTGGGTTCTGGGTTTGATTCCACAACTCTCCCATCCACTTTTGCCCCTTGGCCAACAGTTCCAGGACAAACCCTCATGTCATGCACAGTTTCTGCCTGGGGAAATGCAGCCCCATTGAGATGGAAGATCTGGGTCCTTTCATCAGAAGCCATCCAAGTGCTCTTAGGGATCCTCATTCTCCCCATGGATATGCTAACAGCCTCTAGGCAGGGGGGCAGAGTCACAATGTCTGCCTTGTCCAGGCAAGCTTGCAAAATGGCCCTGGGCCAAAGGGATGACCTCCGTGGCATTAACAAGAAGTGGGGGGAGGAATCCCCCAAAGAGTATTTTTCCCCAATACATGTGAATGCAGAGGAAATGGGGAAGGGCTGGGAAGTAGAGTCAAACTACCCCCCCCCCCCCAGATACTCTCAAAGACAGATAAAGAAAGTAGCACCAACCTATTCGGTCCCTGTAAGAGGCCGCTTACAAAAGCAACCCGTGTCCCTTTGCGCCATCCTTGATGGGTGTCTATGCAAGCTATACAGGCATATACAGTACATCCAATTAATAAATAAATAAAATGAGCTAAAATGAGCAAGGCCAGCACACTCACACCTGAAAGATTAACCACAGAGTAGAATTCACCGCTTTGTAAACTTCTCATTTGTAAAAGATTTAGCTGAGCGCTCACCTACTACATCTCAGACCCCAACACATAAAATATATCCAAGTGCTTCCCTTCCCCCACCCCTTTCCATAGCAAAAGTACAAAAGATGAAGGGGAAATTGAGGCTGCTGGACCTAGCTGGATGAGGATGGGATAAGAACAAAGAGAGGGAAGGAGGGAAGGCCTGCTGGGCATTGGGAGGACCATCCATTCTTTTCCTCCCCCATCACTCCTGCCTCTTCCTTGGCTTTCACAGCATCTTACCAAGACCAGGCCTCCATCCAGAAAACATTACAGCGGTCAACACACAAAAAATCATCAGCAAAGGTAATATGTCTCTTTTATGGAGTTTGATGTGCTGATTCCAAAAATAGGCTTAGTTTTGCTCTATCACATAAAAGTTTCTGATATAGAAGCATTTTTGTTATTATGTTATTTCTACATTTTCATTGCATGTGATAATTACTGTTTTAATGTTGCCAGTATATTTTCTATTCCTTATAATAATGATGCTGCTCCGTGGAAACTATGCCTGCTACAGAAAAACTATATTAAAAAACTATATACACCTTTTTGTAAATCAGAACAAAAAAGTACGGTACTATTCAAAAGTACTATTCATTGAAAAGTATTCAGTGTTTTCTGCCCGCAGTATCTTTGTGGAGCTGGGTAGCATGGATGGATGGATGGTTGGGTAAGTAGGTAGGTAAGTAGGTAGATATGGGTGGATATATGAATAGATATTGATTAGTTGGGGGGGAAATCAGAAGCAATGTGAGAAAATATTATTTTACTGTAGTAGATGCTTGGAACAAACTTCCAGCAAACATGGTTGGTTAATCCACAGTCACTGAATGTAAACATGCCTGGAATAAACATATATCCATCCTAAGATAAAATAAAGGAAACAGTATAAGGGCAGACTAGATGGACCAGGAGGTCTTTTTCTGACATCAATCTTCTATGTTTGTATGTTTGTATGTTTGTATGTATGTATGTATGTATGTATGTATGTATGTATGTATGTATGTATGGATAGATAGGTAGGCAGGCAGGCAGGCAGGAGGCGGGTGGACAGACAGAGAAATAGTAGTAAGTACGTAAGTATTTTGGAGATGGTCAGCGGCCCAGAACCACCATCCTTGGTCCATTCCCAACCACCCCGCCTCCCTCCGATTCCGGCCTCCCGCCGCCCACGTCCAGCCCGCCCGGGTCCTCGGCGCCTTTTTCGCCCAGCTGTCAAGCCGCGCATCCTCGGTCGGGCGGAGGCGCTTCCCTCGCCCGCCGAGTCCGCTCCCTCGCCGCCCGCCGGTGTCCCGCCCGAAGCGCACTCACCTGCCGTGGGCTGCCGTCGCCGCCGCTGTCGGGCTGTGCGGGCCCGCGGGGCCGGTTGTGAGGCGCGACCTCCCGGGGGCCGCCGTGGTCCGTCGGGGCTCCGGCCTGAGGCGCCGTCCTCTCCCGGCGCAGCTCGGAGCGGAGCTCCAGGTAGCAGCCGAGCGTGAGGAGGTGGAGCGCCAGCGAGAGGGCGAAGAAGCCGGCCGCCGCCCGCCACGCGCCCGAGCCCCGCCGCCCGCAAGCGCAGCCGGCCTCCAGCGGCCCGCCCGCCCGGGGAGACCGCTCCAGCGCCGGCCCGCGCTCCGACGAAGCCATCGCGCCGGCCCGGCCCTACTGCGGCCGCCCCATCGCCCCGCGCCCGCCGGCCCGCCTCCCGCCGCCGCTCAGGAGAGACTCCCCGCCCGGGGGAGGGAGGGTCGGAGGCGGGGACGGCGGTAGAACGCCCCGCCCCCTCCGCCGCCCCCCTCCGCCCGCCCTTGGCGCAGGCGGTCCTCGACTTACGGCCGTTTCCTTAGCGACCGTTCTAAGCGATTGGGGAAAAAATTGAGTAAAAATGGAGATCCTGGAAACGAAAATGGAAAGGAAACCAACCGGCACTGTTTCTACCGGGAATAACCCATGAAAGATGTCAAACTACGAGCATAGGTGCACTAGTGTGCCTTCCGTCCCTTGTCCAATTGTCTCTCCTATATTTTATATATCCTTTTTCCCATTCATATATCCTTTCCTCTACTCTTCATTGAGTATTCTATTCTCATATCTTTCCTTCTATCCTTTCCCTGATATTTACTACTACATGTTTTTATTCTCTTTAACTTTAAATTTGTATTGGACAAAATAAATAAATAAATAATAAAATAAATACCCAGAAAGTAATGCACTGCATTTTTTCTTCCTCAGGAGCAGGGGTAGGCAAAGTGGGCTCTTCTATGACATGTGGACTTCAACTCCCAGAATTCCTGAGCTAGCATGATCGGCTTAGGAATTCTGGGAGTTGAAGTCCACAAGTGATAGAGAATGCCAGCTTTGCCTATCCCTGGCCTAGAATAATGGTACGAATGGGAAACTTTAGATATACATTATTTGCCTTTTTAGGAGTGCGTGTGTAAATTTTGCGTTTCTTCCGACAGATAGCGTAGCTGCAGCCGTGTTTCGAAATGGCGTCTGTAATTGATGTACGTTACAAGCAGTGTATCGTCATTGAATTTCTCACTGGGGAGAAAAAAACTTGGGAACATTCAGAAACGTTTGTGTACAGTTGATGGTGAATCTGCAGAAGTACGGTTAGTCGCTGGGCACAGAGGGCGAGGCCATTAGAAGACAAAAATATGATTTGCACAGTGCAGAAATGGCTTCATGGCCAAAACCTGGAGTGGTACCGACAGGGCATACACACCTTTGTGTCTCACTGGAGGAAGGCCATAGAACGGGACGGAGATTACATGGAAAAATAGGGAGTGTAGAAGAAACATCATTCTTTCTTGTGTGTAACTTTCATTGTATTCGTCATTGAATTTTTCAGTGCAGAGAAAGAAACTGTTGGGAACATTCACAAACGTTTGTGTACAGTTGATGGAGAATCTGCAGTTGACAGAAGTACGGTTAGTTGCTGGGTACAGAGGGGGAGGCCATTAGAGGACAGTTGGGCAGAGCTCCAAGATTTGCAGCGTTCCGGGCGGCCAGCCACGGCTGTCAGATCCTGAAAAGACGCAGCTTGTTGATGCGTTCATTTGCAACGGCTGAAACATGGTGCGCAGCAGTTGGCGCTGAAGCTGTCAATCAGAAAAGGAAGTTTGGAAGAGGTGATTTGCACAAGGCAGAAATGGCTTTGTGACCAGAACAAGGAGTGGTACCGACAGGGCATACACACCCTTGTGTCTCGCTGGAGGAAGGCCATAGAACGGGATGGAGATTATGTGGGAAAAGAGGGAGTGTACAGGAAACATCATTCTTTCTTGTGTGTAAGTTTCATTGTGTTCAATAAATAATTGTTGAAGAAAACAAATGTGGTGTATTACTTTCTGGGTGAGCCTCATAATGTACTGTACATCACTTACAGACGCCATTTTGAAACACAGCTGCAGCTACGCTATCTGTCTGAAGAAACGCAAAATTTACACACACACTCCTGACAATTCAAATAATGAATATGTAATGTTTCGTATTCGTACCATCACTGTAGGCTGAGGGGAAAAATGTAGTGCATTGCTTTCTGAAATAGAAATAGAAGTACATGCGTGTCTGTGTGTACATACACATGCAGTTTATATAGTAGATCATGTATATTTTGGTGTGTCTGAGTGTAATATGCTTGTACACCTAGAACATATATATATAGAATTAAAGAGTATATTTTGGATGTTCAGCAATAGTAAATAGATAGGGAAATTGTATATCTTTGAGGAAAGGCCAGGCACCGTAACCCTAATCCTTGACGTGAGTGATATCAAGTTGGCCACCTTTAAGCCAGTCACATGATCTTTAAGCCACACCCCCTGGTCACATGATCATCAAGCCACTCCCACCTGGTCACATGGACAGCAAGCCACACCCACAAAATAAAACAGTAAAACATTTTACAGCCCTTCACTGCTTGTGACCAAGTTAACATTAAGATGCTGCTACTGCTGGGTTTTAAGATGGCCTTCCGTTTAACTGCTGGGTGATTTTTTCCATTGGTGATCCTGCTGCCTCACAGTCTGGTGGTTGCTATCCTGGATTGGACTATATAGATGTATAGAGCCATGTAAACAGATCCATGCAAACAAAACGGTGCATATTTGGCATCTCAAAGGAATGTTTAACATTGCGTGTTCCAAAATCTTTTTACCCGACTTTGCTGCTGACTTGACAGAAACTTTTCCTCTGCTGGACCAAGAACCATAGGCATCAAGATACATCTTGGCCATCCTCTTTTCCAGCTGTCTCCACTCTTTTTTATTTTCTAATCTCTAGGGAAGCGTTTTTCAACCAGTGGTTAGGTGTGCCCTGGGGAATCCCTCCAGCTATCAGCGACAGGAAGAGAGGAGGCACAGGGAACACTCACTGACCAATCACCTTCTAGGATTCATCCCTACCACTAGCGATGAACCAATAGCAGGCTGCCTCTCATCCACACCCAGGAAGGTCACCGCTCAGGCTGCCGCGCACTTGTCATTTTGTGGCAGCGGCAAGTAGTTGAAGCTGCTACTCCTCCCCATGGTCCCGATTTCTAATCCTGGTCAGGACTGAAGGTAAATGTTGCCACCACTAGATGAAGCCTCAGCCTCAGCTGGTTATGTCTATCCTGATGGTGTATATAGATATTTGTTCTTTTTCTTTTTATAAGAGGCCCCCGCAGAGGGTGATGTACAATGCATCACAATGTGTTAGTGTCATTTTGTGTCATTTTGGTTGGTAGTGTGCCCCAAGATTTTGTAAATGTAAAAAAATGTGCTGTGGCTCAAAAAAGGTTGAAAATCACTGCTCTAGGGTTTAGTTGGACAATTGAGGCTGTTATGCGCCAAATGCCAAAAGTCAAGTTATTCATTCAAACTTACATAACAGAGAAGGTGCTGTTTGAAAAAAATAGTTTTATAAAGCTTTTCAGACAAATATTAAATCCGAGGAAAGTAAGTTTCATAAAAATGGCAATTACTCACCTTACTTTCAGCACCTAATTAAAGCACAATTTGGCATGAAGCGCAACAATGATTGCCAAATCCTACATTTTGAAGATTTCAGCTCTGCCCTATTCTTAGCCAATAAATTCAACATCAACACTTGTTGAATCATAGCCTGCAATGCCAGCGATCCATTTGGTGGATGGTTTTTCTTCCAGGCTTTCATGCCTCCTCTTGCAACTCTGAACACAACTCTGAGGACTAAAGAAGAGACACACAAGGTTGTGTGCATTTCAATGGGCTTTCTGCTTTCTGATCGCCACTCCAGCTGACCCGCTCATTGCGCTTGGGGCTACTTGCCCTTCCTGTGCGGTCTAAGGAGGCTGGCAGCAGTGACCAATACATCCGTTATGTCCTGGGGGCAGGGAGGCCTTCCTTGGATCTGCTTGCCTCTCTCTATCCCTTTTGCTTTGCTTCAGAGTTTGCTTTGCCTGATCATCTTCCTTTTTGCAACCCTGGTGGGGGAGCAGTGATGGGCTCCTATGGGTACGATCAGGTACACAGAACCGGTAGAAAAGTTTTGGTCAGGTATTTATTTATTATTTATTTATTTATTCAATTTTTATGCTGCTCTTCTCCTTAGACTCAGGGCGGCTTACAACATGTTAGCAATAGCATTTTTTAACAGAGCCAATCTATTGCCCCCACAATCCGGGTCCTTATTTTACCCACCTCGGAAGGATGGAAGGCTGAGTCAACCTTGAGCTGGTGATGAGATTTGAACCGCTGACCTACAGAATTACAGTCGGCTGTAGGTATGCAGAAGTGGTAGAAAAATTTCAATTTTTTTTCTTTTTTTCCCTTTTGGGCTCTGGGTGTTATTATTATTATTATTATTATTATTATTATTATTATTATTATTATTATTATTATTATTTAGATTTGTATGCCGCCCCTCTTCGCAGAATCAGGGCGGCTCACAGGTTACAATATAAAACAGCAAATACAAAACAAATCTAATTAGTTAAAAAACTACATAAGCTAAAACCCCAAGTATTAAAATCAATCAAACAATTCAATCATAACCATACGTCACCTTTATTGGCCAGGGGGTCTAGATCTAATCGCCCCAAGCCTGGCGACATAAGTGAGTCTTAAGACTCTTGCGAAAGGCGAGGAGATTGGGAGTGGTGCGAATCTCTGGAGGGAACTGATTTCAGAGGTCCAGGTCCCCCACAGAGAAGGCTCTACCCCTAGGCCCCGCAAAGCGACATTGTCTGGTTGATGGGACTCGGAGAAGGCCAACTCTGTGGGACCTAACCAGCCACTGGGATTCATATGTTTTTCCTATCGCAATAAATGAGGTTGAATGTGTATAATATTAGAAGAACTCTGTGTGTGTGTGTGTGTACATATTTATATAGTAAATCATGTATATTTTTGTGTGCCTGCGTTTTATATGTATGTACACATATGGCATATATACGTAGAATTAAATAGTATATTTTGGATGTTCAGTAATAGTAAATAGAGAGGGAAATCATATCTCTTTCAGGTGAGAAGAGGCCAGGCACCCTAACCCAAACCCTTGACGGAAGTGAGGTCAGGCTGGCCACCTTTAAGCCAGTCATTTGACCCCAGTCACATGATCATCAAGCCACTCCCATCTGGTCACATGGACAGCAAGCCACACCCATAAAATAAGCCACACCCCAGCAGAAAAAGACCTCCTGGCCCATCTACTCTGCCCTTATACTATTTCTTAGTATTTTATCTTAGGATGGATAGATGTTTATCCCAGGCATATTTAAATTCAGTTACTGTGGATTTACCAACCACGTCTGCTGGAAGTTTGTTCCAAGCGTCTACTCCTCTTTCAGTAAAATAATATTTTCTCACGTTGCTTCTGATCTTTCCCCCAACTAACCTTAGATTGTGCCGCCTTGCTCTTGTGTTCACATTTCTATTTAAAACACTTTCCTCCTGAACCTTATTTAACCCTTTAACATATTTAAATGTTTCGATCATGTCCCCCCTTTCCCTTCTCTCCTCCAGACTACACAGATGGAGTTCATGAAGTCTTTCCTGATAAGTTTGATGCTTAAACCTTCCACCATTTTTGTAGCCTGTCCTTGGACCCGTTCAATTTTATCAATATCTTTTTGTAAGTGAGGTCTCCAGAACTGAATACTATAAAGAGGTGATCTATAAGGAGGTGATACATGAAATGTAACAAACATAAGAAATCAGACACAGATCTGTACTAAATTATAGAAATGTTGTTTTTAAAAATTTGGGAAAACTAATAAACATAATTTTTTTAAAAAAAGAAGAAAACTTTTGCTTTTGCACCAAATGGAATCAAAGGATCTTTTCTACTTAGGAGTCCAAGCCGAGGGAGGGCTGACAATCGCCACCCCACAATTGGATTATTGCGATGAGCTTTTTGTGGCCCTGGAAGCCACCCAGAAGCTACAACTGGTTCAAAATGCAGCAGCAGAGGCAACGATGGGCGTTTCTTGGTGTGCCCGTGTGTTACCACTCTGCTACGAATTGTGTTGTTTACCAGGCGGTTTCCAGGTGCAACTCAAAGTGTTGTTACCAATAAAACTCTGTGTGACTGCATGTCTCCAATCATTTCTACTTGTCCAACAATTTCTAGCAGTGGGTGCGCTCCAAGTCCCCTCCATTCAATATTACCACCTTGCAACACCGAGGAAGTTGGTTGTATTATTTTACTGATTGTAAACCGGCCAGAATCCAAAAGGAGTTGGGCGTCTCACAAATCTAATAAATTAAATTAAATTAACCCACAAAAAGATACTGATCAAATCAAACAGGTCCAAAGATGGGCTACAATAATGGTGTTTATTAGGTTTTCCAAATTTTTAAAAACAACATTTCTATAATTTTGTTCAGATCTGTGCCCAATTTCTTATGTTTATTACATTTCATATATTACCTCCTTATAGATCACCTCTTTATATTGTTCAGTTCTGGAGACCTCACCTACAAAATGATATTGATCAAATTGAACGGGTCCAAAGATGGGCTACAAAAATGGTGGAAGGTCTTCCGCATAAAACTTATCAGGAAAGACTTCATGAACGCAATCTTTATAGTCTGGAGGACAAAAGAGAAAGGGGGGACACGATCGAAACATTTAAATATGTTAAAGAGTTAAATAAAGTTCAGGAGGGAAGTGTTTTTAATAGGAGAGTGAACACAAGAACAAGGGGGCACAATCTGAGGTTATTTGGGGGAAAGATCAGAATCAACGCGAGAAAATATTATTTTACTGAAAGAGTAGTTGATGCTTGGAACAAACTTACAGCAGACGGGGTTGGTAAATCCACAGTAACTGAATTTAAACATGCCTGGGATAAACGTCTATCTATCCTAAGATAAAATACAGGAAATGGTATAAGGGCAGACTAGATGGACCATGAGGTCTTTTTCTGCCGTCAATCTTCTATGTTTCTATTAAATTTAATTAATTCTACCTTCTGTGTTGGCCTCCACTATCGGGAACAGCATCTCCCCAGAGATAGGATGAGACCCACCCCTGGTCCATAGCATATCTCTCCTGCCAGATCTGATAGAATGGGCAAATATAAGCAGGGAGAGGCAATCCCTCAAATAACCCCATCCCCTCCTATGACAGATTTCCAAGGTCAAAAACAGCTCCATGAATTGGACCCAGAAAGCAGCAACTGCTGCTGCTCTCAAAATAGAAGCCTTGTTTGTTTGTTTGTTTGTTTGTTTGTTTGTTTGTTTGTTTGTTTGTTTGTTCGTTCGTTCGTTCGTTCGTTCGTTTGTTCGGTTGTTCGTTTGTTCGGTTGTTCCTTCCTTCATTCATCCATCCATTTATTCATTTTATTTATCTATCAAACAATTATAGGATGGCAATTTCTATAAATAAAACGTTAGAAAAGTAATGAATTAAAGTAGTGATAGAAGACAATAGAACAGTAGGACAGGGACGGCAGGCACAATGGTGCGCTTATGCACACCCCTTACAGTCCTCTTAGAAAGGGGGAGAGGTCAATTGTAGATAATCTTAAGATTAAAGATTTTGGGGTTAGGAGTAGAAACCACAGAGTCAGGTAGAGCATTCCAGGTGCTGATCACTCTGTTGCTGAAGTCGTAGTTTTTGCAATCTAGTTTGGAACTGTTGACATTTAGCTTAAATCTATTATGTGTTCATGTGCTGTGGTGGTTGAAGGTGGAGTAGTCACTAACCGGAAGGACATTTTGGTGTATGATTTTATGAACTATAGTTAAGTTAGAACAGAGACGATGGAGTTGTAATTTGTCTAATCAAAGAATTTCAAGTCTGGCGGAGGAAGGTATTTTGTTGTGGGAAGAGGAGTGAAGGACTCTTCTTGTGAAATATTTCTGGACTCTCTTGATTGTGTCAATGCCAGATATGCAATGCGGGTTCCATACATGTGAACTGTATTCAAGGATTTGTCTGACTAAAGTTTTGTATGCTCTGGTTAGCAGATCAATGTTACCAGAGAAGATCTCTGGCGGGCCCGGGACAGGGGTTTATCCTCTGTCCTGGTGCTTCTTGACCTCTCAACAGCTTTCGATACCATCGACCATGGTATCCTTCTGCACTGGCTGGAGGGGTTGGGGGTGGGAGGCACTGTTCTCCAGTGGTTCTCCTCCTACCTCTCCGGTCGGTCGCAGTCGGTGTTAGTGGGGGGCCAGAGGTCGACCCCGAGGTCTCTCCCTTGTGGGGTGCCTCAGGGGTCGGTCCTCTCCCCCCCTGCTATTTAATATCTACATGAAACCGCTGGGTGAGATCATTCAAGGGCATGGGGTGAGGTATCATCAGTACGCTGATGATACCCAGCTTTACATCTCCACCCCATGTCCAGTCAACGAAGCAGTGGAAGTGATGTGCCGGTGCCTGGAGGCTGTTGGGGCCTGGATGGGTGTCAACAGACTCAAACTCAACCCGGATAAGACGGAGTGGCTGTGGGTTTTGCCTCCCAAGGACAATTCCATCTGTCCTTCCATTACCCTGGGGGGGGAGATTATTGACCCCCTCGGAGAGGGTCCGCAACTTGGGCGTCCTCCTCGATCCACAGCTCACATTAGAGAACCATCTTTCAGCTGTGGCGAGGGGGGCGTTTGCCCAGGTTCGCCTGGTGCACGAGTTGCGGCCCTATTTGGACCGGGACTCACTGCTCACAGTCACTCATGCCCTCATGACTACTGTAATGCTCTCTACATGGGGCTACCTTTGAAAAGTGTTCGGAAACTTCAGATCGTGCAGAATGCAGTTGCGAGAGCAGTCATGGGCTTACCTAGGTATGCCCATGTTTCACCAACACTCCGCAGTCTGCATTGGTTGCCGATCAATTTCCGGTCACAATTCAAAGTGTTGGTTATGACCTTTAAAGCCCTTCATGGCATTGGACCAGAATATCTCCGAGACCGCCTGCTGCCGCACGAATCCCAGCGACCGATTAGGTCCCACAGAGTGGGCCTTCTCCGGGTCCCGTCAACTAAACAATGTCGGTTGGCAGGTTGTTTAGAAAATGGGGTTTTAAAAAATATTTTTAAACTGTAATTTAGATTTGTTGTAAATTGTTTCACTTTGTTGTGAGCCGCCCCGAGTCTGTGGAGAGGGGCGGCATACAAATATAAATAAATAAATAAATAAATAAATAAATAAATAAATAAATAAATAAATAAATAAATAAATAAACAAACAAACAAACAAACAAACAAACAAACAAATAAATAAATAAAGCTGCGAAGGATTAGGTTAACAACTCTTAGTGCCTTTTTGGCAATGTTGTTCTAGAGGCGCCCGTAGTTGTCTACACCACTGCATTTTGTGCCAGCTCAAGCTTCAGTTACTCTCCAAGGGCAGCTCCATGTAGAATGCATTGCAGTAGTCTGATCGGAATGTGACTTTATCCCTAATTGATTGTTTTACAATCAGTAAGGGAGATTGTGATCCTGCTGTATAGAGTGCTAGTGAGACCACATTTGGAATACTGTGTCCAGTTCTGGAGACCTCACCTACAAAAAGATATTGATAAAATTGAACGGGTCCAAAGACGGGCAACAAAAAATGGCAGCAAGTCTTAAGCATAAAACTTGTCTGGAAAGGCTTCATGAACTCAATCTGTAGAGTCTGGTGGACAGAAGGGAAAGGGGGGACACGATCGAAACATTTAAATATGCTAAAGAGTTAAATATGATTCAGGAGGGAAGTGTTTTTAATAGGAGAGTGAACACAAGAACAAGGGAACACAATCAGAGGTTTGTTGGGGGAAAGATCCAAAGCAATGTGAGAAAATATTATTTTACTGAATGAATAGTACGTAGATGCTTGGAACAAACTTCCAGCAGATGTGGTTGGTCAATCCACAGTCACTGAATTTAAACATGCCTGGGATAAACATATATCCATCCTAAGATAAAATACAGGAAATAGTATAAGGGTAGACTAGATGGACCAGGCTGTCTTTTTCTGCTGTCAATCTTCTATGTTTTTACTTTGCCTAAATTGGCTGTTCTCTGCCACACTTCTGCTAGCGCAGTCAAAATCTGTGGTTAGAAGAGGTGAGCCAAGTTCCTCTTAGTTGAAACCTGGCTCAATTACATAGTGTGATTAGTATGCTGAGTCATACATTGGCAAGTAGAGAAATCTCTGCAGGAATCCATGGCTGATTTATCTTCGTTGCTTCAAACAATAATATGTCAGCTAAAATAATTTGATTAGCAGCAAGATGGCTCAAGACAAAATACATATGAAAGGAAAGCTTGGAAAATTTAAGAGAGCCGTGCAATTCGACCCCAATTTCCCTCAGGACAAAACCCCTTGTGGATCCTTGGGTCGGCAAGGCCCACGTCTTGGTCCAGGTCTCTTACTTGGGGATAGGCGCCTTCATCCTCCATCATTGAGTCTGTCATCTGCACCTCTATAACTGTCTGGTTTGGTTCTGCAACCCAACAAGACCAACATAGACTTCAGAGGATCATCAGAAGTGCAGAAAAAACAATTGCTGCCAACCTGCCTTCAACGGAGGACCTGTATACTGCATGAGTCAAAAAGAGGGCCGTGGAAATATTTACTGACCCTTCGCATCCTGGACACAAACTATTTCAACTCCTACCCTCAAAACATCGCTACAGAGCATTGTACACAAGACAACTAGACACAAAACCATTTTTTTCCCAAACACCATCACTCTGCTAAACAAATAATTCCCTCAATATTCTCAAACTTTTTACTAAGTCTGCACTTCTATTTCTAATAGCTTTTTCTAATCATTCCTATCACCCATCTCCTCCAACCTACAACTGTATGACTGTAATTTGTTGCTTGTATCTTTAAGATTTTTTTACTAATATTGATTGTTTCCTAATTGCTTACTTGTACCACATGATACTTGACAAATGTATATTTTTCTTTTATGTACATTGAGAGCATCTGCACCAAAGACAAATTCCTTGTGTGTGTAATCACACTTGGCCAATAAAGAATTCTATTCTATTCTATTCTATTCATTCATCCATTCATTTATTTATTTATTTATTTATTCAATTTTTATGCCGCCCTTCTCCTTAGACTCAGGGCGGCTTACAACATGTTAGCAATAGCACTTTTTAACAGAGCCAGCAATCCGGGTCCTCATTTTACCCACCTCGGAAGGATGGAAGGCTGAGTCAACCTTGAGCCGGTGATGAGATTTGAACCTCTGTAGCAGTCAGCTTTAGTGGCCTGCAGTACAGCACTCTACCTGCTGCGCCACCCCGGCTCTCTATTCTATCTTACTTCTTTGATTATTATTGTATGATTATACAATATGTATGATTGTTGTAGATATCAACTATAATAGCACAGAGGTTAAGGGGGACTGCATTATTTCAAATTCAATTCAGAATAAAACTGAAAGGGACCTTGGAGGTCTTCTAGTCCAAGCCCCTGCTCAAGCAGGAAAATCTATATGTCCAACCTACCGGTAATCAATGAGCCATGTGGTTAGAAAGCAGTTCTGCAAGCTACTTCTGCTGACTGCCAGCTGACTGCAATTTGGCAGTTCAAATCTCACCAGGCTCAAGACTGACTCAGCCTTCCATCCTTCCGAGTGGGTAAAATGAGGACCCAGATTGTTGGCAGCAAGAGGCTGACTCTCTGTAAACCACTTAGAGAGGGCTGAAAAGCATTGTGCTACAGAACACTGCAGACCAAGACAACTAGACACAAAAAAAGTTTTTCCCTTAATGCCATCACTCTGCTAAACAAATAATTCCCTCAACATTGTCAAACTATTTACTAAGTCTGCACTACTATTACTGCTAGTTTTTTCCGATCATTCCTGTCACCCATTTCCTCCCACTTATGACTGTATGACTGTAACTTATTGCTTGTATCCTTAAGATTTTTATTAATGTTTTATTAATTTATAATTAAATATATTGAATGCTATCTTTGAAAAAATGTCTCCGTCAGGCCGAAGCCATCATGTGGAGTTAGAGGCTTTGGCCTGCCACATTAGGGGGATTGGGAGAGGTAGTGAGTGACAGGGAAAGTTACTAGCCACAACAAATTCCTTTCTTAGAGTCCAAGGTCATCTTTTGTTCTGCATCAATGGAAGAAAAGAGGAAGTTGGTGAAATCCCTGCACTTGGACCGGTTCTCGTGATGAACCTGTGGGTGTGGGGATGTAGGATGAACCTTAACCTGGGTGGGGTAATGGGAAGACGTTAGTATTGGAATGGCAATGGCATGACCAACATGGCTCTGTTAATAAATCAAACCTTGAATGAGAGAATTGGACTGGAACTTGATTTATTTCTCAGATGCTATTTGGGGCGGTGACAGACTCATCTGAGAAAGTGCATTGTAAGGAACATATATGATAAAGTGTTGCTCCTTTGTTTTGCTTTGTTCTAGGAATCCTTTCAGCTTCTCGATCACTTGGAATCCTTCAGCCTCCTGCCCAGATTTAAGCCAGTATCAGGGAGCAGATCTGCTTAGTTCTTCTGCCCTCTTGCTGCCCAAAACACACCTGCGTGCAGATTCTGGATTGGTTCATACTCTTCTAATGTTACGACTTGTCTGAAATGAAAATATACCATTTGAAGAAGAACCAACTCATTAGACCTCACTTCACCTGTTCACACCCTGTCATACTCAGACACCTGCGCTAGTTTTGACATGTCATCGTGTGACTTGCATGGACACATGTTTGAGGCTTAGGCACCTGGAGTCATCTGCCTAGCAGCTGATTTGGTGCCATAATCCCTGTTACATAAAGAGCCTGCATTGAGCAGCGACAGACCTGGCCTGCCTGTAAGCCAGCATTTCTCAAATAGTGGGGTGGGCCTCCCTGGGGGGGTGCAGAATGATACCAGGGAGGGGCGCATGACTCCAGGGAACATGCTTTTTTTGCCGCAGGGAGTAGGGTTTTTGTTGCACCGAACAATAGCACACAGCACAGAGTAGAAGGTATGAAGTGCAGATCACAAACCCTTAAGAGAAACCACGGAAAAATATTGAACAGGGATGGAAAGAAAGGAGGAGAGAGACGGAGATCATGAGACAAACGTAAGTCTCCTTAAAGCTACAATGAGTAAATATGATGAAGCATATGTAGCGCTTGGCTTCACTGGGACTATGGTGGGAGACGAGGAAAGACCGATATGGCATCACTTAAACACATTACACCCCAATCACGCTGATAATCTGTGTGTGTCCACGAGCCTTGTATGTTTCACCCTCCAAGAAAGAATAGCAATAGCACTTATACACCGCTCCATAGTCCTTAACAGCCCTCTCTAAGCGGTTTACAGAGTTAGCATGTTGCCCCTAACAATCTGGTTCCTCATTTTACCCACCTTGGAAGGACGGAAGGCTGAGTCAACATTGAGCCAGTGGTGAGATTTGATCTGCCAAACTGCTGGCAGCCGCTGATCAGCAGAAATAGCTTGCAGTACTGCACTCTAACCATTGTGCCACCGAGGATCTTCTCAGAGAAGAAAGCCTCTAGAAGTCAGGAAACGGGGGAGCGGAGGTCATGTTCAGGGGGCAGGGCACAGGGGGGGCATTGAATTATGGGTGTGAGCACGCACATGTTTGCAGTAGCGCATGCGCTCGCTTGCTTTGGGCACCAGAGGAAAAAAATAGTTTTCCATCACTGCTCTATATTTTTTGCAGACATGTGGCTGCATAATTGCTTCTTCAAAGCTGTTCCACTGATTCTAGATTCATTCTAGATACAAAGAATGAGTTATGCCGTTCCACTTTCTCCCTGCTGCCGGTCACCTCCTTGCCCTCTTCTCGTGTTAGCGGACTGATAATTTTCAGCTGGAACTCAGGGACATCCTTTCAGTGACTGTCTGTTCCTGACTACGCAATATCTTCTTGGCAGTGAAGGACTACAAAAAAATTTACTAGAACACTGTAGGCATGGCTTATTTTGTGGGTGTGGCTTGCTGTCCATGTGACCAGGTGGGAGTGGCTTGATGATCATGTGACCAGTGGGTGGCTTAAAGGTCATGTGACTGGTGTAAAGGTGGCCAACTTGGTGTCACTCACGTCAAGGGTTTGGGTTAGGGTGCCTGGCCTCTCTCACCTCAAAGAGATACAATTTCCCTATCTATTTACTACTATTCAATTCTATATATATATGCCATATGTGTCCGTACATATTACACACAGGCACACAAAAATATACATTATCTACTATATAAACTGTATGTATGTATAAAAAACAAGGTTCAGGAGGGAAGTGTTTTTAATAGGAAAGTGAACCCAAGAAGAAAGGGGCACAATCTGAGGTCAGTTGGGGGAAAGATCAGAAGCAACGTGAGAAAATATTATTTGACTGAAAGAGTAGTAGATGCTTGGAACAAACTTCCAGCAGACGTGGTTAGTAAATCCACAGTAACTGAATTTAAACATGCCTGGGATAAACATATATCCATCCTAAGATAAAATATAAGGGCATGAAGTCTTTTTCTGCCATCAATCTTCTATGTTCTATGTTTCCATACGCATGCCCAGGTCTTCTAAAATTATACACATTCAGCCTCATTTACTGCAATAGGAAAAACATACCCAGAGCCCAGAAGGGAAAAAAATTAAAAAAAATCATTTTTTTTCTACTGGTTCTGCGTCCCTGACCATACCTGTAGGAGCCCTTCACTGCTTCTTGGGCATTCTCCTACCATTGTGAAAAAGTTCTTATTTCCACATCTGGGAGAAAAATAAGAGAAGGTGTCTGAATCCAGAGACATCATCTGGGTGTTCTCAACTATTAGTCAGAGAAGGTTTCCTCCTTTCCATCTTCCAGGTAGAGGCACTCCAATAGTTCCTGGAAAAAACACACATCAGTCTCTTTCTTCAGTTCTTGGAGCAGCTTCCCAGCAATACTTTAGATATGAGAAACATTTCGCAGAAGAATCAAGGCTGAGCAAAGACCTGGGTAGCATCACATACGATAATTTATTTAAATTTCAGCCAATGTTTGTTAAATAGTTCCCCATCAAGATTACTGGAAGTCACCTGGATTCCCAAGGTCACCCCAGATCAGATAAGGAGGCTAATTCACCCAATTAATTTCACCCTGAATTCCAGTGCTCAACGTATTATTTCCACTCTTTCTTTTAAGGAACTCAAGTTGTGTACAGAGTCAATGTCTGTCTCTTATGCTCTGAACCACCTAGTGCAGAAGTCTTCAAACATGGCAACTTTAAGACTTCAACTTGCAGAATTCTCCAGCCAGCATAGCTGGAACTTGAAGTTTCCAAGTCTTAAAGTTGCCACGTTTGGGGATCCCGGACCTAGTGAGACTAGCGGGGTCAAGTGACAATGTCAGTTTGTGACTTCCCAGTCCAAAACTTGAGTTGTTCTGTTGGATATGTTGCTCCCATTTAGAAAGACTGTGCAAATATCTGGGGTTTTTTTTAAAAATATTCTTCACCATAAAATAAAACAATATATAGTTATAAACACAGCAACAATGCTTAAAATCAATCATATATAAACTTTTCCTTTCTTATTACTCACTCAATGGAGGCTCTTATCTCTCTTCATCTAAAAATTTCTATTAATTTTATACAACATTGTCGATTCTTAAAAATCTAAATAAAAATTCTTCCTCCCCATCTTACTATAAAAATTATATTACATCAATGCAAAGAATAATAAAATTTCTTTTATCTAAATTTTAATACTGTATCATATAGGCAATAAAATTTTTATATATATGTTAAATGTTTTTTTAGCTGGAATTTTAAAATTAAGGGAGACTAGGATGGTCCCATTTCGGCCTTGTTCTGGCCTCATCAGCTAGCCACACCCTTCCTTACTGGGATTTGATCCAGTGGACTCTGCCTTGTCTGCCCCTGGGTTGGGCCTAGAGGCAAAAAGGAGCTGTGACGTTCCTTCAATATACCAGGGTGATCCGACATAAAAAACAAAAATAAAACACACACACACACACACACACACACACACACACACACACACACATATATATATATATATATATATATATATATATATATATATGTCACATGGGTTTTTTTTGCTGAATTTGAAAATTAAGGGAGACTAGGATAGATCTATTTCGGCCTTATTTTGGCCTCATCAGCTAGCCATACCCACTGGGACTTGAACCTGCAACCTTTGCCTTGTAAGGCAGAGAATTATCCTCTAGGCTACAGTATCCAATCCCTATATATTTAGTAAAAGAAACTATTCATAATATATCACCTACTTCATAAAACAAATTTCTATATGTTTAAAGTCTAAGCAATAAGTAAATTTTGTGTTATATCATTACATAGTGCTACCACGATTTCATCTCATCATTCTCATCTTCACCATCTGGCTTCCAAAATTTAAATCAAATTCTCATGTTTCAATTTTTCCCAAAATTAAAAAATTACTAATATATCTGTATCTTTCCCTGAAATTTTATAATAATCTTTAAGTTTCAAAGTCAATCTACCCATCTCTGCACAATCCATAATTTTTCTCAAAACTTCCCTTTCCGTTGGTATCCTATTCAATTTCCAACATTGTGCATATACAATCCTAGCTGCTGTAATTATATGTATAATTAAATCTGTCTGTGCAAATATCTGGATGAGAAGCGAAACAAAGTCCAGTTGCCTCCTGACTGAGAATCTTCAGAGAACCCATGGTTTGCAATTTAATTTAATTTAATTTAATTTAATTTAATTTAATTTAATTTAATTTAATTTAATTTAATTTAATTTAATTTAATTTAATTTAATTTAATTTAATTTAATTTAATTTAATTTAATTTAATTTAATTTAATTTAATTTAATTTAATTTAATTTAATTTAATTTAATTTAATTTAATTTAATTTAATTTAATTTAATTTAATTTAATTTAATTTAATTTAATTTAATTTAATTTAATTTAATTTAATTTAATTTAATTTAATTTAATTTAATTTAATTTAATTTAATTTAATTTAATTTAATTTAATTTAATTTAATTTAATTTAATTTAATTTAATTTAATTTAATTTAATTTAATTTAATTTAATTTAATTTAATTTAATTTAATTTAATTTAATTTAATTTAATTTAATTTAATTTAATTTAATTTAATTTAATTTAATTTAATTTAATTTAATTTAATTTAATTTAATTTAATTTAATTTAATTTAATTTAATTTAATTTAATTTAATTTAATTTAATTTAATTTAATTTAATTTAATTTAATTTAATTATTTAACTTAACTTAACTTAATTTTATTTTATTTTATTTTACAGTATTTTATTTTATTATTATTTTTTTATTTTATTTTATTATTATTTTTTTATTTGTTTATTTATTTTGTCCAATACACAATAATACAGAATGAAGGTAATAGAGGATACCTTCAAGTAAAATATATTAGGGAAAGAAAAGAGGAGACAGTATAGGAATAAAATATATCAATGTGAGAATAGAAGAAAAGATATAGGTATAGAAGAGAAAATATATGAGATATAGGAGAGACAATAGGACAGGGGTCAGAAGCAATATTAATGTACTGATGCACGCCCCTTAGTGACCTCTTAGGAATCTGGAGAGGTGAACCATGGACAGTCTAAGGGGGAAATGTTGGGGGTTAGGGGATGATATTACGGAATCCGGTAATCAGTTCCACGCTTCACCGACTCTATTACTAAAGTCGTATTTTTTACAGTCAAGTTTGGGGTGGTTAATATTCAGTTTGAATCTGTTGTGTGCTCTTGTGTTGTTGCGGTTGAAGCTGAAGTAGTCATTGACAAGCAGGACGTTGCAGCATATGATCTTGTGGGCAATACTTAGATCATGTTTAAGGCGTCGTAGTTCTAAGTTTTCTAGACCCAGGATGGTCAGTCTAGTTTCGTAGGGTATTCTGTTTTGGATAGGGGAGTGTAGGACTCTCTCTGGCCTCCTCTTCTTCCCACAACTTTAATCCCAACCCTTGTCCTGCCAGCTGATCAGCCCGTTTTCACCTTCTTTTCTTCTCCCTGCCCCTAGCGTGAGAAAACTTCATGTCTTTCCCTCTGTGGTATTTCCCCACACCGGGCTGGTCCCCTTGAGGCACACCTTGTCTGTCTGGGAGATCACATCACCAAGATGGCAGGCTCTGCTTAGCGGCCCCATTATTGTCACGCCTTGATTCAGAAGAGCATTGATAATCAAACAAGATTAGATGTGGGCTGGGTGGTGTGACAATTGAAGGGAAGCAGAGCTAGTTCGATAGCGCCTGTCCGAGTTGGAGAGAGGAAGAGATTGGAGTCCTTTTGATTTATGTATTATTTATTTATTATTTGGATTTGTATGCCGCCCCTCTCCAAAGACTCGGGGCGGCTCACAACAAGTGAAACAAATCATAAATAATCCGACTAAATTTAAAATATTTGAAAATTTTAAAAAAACCCATATACTAACAGACACACACACAAGCATACCATGTATAAATTAAACATGCCCAGGGGGAGATGTTTCAGTTCCCCCATGCCTGACGGCAAAGGTGGGTTTTAAGGAGTTTACGGAAGGCAGGAAGAGTAGGGGCAGTTCTAATCTCCGGGGGGAGTTGGTTCCAGAGGGCCGGTGCCGCCACAGAGAAGGCTCTTCCCCTGGGGCCCGCCAACCGACATTGTTTAGTTGACGGGACCCGGAGAAGGCCCACTCTGTGGGACCTAATCGGTCGCTGGGATTCGTGCAGCATGAGGCGGTCTCGGAGATATTCTGGTCCAATGCCATGAAGGGCTTTAAAGGTCATAACCAACACTTTGAATTGTGACCGGAAACTGATCGGCAGCCAATGCACTTCAACATTGGGGGGGTTTTAATTAATATTTTTATTGATTTTTATAATATAAAACACACACACAACATATGACATATAACATGTGCTCAGTGATTGTGCCCACCACCAGGCAATCAATCATACCCCACCACCAGTTGGGGGTATTTCTTGTATAAATCATTTAAACCCAAGAGTGAAATATTTCTTTACATATTATAGAGTGATTCCAACTTGTTTCTTATAGCTTGGTCTCGGATCCTACTCACCATATATTGTCTTAGCTTGTCCCATCGCCCCATCAGATAGAAACATAGAAACATAGAAGACTGACGGTAGAAAAAGACCTCATGATCCATCTAGTCTGCCGTTTATTTTATCTTAGGATAGATATATGTTTATACCAGGCATGTTTAAATTCAGTAACTGTGGATTTACCAACCACGTCTGCTGGAAGTTTGTTCCAAGGAAGGATCAGTAAAATAATATTTTCTCATGCTGCTTTTGATCATTCCCCCAACTAACTTCAGATTGTGCCCCCTTGTTCTTGTGTTCACTTTCCTATAAAAAACACTTCCCTCCTGAACCTTATTTAACCCTTTGACATATTTAAATGTTTCGATCGTGTCCCCACTTTCCTTCTGTCCTCCAGACTATACAGATTGAGTTCATTAAGTCTTTCCTGATACGTTTTATGTTTAAGACCTTCCCCCATTCTTGTAGCCCGTCTTTGGACCCGTTCAATTTTGTCAATATATTTTTGTAGGTGAGGTCTCCAGAACTGAACACAGTATTCCAAATGTGGTCTCACCAGCGCTCTATATAGCGGGATCACAATCTCCCTCTTCCTGCTTGTTATACCTCTAGCTATGCAGCCAAGCATCCCACTTGCTTTTCCTACCGCCCGACCACACTGCTCACCCATTTTGAGACTGTCAGAAATCACTACCCCTAAATCCTTCTCTTCTGAAGTTTTTGCTAACACAGAACTGCCAATACAATACTTAGATTGAGGATTCCTTTTCCCCAAGTGCATTATTTCACATTTGGAAACATTAAACTGCCATTTCCATTGCTTTGACCATTTATCTAGTAGAGCTAAATCATTTACCATATTACAGACGCCTCCAGGAATGTCAACCCTATTGCACACTTTAGAGTCATTGGCAAATAGGCAAACCTTCCCTACCAAACTTTCCCCTATGTGGGCTGGGTTGTGTGACAATTGAAGGGAAGCAGAGCTAGTTCGATAGCGCCTGACCGAGTTGGAGAGAGGAAGAGATTGAGGTCCTTTTGATTCTCAAAAGCACTTCAACGTTGTAATTGGTGACCTCGTTGATGTTTTCATATTGGGAGGAATAGCCTAAAAAATCGAAATATTATTCAAAATTATCTTAATAAACTGGAGAAATGTTCTGACCTCAGGAGTGGGCTGCTGCCCAGATGAGGGGGAAAGCAGTGGGGTAGCTCCACCCCAGAGCACCCAATTTGCACCGAAAGATGTTGAAAGAAAATGCAAGGTGTCTTCTTTAGGCAGCCTCTGTGTTTTTCCTGGAAGCACTTAAAAACCCCACAAGCAAAAGTGTCTAGGAAAAGTATCAGGAGATAAGATCTGGAATTAATTCTATGTTATCTGGGTTTCTGCCTCCCCCTCCTTTCTGCATGGCTATAGTATTCTCTGGAACAGAGGTCTTCATCACTGGCTGGAGAATTCCAGGAGTTGAAATTCACAAGTCTTAAAGTGGCCAAGTTTGGGGCCCCTGCTCTAGAAAATAAAATGAATAATGCTTGACACCCAGGGGTGGGCAGCAGGCAGGACGGGGTGGAACACAGTTCCACTGGCAGAAATGAAGCTACTTTCACAGCTCCAGTTGATCAGTGGCTGTCACTTCCTGGATTACTGGGCTCGGCTCGGCTCTCCGTTTTCTCTCTGCTGCTGCTGCATCTGCACTCCTTGCTTTTTTCCTCTTTCCTCCTTCCTGGCCTTGGACAAGCTTTCCTCTCTCCTGCCTGGCTCCCCTCCAGCCTCACGGAGCCCCCTCCCGCCTGAGGTGCAAGCAGACATTGTGGGTGGAAGCGGCGCTGGCAGCATTTATTCGCCTAGCTACCCAGCCTGAGATGGGGGGGTGGCGACCCAGGAAAGAGAGTGTGGGAAACACGAAGCAAATTGTCACCCCAGCGAGTGACACTGGGAAGGTTGTAAGTCGAGGACTTAACAGTTCACTGAACGATGACCGTTCAAGACACTCCCACCTGATCACATGGTCAGCAAGCTACTCCTACCCAGTCACATGAGCATTAAGCCACACCCACAAAATAAGCCACACCCACAGACAATGCTCAAAATGTTCTTTCCAAATTCTAAGTGAGATGTTTCTGTCGTTTCACTGTTCTGTAGCTGCTCACTTCTAGGATGTGGGTGAATTCGGTGACCTGCTTGTTTTGAGTCCATTGATATGGGTGTTGTTTGGAGGTTCTTGGAAAATCCTTGGTCAAGTCACATGATCGTCAAGCCACTCCCGCCTGGTCACATGGCTGGCAAGCCACTCCCACACTGTCACATGACCATCAAGCCACACACATAAAATAAGCCACGCACACGTGTGGTAGCCCTTTACTACCTGACGGTAAAAGGATGTGTTACTGAAATGTTAAGCTGCTTGATTTCTGGAGCATGATGTACTCTCCAGAAGGGACATAGAAATCTAACATAGAATAATAGAGTTGGAAGTGACCTTGGAGGTCCACATTGTCATTCTCCTCTGCAGGCAACGGGGGGGGGGGAGAGCGGCAGGAGGCATGACGAATACTTCCTGCAGCACCCTGGCAGCCAAAATGGGACATGGGAATCTGTGTGTGACCCCCCCCCCTGTGTTGTGAGTGTTCCTTGTCCACCTCAGGTCATGTCAGATTCTGAGGAGGATGAGCCAGGCCCCTCTGGATACCCTGGGCCAGGGGGCTTGCCGCTGAAGCAGAGAGCGAGAGTGAGGGAGAAAGTGACCTGAGTGAGCCTGAAGAACAACTAGAGGGGGCTGGTGTGACAATGGGAGAGTGGTCCTAGTCAGAGGATGAGGAAGACATTAGAATGGAAAGTCACTGGATAGACCCTCACTATAGGAGATTGCTCATAAGGCAAGAGGAGTTGCATAGTAAAAGGTATTAGTGCATTGACTTAGCCTCTTTATGGTGTGATGTCATTTCCAGGAGTATAAAGGCAAATGTTCTTGGGAAATTGGGCATGGGGATTCAACGTCATTCAATGGAAGAGATGTGGGACTGCGAGTGTGCTTGAACAAAGCTTTAAAACCATGATTTCTGCCTCAATAAAACTCATTTCTGAATAAACAATAAACTGAATAAACAAATTTTCACAGCCAACCCACATTCAGTAAAAGACCTTGGAATACTAATATCAAATGACCTAAGTGCTAAAGCCCACTGCAACAATATCACCAAAAAGGCTTCTAGAGTTGTTAACCTGATCCTATGTAGCTTCTGCTCCGGCAATCTCACACTACTCACAAGAGCTTACAAAACTTTTGCCAGACTCATCCTTGAATACAGCTCATCTGTCTGGAACCCATACCACATCTCGGACATCAACACCCTTGAAAATGTCCAAAGATATTTCACCAGAAGAGCCCTTCACTCCTCCACTCGAAAAAAGAATACCCTACGAAAATAGACTAACAATCCTGGGTCTAGAAAGCATAGAACCACGGCGCCTAAAACACGATTTAAGTATTGCCCACAAGATAATATCCTGAAACGTCCTACCGGTCAATGACTACTTCAGCTTCAACTGCAACAACACAAGAGCACGCAACAGATTCAAACTTAATATTAACCGCTCCAAATGTGACTGTAAAAAATATGACTTTAACAATCGAGTTGTCGAAGCATGAAACTCATTACTGGACTCAATAGTGTCAACCCCTAACCCCCAACATTTCTCCCTTAGACTATCCACAATTGACCTCTCCAGGTTTCTAAGAGGTCAGTAAGGGGCATACATAAGTGCACTAGTGTGCCTTTCGTCCCCTGTCCAATTGTCTTTCCTTTATCTCATATATCTTATATATTTTCTTCCTTTCATATATCTTCTCTATTTTTACATATTATCTTTATATATATTACTTTGTGTCCATTCTCTTCCATATGTATAGTGTATTGGACAAATGAATAAATAAATAAATTTCTCTGCTGGATGATTTTTGCCCAGGACTTTGGTGAGCAAAATCCATATGCTTAAATGATAAAGGGACTGTGTTATCTAGGAATGCTGAATTAGGCCGAGTTTGGCACCTTTCCCGGACATTGTTGACATTTAGATCTAACGTGAAACTACTCCCTTCTTCTTGGCCATTTAAACCCTGCTTTTCGTTATATGTCTTTATATCAAAATAGAGTTGGATTTATTCATAAAATAAAGGATTTTTGAGTCAAGAGTTTTGATCTGAAGATCGTGCGCAGAACAGCCTGTGCCACGTTTTCACCTCCTGCAGCACTCTGCTGGCTATTTTTCAGCCCATTTTCAGCCGGCAGAGTACTCCAGGAGGCCATGGGGGGTAAAAAAGAGGAGGGGAGGCGCACACAACTCCTTTTAGTTGCCAGATGCACTGCAAGATGGTCTTCTGAGATTTCCAGGCCAGATTCAAGCACCCCGTGGGCTGGATCTGGCCCATGAACCTTGAATTTGACACCCCTGGCTTATAACAATAGCAATAGCGCTTAGACTTATATACCGCTTCCTAGTGCTTTTACAGCCCTCTCTAAGCAGTTTACAGAGTCAGCCTATTGCCCCCAACAATCTGGGGCCTCATTTGACCCACCTTGGAAGGAGGGAAGTCTGAGTCAACCTGGAGCCGGTGGTGAGATTTGAACTGCTAAACTTCTGGCAGTAGGCAGTCAACCGAAGTAGCCTGCAGTACTGTACTCTAACCATTAAAAATAATAATTTTATTGGGTATATAAATATTTTTTTAAAAAAGACATCAAATATTTTATCATGTGATTACCTCTTCAAATGCACTTATGTCTTATAGTACAAGACAACACATAACAACATCACATAATATAACCCTAACCCTCCCCCCTCCCGAACTGTAAGTCAAAAACAGTTCTTTCCTTGTGTGTTTCCACAGCCTGTAACAACAGTGGTTGTGTTCCATTTTTAAATGTAGAAAATAAACATTAGCAATATAATAATACTTAACGTTCTAGTCTATTCTAAATCTAATTTTAATTTTATTTAGAAATTCTAAAATCTAACACCATAATATATATTATTTACAGCTATTCTTTCTCCAATTATCAACCCATATGTAAAATTCCTCCCAAGTATCGTAGTAGCATGATTGGTCGTTGTTTTTAAGTTCTTGTGTTAGTTTGTCTAGTTCTGCACAATCAATTATTTTTCTAGTCATATCTCTCTCCGTTGGTGTATCTTCTTTCTTCCAGTTTTGTGCGATACATGTTCTAGTTGCTATGATTATGTGTTGTATCAGATAATAATGGTTTTTTTAAATTCTTAGATCTATTATACCCAGAAGAAAGGACTCCGATTTTAATTTGAAATTTAATTTAATTTTTCAAATTAAAGCCACCATGGCTCTTATAGTCAGGCTGTGAAATTTTACTGCAACCCTTTCATCCTTTTCTGATAAGAAGAGTGACAAAATGTCAACTGCAATATTTGCTGTTTTTATATGCAGAATGTTTGCATCATACAATTAATTGGCAAAGCTTGTTCCTGAGCAGCGAAAATAAAAGCTTCAATCTCTTTCTTAACACATCTGATTGTAACAAGCTTGGGTTTTGTTTTGCTTTTAACTGAAACCCTTCAAATATTTTAAATCAATTTCCAATTGTTTCTTTTGTGTATTCCATCTTCACCTTGGGGTTTTTTTTCAAGACCTGTCCTTGATTTAGAAAGGCAGATCTTGAAACTCAATTGGGTTGAAGTAAATGATTTGAATTGATTGAATGTTGTAATATTGATTGAAATAAGGCGGTAAAAAGCAGAACAAATATAAAATTAATAACCAGAACAAATTCTTTCAGCCATAAGAAAGTTCTTTTCTTTTAGAGATAATGTGTTTAATGGACTGAAATATTTTAATTTAAATATCTTTTTTCTTTTTTTCTTTGTTTTGTAAATGTGTTTGTGTTAATGTTTGTTTGTATGGTATATTTATGTATACTTTTTGTGTATTGTTCTTTTTTAATGTACACATTTCAATAAAAATTATTTTAAAAAACAAAAAAACTCAACTGGGTTGCAAGCATGGGGAGCAGAGGTATAACAACCAATCACCAGAAATAGTCTCTTCAAAAGCCTCAAAAAATCCTAAACAAGCACAGAATTGCACCTACAGGAAAATGAATGAATCAGAGAAAGATAGTTGGAGAAAAGATAAGACTTTGTGATAAAGTCTGGGGAAGGAGAAAAACACACATAATATATACAGTACTTGGCATACATCATATTTTATTTTGTCTTTTATGAACTGTATTTTTAATTCTTCAATATTAACTGCATCATTTTTCCATTACCCAGGCATGGGGAAATTAACACACACCCCAATTGTCAAGGTTGGTATATGGTTTGATTGGATTGTGTGATTATTTTATTTTATTATAAGGGTTTTAAATTGTATTTTTAAAATTGGATTTGTACACTGTTTATGTTGTTGTGAGTCGCCCCGAATCCTCGGAGAGGGGTGGCATACAAATCTAATAAATTATTATTAAATTATTATTATACACTGTATTATTTAAAAATGCATTGGATGCAAAGAAGTGTATGTCATTTATGGTAGAGGTATTTTTTTCACTCTCTCCATCCATAAGTGCTCCATACAAATCTAAGTAATAAATAAATAAATAATTATAAGGATTATAGGCTCTGAACTGAACTGATAAGAATTAAATGATCCTGAATGAAGTAAATATGAATTTTATGTAGTGAAGGATCCTGAAAAAACAAACCAAACTGAATGATCATTTATTCAAAACTTTGTTTATATTACAAAGCTCTGCTTACACCATCAATTATCCAGCTCTTCCAAGGCAAGACTTGTTTATATTAACTGCAAAGCAAAACTGCAGATTTATGAGGATTGTAAACCAATTTATGAGGATTATAAAACTGCCATAAACTACAATAAGACACTTCAGATTCTGTTTATCTGCAATTAATGCTCTACTTTCTTCTTTGGACTACAAACTACAAAGACCACAACATTTTTAAAGGAAAGAACCTCTTCAGTATTATTACAAACGACTACTTTTTTAGATAGATAGATAGATAGATAGATAGATAGATAGATAGATAGATAGATAGATAGATAGATAGATAGATATTATTGTTGTTGTTGTTATTACTACTATTATTATTAGTATTATTAATAATAATGATGATAATAATAATAATAATAATAATAATAATAATAATAATAATAATAAAATTAGATTTGTATGCCGCCCCTCTCCAAAGACTTGGAGCGGTAGATAGATAGATAGATAGATACCTTGATATTTTTTCTTCTGAGCATGCGCAAAAGCCGAGTTTTGGCACTGCACATTCAGTACCCATCTTTGTTTTGGCTTTGTTTTTTTTTTCTCCTGATTTTTCATTACTTCACTTGCATGTGAAATGGGTGTGCGCCCACAGGGTGTGCCCACGTGGCACAGAAGAGAATAAACTGGCAGTGAGGTAAGTTAGAACTCAGCTCTGGATTGATTGATTGACAGATGATTGTTTGTTTGTTTGTTTGTTTGTTTGTTTGTTTGTTTGTTTGTTCATTCATTCATTCATTTGTTCAACTTTTATGCCGCCCAATCCCAAAGGACTCAGGGTGGCTTACAACGATATAAAAATACAAATACAATAAAAAGGAAGTCAAATATAAAAACTAAACTACAAAATCTTAATTAAAAACCATAATAACTAACCCATCAACATGCATACATAGCATTCATACAATTTGGCCATGATAGTTGCTGAATTCATGGCCCCCCAGGCCTTTCAGCAAAGCCAGGTCTTCATGGCCTTACAGAACGCAAGCAGGGTGGGAGCCGTACAGACCTCACGGGGGGGGGGGGGAGTTGGTTCCATAAATTCGGGGCAGCCACAGAGAAGGCTCTCCCCCGTGGCCCCGCCAACCTGCATTGCTTAGTGGACGGGACCCAAAGGAGGCCAACCCTGTGTGCTTTTATTGGCCTCCGGGAGGTATGTGGTAGGAGACGGTCGCGTAAATAGTCTGGTCCCGAGCCATGTAGGGCTTTATAGGTGATAACCAATGCCTTGAATTTAGGTCTTTAAGGAGATAGAAGGGGAAATCATCAAATTTGCAGGCTACACCAAGCTTGGTGGAATAGAATAGAATAGAATAGAATAGAATTCTATTGGCCAAGTGTGATTGGACACACAAGGAATTTGTCTTGGTGCAGATGCTCTCTGTGTACATAAAAGAAAAAGATACATTTGTCAAGAATCATGTGGTACAACACTTAATGATTGTCGTAGGGGTCAAATAAGCAATGAAGAAACAATATTAATAAAAATCTTAGGATACAAGCAACAAGTTACAATCATACTGTCCTAAGTGGGAGGAAAAGGGTGATAGGAATGATGAGAAAAACTAGTAGAAATAGAAGTGCAGATTTAGTAAAAAGTCTGACAGTGTTGAGGGAATTATTTGTTTAGTAGAGTGATGGCATTTGGGAAAAAACTGTTCTTGAGTCTAGTTGTCTTGGTGTGTACTGCTCTGTAGCGACGTTTTGAGGGTAGGAGTTGAAACAGTTTGTGTCCAGGATGCGAGAGGTCCGTCAATATTTTCACCGCCCTCTTTTTGACTCCTGCAGTATCCAGGTCCTCAATGGAAGGCAGGTTGGCAGCCATTGTTTTTTCTGCAGTTCTGATTCTCCTCTGAAGTCTGTGTCGGTCCTGTTGGGTTGCAGCACCAAACCAGACAGTTATAGAGGTGCAGATGACAGACTCAATGATTCCTCTGTAGAACTGGATCAGCAGCTCCTTGGGCAGTTTGAGCTTCCTGAGCTGGCGCAGAAAGAACATTCTTTGTTGTGCTTTTTTGATGATGTTTTTGATATTAGGTGACCATTTTAGGTCTTGAGATATAATAGAACCTAGAAATTTGAAGGTCTCTACTGTTGATACTGTGTTGTCTAATATTATGCTAGCACAATAGAAGATAGTCTCAAGATCCAAAAGGATCTTGACAAACCTCAGTACTGGACCCTATCCAATCAAATGTAATTCAGTGGTGAGAAAAGCAATTGGACAAACGCTGTCTATGCTGCACTTGGACATCTAATTTTTCCTGCCCAAGTGCAGGACCTCACTTTTCTTACTACCAAACTGCATTTTGTTGGCTAGGACACACAAGCCTATCAAGATCCTTTGAATATACAGTACTATATTCCATACCTTGTCTTCTATATATGTGCAATGTATACTTCTCATTTTATGGAGAGAAACATTAGCACCACCCAGCGGTGGGAAGGAATTATAACTACAAGACTGCTTATTTTGGGGCAGTGATGGCGAACCATGTTCTCCTCGAGTGCGGAAAGAGCCTGGGCACACATGGGCACACACTGTCACATCTGTCTGAGTGCCCACACCCATAATTCAATGCCTGGGGAGGGCTAAAACAGCTTCCCCCACTGTTTCCCAACTTCTGGTGGGCCCAGTAGGCTCCTGTTTCACCCTCCCCAGGCTCCAAAGGCTTCCCTGGAGCCTGGGAAGGGTAACAATGCCCTCCCCCATCCACCTGGAGGATCTCTGGAAGCCACAAATGCCCTCCCAAGAGCCTCTGTGGGAGCCAAGAATCAGCTGGCCAGCATATACATGCACCTTGGAGCTGAGCTAGGGCAACAGCTCACGTGCCAGCAAATATTGCTCCGCGTGCCGCCTGTGGCTCCCATGCCACAGGTTCGCCATAATTGTTTTAGGGCAATTCCCAAAATTAAGCTGCTAAAAGTAAAATCACGAGGGAGAAAATAACAATGCGTAATTTAACAATGCGTATGAATGTAGAGGCAGCTTTCAACTCAGCTATCTATTGAAACAGATAATGGAGGTAATTGGTCCTATAGGAAATTTACCATCCAGTAGCGATTTATTTGCAGAAAGGAAGTCAGGGGGGCTGAAAAAGGAAAGGCTGGATCCACCTGTGGGCAATGGGGGACTCTACGTCTCCCTTCTACCAAAAAGGAAACCATCTTCAACTGGTTTGCTCTCCTGGTTTCCTGCACCTGCCGGTCAAAATCTCCAAGCGATCAGAGATGGCATTGCAATGCAAGACCTTCCTTTTTTGCAGGCGCACATTCGAAAAGGACAAGCATCTCACACATTTCTTTTTAAAAAAAAATATTTTTATTGATTTTATAATATAAAACACACACACAACATATAACAAGTGCTCAGTGATTAGTGCCTGCCACCAGACAGCATTCATACCCCTCCATCAAAATGGAGGCATATTTTGTATACAGTGGTACCTCGAGATACGAGTTTAATTCGTTCCGGACCTGGGCTCTTAAGTCGAGCAGCTCTTATCTCGAACGACTTTTCCCCATAGGAATTAATGTAAATAATTTTAATTGGTTCCAGCCCTCAAAAAACTCACAAAGTTAGTCTAAATTATGCAGAAAGACATGTTTTTAATGAAGAAATGTACATGTACATATAAATGAATAATGAAGTTTCTTTCACTTAACTTGTAAACTTTCTTAAACTTTTAAATTTACATATGTTCAACTTCTCTGCCACCCAATCCTGTAGGACAGAGGTCCCCAACCCTTTTTGCACCAGGGACCGGCTTTAAGCGATCAAGAGAGGAATGGGTGAATGAATGGACGGAGGGTGGGAAGGAAGGAAGGAAAGAGGGAAGGGACAGGAACAGAGGAAGGAAGCAAGGAAACTTATGAAAGGGGAGAGTAAGAGAGGAATGAGTGAAGGGAGGGAGGGAGGGAAGAAGGTGGGAAGGAGAAAGAAAAGAAGAAATAGAGGAAGGGAAGGTAAAAGAGAGAAAGAAAAAGAGCAAGAAAGAAAGCTGCAAGCACCCCCCCGAGCCCCCCAGGCCGGCTGCAACCTTTTAAAACACGCGCGCCGCTTCGCAGCTGTCTCCTGAAGCCGAACGTGGAAGTTAGCGTTTGGCTTCAGGAGACAGCTCCTTGGCGCTTGTATCTCGAATTTGGGCTTGTAAGTAGAACAAAAATATCTCTCCCCTCCCAGCTCTTATCTCGAGTTGCTCTTAAGTAGAGCAGCTCTTATGTCGGGGTTCCACTGTATACCGTTTTAACTCAAGAGCAATATATCTATTTACATATTATAAAGTGATTCCAATTTATTCTTTATAGCTTGATCTCGGATTCTACTGACCACATATCCTCTTACCTTGTCCCATCCTCCCATCAGTTCCCTCAGATTGGTTTCATTGGCCAAATTCTTCCTCTTATCCATAATCTCAAACTGAATATGATCCACCCTGTATCGATACCAATTTTGTATTGTCCATTTTGTCGCATCCTTCTAGCCTGGGACTATTACCGCCTGAGTGCTTTCTATCACTACTTCTTTTATTTCTCTAAATTCTCACATCTCGTTCCTTTTGACTAGTACCGCCATTTCCTTTGTAATTGTCCATCGTATATTTAACATCCTATTGGTGTCCTCTTGCACTTCTTTCCAAAAGTTCTGCACTACCAGACATTCCCAAAATATATGCATAAACTACCCATGCCAACAGGTATTGTTAACATTCTGCTGAAAGCATGCAAGTTGAGCAGGCTTAACTCAGCTTCTACAGTTCAATATATACGGCTCCAAAGTAAATAAATAAAGGGAAGACTTAAATAACACAATATAACTCCAAGTCAATCAAACTTCTGTGAAATCAAACTGTCCACTTAGGAAGCAACACTGACTGACAATCAATTTCACCTGCTGTTGTGCACATTCAACTTTGTACAGAACAAAGGATTCAATGAGAATATTTCATTCATTCAGATCTGGGTTCTTTGAGTGTCCCCTTTGTTTTTTTGAGCAGTGTGTTTTCTCTTCCTTTGCCCCCTTTCCTTCTTCCTCTTTTCCTACCTTTTGTTTTTCTCCTCCTTTTAGCTACATACATACATATCATTTTATTCTTATTTCCTTGCTTCTTTGTTATAATTGGTTGGACCATAATTGGCTTGATCTCCACAAACAAGTTGAACGGGTGTGTGAGGCATCTCATACGTTTCGACACACACAACCTGGTGAAGATGCTTCTTCTCCTCATTTCGAGGATACTTCAAGTCATGCCGCTTGAGGACTTTCCCAGAAGCTTCATGGAGATGCTGAACAGCAGAGGGAAAGGCGACCTTCTCTGGCCTTGCCTACGATGGCACCCCAATGAAACTCTCCCTCCCAAATGGAGGCAGGCAGGCAGGAGGAAAACCACTGAAAAACAAGCATTGCCATTTTGAATGCTCAGGGCTTGAGCAGAAGGACACCACGGTCAGTGATACTGAATGTGGAGTTTCAGCAGTGTCAGGATGGCCGCTCTGTCCTAGTTCTGTCCAGAATAATACAGAAGAAGAACCCATAGAATAACAGCTAGGAAGGGACCTTGGAGGAGTTTCTACGTTGAGACTCTAGAAAAAGTGCAGAGAAGAGCGACAAAGAGGATTAGGGGACCAGAGGCTAAAACATATGAAGAATGGTTGCAGGAACTGGGCATGGCTAGTTTAATGAAAAGACGGACCAGGGGAGACATGATAGCAGCCTTCCAATATCTCAAGGGTTGCCACAAAGAAGAAGGAGTCGACGTATTCTCCAAAGCACCTGAGGGTAGAATAAGAAGCAACGGGTGGAAACTAAACAAGGAGAGAAGCAACTTAGAACTAAGGAGAAATTTCCTGACAGTCAGAACGGTTGATCAGTGGAACTGTTTGCCTCCAGAAGTTGTGAATGCCACAACAGTGGAAGTTTTTAAGCAGATGTTGGATAACCAACTGTCTGAAGTAGTGTCAGGTTTCCTGCCTAAGCAGCAGGTTGGACTAGAAGATCTCCAAGGTCCCTTTCAACTGTGTTGTTGTTGCTGTTGTTAATTATTATTGGTCTTCTAGTCCAATCCCCTAATTTTCCCTGGAGCTGCAAGTCCACCTAAGATACACCTTGTTCCCTTTTCCCTGTTCAAGACAGTCCTGGCTTTTCTTCCAGGTGGAAAGTGAGCCTCCAGGAGGCTGGTGGGTGAAAGTATCTTACGTGGGAAGGAACTTTTCATTTAAAAGCCAAAGAACAATAAATAAATAAAATTAAAATGCTTTCCTTGGATTTGTCCTACCAGATATCTAAAGGTGTCCAGAAATGAACTCTTTCAAAATCTCATTTACATAAGAAGCTAAGAAGAGCCATGCTGAATTGGGGCAAAGCCCATCGAATCCAGCATTCTATGGCCCACAGTGACTTCCAAATATCCATGGGGATCTTGATCAGAAAGAGAAGGCAAGACCCTCCCTTTCCCTTGACCCCCCCAACAAATGAGGCAGGAATCCTCCCTGCCTCAACCAACATAGAGGGGGCACTTGGACATCCATTTCAATAACCACCTATGATACACTTGGCATCCAGGAATCTGTCTAATCCTGCCTTGAAGCTATCCAGGCTGACAGCTGTCACGACCTCTTCTGGAAGTGAATTCCATCAACCAAGGACTCTCTAGGTGAAGAAATATTTCCCTTTATTTGTCCTCACTTTGTCCTCCTCATTTCCAATATAAAACAGGGCTTTGTATCGAATGGGATGGAATTTTAACCCAGTTACTAAGTAACAAAGCTGAAACATACTCTTATTCCATCTCCTGCCTCTCCTGTCCCTAACAGAGTTCCAGAAGGCCATGCCTAGTCTTGATCAGCTTCGCCTTCTTGGCTCCAGTCAGACTGGGTGGGGCTCCTCTATCATCCTTCATAATGAATTAACTAATTAGGATTTTATAAGCTGCTAATCTGTTCCTCCAGGCGCATTCAAAAGACATAAACTTCTAACAAAACGTTCTACCAAGAAAAGCCTGACTGAACTGAATGTTGCGGTTTGCACATGCTTCACTGCTGGGAGTCCAGAATTGGTCTAGATCAGGGGTCTCCAAAATCTTGACAGCTTTAACACTGGTGGACTTCAACTCCCAGAGTTCCTCAGCCAGCAAAGCTTGAAATCCAAAAGGGCACAAGAGCCAGAAGTTGGGGAAGTTGAAGACTTGAAGTCCATGAGTCTTAAAGTTGCCAAGATTTGGAGACCCCTGGTCTGGGTTCACACCACTGATCCAATTGACTTGAACGAGATGGTCCCATACAGTCATAGATAACCGGTAAAGTAATATGGCTGTGGGTTCTGCCTCCCAAGGACACTTCCATCTGTCCATCCTAAGGTAAAATACAGGAAATAGTATAAGGGCAGACTAGATGGACCATAAGGTCTTTTTCTGCCGTCAATCTTCTATGTTTCTATGCTTCTTTAAACATCTCCATCAAAAGAACATCCAGCCCTTTCTGAGGCAGTCCGTTCCATTGTAGAACAACTTTTACTACTGGGGAATTCTTCCAGATACCTATCATATTTTTCAGAGTATAAGCCCTTAAAAAAAACTTTATTCTGAGAGACTAACAATGAAAGAGCTTGCAAGCCAGTAAGAGCTGGGAACAACATTAGCACCTGAAAAGAAGCATTCAGAGCAAGGAGAGAATGGAAAAAAAACCTGCAAAGACTTAGGGCTTGGAAAACATTATTCACAGAGAGTAACAATGAAATAGCTTGCAAGCTTCTAAGAGCTAGGAACATTGTTAGCACCTGGTTAGGGCTGGAAAGAAACATTTGCAGCAAGTAAAACAATATAAAGCCCCTACAAAAACAGTGTTTGGAAAATATTCTTCACAGAGAGTAGCAATGAAGGAGCTTGCAAGCTGGGAACATCGTTAGCACCTGACTTAAATGTTTTATTTGGAGCAAGTTAGAGCAAACTTATTTAGAGCCCACCAAACCATGCCCACAAAACTGATAGTAAGAAAATTGAATCCCACCCCTGCCCTGATCCAAGGCATTAATGAAACAGTCATAACAGGCCCCCTTTCAATCTTGTAAATCCTCATGTCATCTGTTGATTAGGGGATTAGTTTGCAAGATTGGACTTTTGCCCATCAGAAGCTTCTGCACCAGGACTTCAAAGCGGAAACCCAGAGGAATAAAAGATCTGGAGAGGCTAATTTGTCTGTGTAAAGGTTGACTCATCCCAACCTCTGAGGCTTCTTCTTGAGGCAACCAGAATATAATTTTTTTTGAAGACGATGGCAAAAGAACACGCTTTGCTTTTGGAACAGTCAAAAATATAATTGAAAATTGAAGGTATTTCCCTGGCCAAAGGGAAATGATTTTTTCTCTATTCTTCTTTCTGACTTAAATGTTTTTTTAAAAAGATTTCCTAATTCCAGTGGGCCAATCTAAAGTAAAACTTGCTTTTGTTCAGACAGGAGGGATAGGAGAACTAATTCCAGAATTTTGAAGGATTCTTTTACAAAGCCTTAGTAAGGCCACTCTTGGAATACTGCATCTAGTTCTGGTCCCCACAGTAGGAAAAAATATCTTGAGATTCTAGAAAGACTGTAGAGATGAACAAAACAGATGATTGGGGGATTGGAGGGTAAAATATATGAAGAATGGTTGCAGGGACTGGGTATGTCTGGTCTAATGAAAAGAACTAGGAGAGACACGATAGCACTGTTCCAATATTTGAGAGGCTCGTACAAAGACAAGGGGGTCAAACTATTTTCCAAAGTACCAAAAGACAGGACAAGAAACAATGGATGGAATCTAGCCAAGGCAAAAAGTAAGCCAGAGATTGTTGTGGTTGGCTCGCAACCAGGCTCTCTGGCCACGGACTTTGAGCCTGATGAGCCGTGGCCCTCTGGGTACGGCCGGCCTGTTTGGCTGCAGGGGGAGTCAGAGAGTGAGCCAGAGGAAGACGGAGAGTCTGGGGGTGAGGAGCCTACAGAGGATATAGACCCCCCCAACTGGGGCTTTGCCAGGATCTGAGGAGGAGGAGATGAGGGACAGATCCTGAATACTCGAGTGAGAAGGATAAGGGACCGACAGGAGCAGTTGAGGAAGATCAGGAAAAAGAAGTACGCACAGCTGTGCATAATCAGCACTCCCCGAGAGTATTTAAGGGGAGGGGATTTGAGAGTGCTCTTTGCAAGCAGTCAGCGTTCAAGACTTCGAAAGAGAAACAGCCTGTGAAGAGTATTCTGTCTGACAAACCTGGATTAATTACTGGTCAGTTCTAGGGTTAAATCCTTGTGTGTGACTGTTGGCTGAGAAGCAAGAGTGTGGGAGGCATTCTCTTATTGATTTGACTTCACGCCTGGACTTTGGCAAAGGCAGGGACTTTGTTTAATGCAGTGTTTGTGAAGCAATAGACATGTCATAAAAATAACTTTGTTTTGTGTAAAAGAACTGTGTGTGTTTGAGTTTACATTTTTGGGGCTAATTATCGGCTGCGGCTGGGCAGGACAGAACAGAAATAAGGAGATATTTTCTAACAATTAACCAATGGAATGTCTTGCCTTTAGAAGTTGTGTATGGTCCACCACTGGAAGCTTCCAAAAACAGACTGGACAATCATTTGTCTGGAATGATATTGGGTCTCCTGCTAGAGTAGAGGTTTGGATGAGAAGACCTCCAAGGTCCCTTCCAACTCTATTAAAATTATTCAATTCTGTTCTGGTCCAGCTGTGCTGCTCAAAAAATACTCTCTTTACAGGCTTGAATTTTCACAATAATTGTTTATAGTTTCAACTGTTTCAATTCCTACCCTCAAAACATCACTAGAGCACTGCACACCAAGACAACTAGACACAAGAATAGTTTTTCCCCGAATGCCATCACTCTCCTAAACTAATCATTCCCTCAACACTGTCAGACTTTTTACTAAATCTGCACTTCTATTTCCACTAGTTTTTCTCATCATTCCTATCATCCTTTTCCTCCCACTTAGGACTGTAACTTGTTGCTTGTATCCTAAGATTTTTATTAATATTGATTGTTTCTTCATTGCTTATTTGACTCCTAAGGCAATCATTAAGTGTTGTACCACATGATTCTTGACAAATATATCTTTTTCTTTTATGTACGCAGAGAACATATGCACCAAGACAAATTCCTTGTGTTTCCAATCACATTTGGCCAATAAAATTCTATTCTATTCTATATTCTATAACACCTGTTTATTTTTATTTCCACGCTGGAGATGTACATCTACAGTATGCTAAGTGCATTCCAATCTCACAGCCTGAGTTTCATAGTCATAAATGCTCTCTAATGAGCAGATTGTCGGCTTCTGGCATCTCCTTATCTCTAGGTCAGATTCAAGCTAATTTCAAAGTTTTATCATGCAATGTTAAAAACTTACTACGCCAGAGAAACGGCAGAACATCCATCTTGACTTCTTCACTTTGCAGAAAAGGGTCCTTCATTTCTGGCCACCTCCTGATGTGATGTATTAATTAATTTACACACTCTGAAATAGCAGATTCAAAACCTCTTTCCCAAAAGATCATCTTTTCTTTTCTCTTACCTCCTAAATCTGGCACTTAACCAAGGACTACCCTCTACTCCCCCATTGTCTGAAGAAGCACTATCCATGCTAACGTCCGATGGATTTTCTACTAAGCTCTCATCCCCACTACCCTCCCCCACTTCTCTTAAATCAATGTACATGACAGCTTCTGCGTCTTCCTCCTCCTCTGAATCTGACATTTCCAAAGGTTGACAGGGAACACTCACAACAAATTCAATTCTTTACTATACAAGATTCTTGCTCTTCCTGCTCATTGAATATGTCTTTTACCTTCTCTTGAATATGTCTCTTACCTTCTCGCCACTCTGAGTCTACGGAGAGGGGTGGCATACAAATCTAATAAATTATTATTATTATTATTATTATTATTATTATTATTATTATTATTATTTTCTCTCCCTTCCTTCTGTGCTGCAGAGGACACTCATTCAGCCTACTTTCATTGTGCCCAGGCCAGGAGGAACATATTTCTGCCCTTGTGCAAATTGTTCCACAGGAACATCTGGTTTTCACATTTTCACCCTCATTCCAAACTCTCCCAATGTCTTTCTCAGTTCCTACAGTAGGTTAACGTTTTCCTCCCAGGTCTTCTGTTGGCCTTTTCACCACTTGCCATTGGAGACCACTAGACAGCAAAGAGCTTTAGGGAATTTTAAAAACAGCCCAGAAAAACAATAAAATGATGAGATTGTCTCCGACGGATATTATGAATGATTGAATTCAATGAATGTGTATGTCTGTATATGGGGTTTTTAACACTTTTAGCAATTTGTATCATTCTTTTAAAGTAAATTAGATTTCTTTTATAGATTGTTGCACTTATAATATTGTACGCCACCCTGAATGGCTTTGAGAAGGGCGGCATAGGAATCAAAAGAAAGAAAGAAAGAAAGAAAGAAAGAAAGAAAGACAGACAGACAGACAGACAGACAGACAGACAGACATCCCTCCCTCCAAATATTTTCTCCCCACCTGGGTTTTAAATAAATTTGACTTTCAGGACATCAAGTCTCACAGTTCAATACATTGACATATTTCTCTGTATATCTGCAATCAACAGGCACATCTGGAAGTGAATAAATCTGGCTCTCAAGAAAGTCACACAGCAGATAAAAAGTTATCAATTCATAACATTTTATTTCTTTACTGGGTTAAACAGGAGCAGAGTACGTCCCTGATCCAAAATACAACAGAACTGAAAGCATTACAGGTACAGAGACTATTGAAACACAGAGAGTAATAGGATAATAATAATAGTTTAATACAACTGAATTATAGCATGGGTTTTTTTTAATCATTTCCCCCCCTCCTTTTTTGTTTGTTTTTTTTTGTTTGTTTTTTGTCAAACCATCTTGGAAAACAAATGTAATAGGAACTAGTGCAAAAAAGTTCTAAACATGAAGCACAGTGTATAAAATGACCTAAGAAAAGTGCTCCCTCAAAGAGCACAGCCATTTTCTTATGACAGGAGGGGGGGGAATGGAGGACGGAGGGCCAGTGGGGAGGGAAGAGGGGGCTGGAGAGAGAGAGAAACAAGGCCATGAGGGAACAAAAGAGTTTGAAGGTTGAGTTCAGCAACACGTCTTGTGGTTTTTCCAAAGATCTCAGAAGCTCCTGGCCATCTCACTCTGTGGCCGAAGCAGGCCGGCATTGGCTCACCTTTGGGTGGCATCACAGCCTCTTTTATTCCAAGAAAGAAGAAGAAGGCCCTCAAGAGGATCTTAATAATTAAAACAACGGCATGAAGAGGAAAGAGGAGATTCCTCCTGCTGGGTCTTCAAGCCCCCTCCCCTCCACCACCACCACCACCAGCACCCCAATTCCATAGACTTGGCTTTCTGCCCGAACAGAAAAACTTCACAACGGAAAACAGCTCCTTCACCCCAGGAGACAGCAATAGCCAAAGGGAAACCAGGGATAGCCCTACGCATGAAATGAGATGTCAGAAATTAGGTTCAACCTCTGTGTGCACGGAGTCATTTTTATCAGGGTCACAAATGTCCAGGCGCAACTGATCCAGTCTTTCATCCCTAGTGTTAGTGCTTTTCTCTCCCAACCTGCATTTTACTTGGGGACAACAGATAGAAACATAGAAGATTGACAGCAGAAAAAGACCTCCTGGTCCATCTAGTCTGCCCTTATACTATTTCCTGTATTTTATCTTAGGATGGATATATGTTTATCCCAGGCATGTTTACATTCAGTGACTTTGGATTGACCAACCACGTCTGCTGGAAGTTTGTTCCAAGCATCTATTACTCTTAGAGTAGTATAAAGACCTCTGCCACTTGGTGGGACTTCCGCTGCCATAATGGACGCTTGAAAAGCTGCCCTTCTTCCTGGACCATTTCCCTTCCTACCTACTATTCTAAGGACCCAAAGTCCCAAAGATGATTTTTCAAGAGGCAACTGGACTTTCCTGGTTTTGTCCTTGAAGATGTTTCGCTTCTCATCCAAGAACCTTCTTTAGAACTGCAGAAGCTTCTTGGAGGAGAACATGAGAACCTAAGAAGAGCCAGGCTGAATCGGGCAAAAGCATTCTGTGTCACACAGTGCCCCCCCCAATGGTCCATGGGGATCTTGAGCAGAAAGAGAAGGCAGAACCCTCCCTTTCCCTTGGCCTCCAAGAAATAGGACCCAAGGGAATCCTGCCTCCCTCAAGCAACATAGAGGTGGCACTCGGACATTTGTTTCAATAACCACCCAAAATAACCCCCAAGAAGCGAAACATCTTCAAGGACAAAACCAAGAAGTTCCAGTTGCCTTTTGAAAAAACACCTTTGGGGAAACCATGGCCTGGATGACTGAGAATCTCCACAGATCCTTGCAGCCCAAAGACCCTGACATTTGTAGTTAATAAAGCACATCTGGGACATGTTATTATTTTGTACTGTGTAGCATTTGAAAACCAACCTGGTTAGATATTCGAGACTTTGCCAAATCTGCCTTGAAAAGTAGCTTTCTGGTCACAAATAGAAGGATATTCTCAGGTCTATGTTGAATTTTGAATACACATTTGAATTTCAAAATGTTTTGAAAAGCGAGAAACTGTTGCATGGGAGGAGTTTGACCTGGCGACACCTGGTGAAGTGGACAAGGGCATGGGAGCTGTGAGCTCCACCACCTGTTTAATTGGACCTGTCTCCATCCTGGCTGGTCTCGGCCAGCAGGGAGGTGACACGGAGCTGGGTCCAGGAGGTTGTCAACGCTTCTTTGAGGGAGGGGTCCTTTCTGGCTCCCTACAAGGAGGCACTTGTGCATCCCCTCCTCAAGAAGCCATCCCTGGACCCTGTGGATTTGAATAACTATCATCCTCTCCAGCATCCCCTTTTGTGGGTGTTTCAACATCAGAATATTCACGCTCAAGCCTTGACATCCCTCCCAAGATGTCAAGGTCCTCTTCGAAAACGATGGACAAACACCATTTAAAGAGACTGGACAACCATTTCTCTGAATAGGGTCCCCTGCTTGAGCAGGAGTTGGACCAGAAGACCTCCAAGGTCCCTTCCAACTCTTGTTATTGTGTGAAGAGGCATGTGTTCATCAAAGACTCTTAAGTAACCTTGACAACCGTGGGATAAGAGGATTTCTTCCTGTATAGATTGTTGATAAAATAAATACAAAACAAAGAGTAAGATAACTGGGCATTTTCTCTCAATGGAGAAGGATCTATTTTGGAACATTGTGATGGTCAGTAATCTGGATAATTTAAAGGGGCATTAGTTAAATGCATGGAGGACTGCTCTATCAAGGGTCCTTTAGTCATGTAAACTCAGTATTACCTCCAGACTAGGACCACTATGCAGAGGTGGGCTGCTAAGGTAGAACAGTGACGTGTGCTCACCCCTGCAGTTCTGAGTGCTAGCGGAGTCCAACGCAATTCTGCTACTGCACCTGGGCAGGTAGCATAATTGCAGGTGGACATGCAGGGGTGCCTGTGGCCCAGGTGCAGTAGCAGAATTGTGCTGGACTTCGCTAGTACTCAGAGCCGTGGGGGCGAGCACACATCCCTGTTCCACCTTAGCAGCCCACCTCTGCCAGTGTGTCCCCTAAACCGGTTGGAGGAAAACAGGGGCAGGAGGGAAATAGGACCATCTCCGCTCCAGGCAAGCTCATCATTAGCTGCTGTGAGAAGTCGTTTGTTAATTAAGATGGGTTTTGCTCAGATCCAGCTCATGATCCCGTTCTTATGACCTGCTCAATTATCATATGCTACTTTTCAGAATCTTGTTACCCTGTTTAATTCTTTTTTTTAAAAAAAAATGAAAAAAAAATCACCCTCCTCTGCCCAACTTAGCCAAGATTGAATAGCCATCCAGGAATGTGAAAAGTAATGACAATCTTTTGGGGTCCAATTCAGAATAACTAACAATAGAAACTGTTGTTTGAATCAGTAGCACAAATGCAGCAATATTTCTTCTGTTTTGCTTCCACCCAGCAATACTCAATGGATTCAATTCTGTTGGTTCAATCAATCAGAGGCTGCGTAATCCAAACCTGAATTAAGTGGGTTTTCTATGGCATTCATTGCATTTTTTTACCCTCACCTATAAAGAGATCAAAGGTCCATCCACCAATTCCTAAGGCAGGGAGGAGGGTAGTTTCTTAGGAGTCCCAGGTGATTAAAAGTAACACAAAAAAGTAACACAAAGGCTGTGTCTTTGATTGTAATCCAATAGTGAATATACTACTACTTTAGTCTTTTCAATCTGTGGGTTCTTTCCATCATGAATAGCAATTGCAGGTGGCAAAGGATGAAGCCTCTCCTTCAGCATCGGTATTTTGTTTTCCTTATGATTTAAACAGGACTGAAAACTATGCCTTCTTTTGATCTCACTGTGAAATGCCACCATGGTACAGCATATGCTTTCAAAAATTAAATTATGTCTTATCATGAACTGAGCTGCATATTGTAAAGGGGAGCCAATTCTTATGGAAATCATCTCACCAAGAAGGATCGGAGCAGGTGGAGGGGGAGCACCTTTGCAAGGACAAGGTGCAGGCACTTCAATCCCTGGCACACCTCATCACAGGCTTGGGAGTAGACCTTACCTGGAGATCCTCTGGAAAGCATAGACTGGTCTGGAGTGATCAATGCCACCTCTTTCTTCCTCCTCCCCTACTGCAAAAGAGGCAAATTTAAACTGAGAGAAAGAGAGAGAAAGGCAGGGGAGAGCCAGAGGTGGACTGCTAAGGTGGAACGGTGACGTGTGCTTGTCCCCGCGGCTCTGAGTGCTAGCGGAGTCCAGTGCAATTCTGCTACTGCACCTGGGCAGGGAGCGAAATCGCACGCAGACACTCAGGTGCGCCCGTGGCCCAGGTGCAGTAGCAGAATTGCGCTGGACTCCACTAGCACTCAGAGCCATGGGGGCGAGCACACGTCACCGTCCTACCTTAGCAGCCCACCTCTGGGGAGACCTTACACTTGAGGCAGATGTACTGTGTGGATTGGACCAAAATGCACTTTTGTTTCCATGTTGCATAGCATCCGGTGGGGTCAAGAAGATGACTCTCTTTGGGCGTTCGGTGCTTTGATCATAAATTTGAGATGGATGAGTATCACCCGGAAGGTTCTAAAGTTCAGACCACAGAATAACGCAACATGTTGCTTCCCTGTTTGCTAATGAATTGAACAAATAAATAACAATATAGCCTTCCTGTGATTTGCTACAATTATTCAATTCCTAGTAGCTTTTCTTTAAGGAGGAGAAAATGTGGCCTGGCCTATAACTAGAACGCATAAGAATCCATAATAAATGTGATTTCTGGAATTATTAGAATAATTCCACTTCATGGTTTGTCAGACATTACAAGGGCTAATTTTTAATGGCCCCAAATGTGCTCTAAATGAGTCTATTTTAGTCCCACGCAAGCCACCTAGGTGTCCTATGGGATCCTTGGTCCTCTCCAAGCCTGGTTGCTTTCTTGCAGTAATTTCATGCACGGATATCAGTAAACTGATGGTGTTACCTAGTTTGGTAATGAAATGTCTGCAGGAAACCCACCAAACTCAGAGAAGACCCAGGACCCTGCAGTCCAATCCTTAGCTGTCAATATTCTCTTCTACTGGTACAAATCACATATTTATAGCTGCTCACTTTTCTCACTCTTGTTTACACCCCTTACTGTTGTCACTAATTCTTCTTTCTCAGCGATGATATGTAGCATACCAATTGCTGATGGAGAATAATCTTTATGATGCTATCCACATTTCTAAGGGTGAGGGCCTTCCTGAGAGGTTTGAGAGGAGAGAGAGGGGGGGGGAAGGGAGGGAGGGGGGAGATAGAGAAAGAGGGAGACTTCCTTGTCAAGAGTTTCCTAGGAGTTTTCCCTTTTCCCACAGAGTTGGCCTTCTCCGGGTCCCATCGACAAAACAATGTCATCTGGCGGGACCCAGGGGAAGATCCTTCTCTGTGGCGGCCCCAGCCCTCTGGAATCAACTCCCCCCGGACATTAGGACTGCCCCCACCCTCCTTGCCTTTCGCAAACTCCTGAAAACCCACCTATGTCGCCAGGCATGGAGAAACTGACATATCCCTAGCTGTTATGATTGATGTATGGTTTGTCTGGATTGTATGATTGTTTTTATAAGGGGTTTTTAAAATTGTTTTTCTAATATTGGTTTGTAGATGTATTGCTTGTTATCAGCTGCTCCGAGTCCTTGGAGAGGGGTGGCATACAAATCTAATAAATTATTATTATTATTATTTCCTGGAGTAAAAATTTAACATTTACATTGAAAATTTTGGGGTATCAGAAACAGCCTGCCTGCATTGTGTCTGCAATAGGACTATTTTCCCTATGGGCATATGCTGGGAGAGAGAGCAAATTCAAATTGAGGAATGAACATGGACCCAAACCTGGTAGTGTTTTGGTAGAGGGTCAAATTGAGCCAAGAATTAGGACATCAGTTTCCATAAAGAACCAGAAACTGGTTGCAGGGACTGGACATGAGCCAATTAATGAGAATACTGGTATATGAAGAGCCAAGCCAAGCCAAGGGTGTCTGGGTTGGAAATATGTTGTGGCCTATTCAGAGGTGTTTGCTTGGACATTCTGCCTTCGCTTGGAATTAATCTCAAGTCAACTATAATCTTTTTGGATAGATTCTTAGAAATGGGGAGAGAGGCATTTCTAACTTCCTACCATTGGGTGAAAGAAGAGCATGCCTATCTCTTAGAGCAGAGGTCTTCAAACTTGGCAACTTTAAGACTTGTGGATTTCAACTCCCAGAATTCTCCAGCCAGCTATGCAACTTTATAAACTTGTGGACTTCAACTCCCAGAATTCTCCAGCCAGATATGCTGGCTGGAGAATTCTGGGAGTTGAACTCCACAAGTCTTAAAGTTGCCAAGTTTGAAGACCCCTGTCTTAGAGCAATGGGGAGGGGAGGACTGTGGCCCTTTTATGACTTGTGGACTTCAACTCCCAGAATTCCTGAGCCAACATGGCAGATAATCCCTCTTCTCCTCCAAAACTAACGAATGAATGAAAAAAACTCAACGGTCAAGAAACTGCTTCTATGGGCATATTCCCAATGGATCTAAGACGCCCCTCCGATTTTTGAAAGTAATCCCTTTAGAGAAATGCCTCGTCTCTCTTTCAGGCAAGAAATACATTATTTCACATGTGTTTGAGGACATCTTACAGAGATGATAGGCAGACAGTGAAGGAATTCAGCCCTTCTGGGAAGGAACAGGGGACTCCGGGCTGCCCAAGCTGCTGCTGACTTCTCCTGGGCCCTGGCTGGACAGAAAGGCCTGGGGAGACCTCTTCAACACTTCTTGCAGCTCTAGGTCAGAGAAAAAGGGGGGAAGGGGCCAGGGAGGTCTACGAAACAGGGGAGGGGGAACCCTGTCATCACCCCTGGGCTGCCTGGGCCTCGCGCAGGACTAGGATCTTGGGCAAGCTACTACTGCCACAGGCCACTTACTCACTTCGCAGGGGAAACATCCCGGCCAGGAACCTGAACCCAGGATACGTGGTGGCAGAAGCAGCTGGGGTCACTCCCCGGGGGGTGGGGGGGCTCGCACTGGCCTTTGCAGGGGGCCCCCTGCTCCCCCTTTCCCTTCCACCCCTTCCCTGCCTGGCTTCTGCAGCTTTAGGCTGGGAGCTCTTGGAGCCCTCCCTTGGAGGCTGTGTTTCCACACCAGCCCTCTGGGCATCCCTGGGCGGCCCTGCGCTCAGAGTCGCTCTCGGAGGGGGTCTCGGCGTGCGTGGGGTGGGCCTGTGCACGGCATTGTCACCCAACTGGCGCCCCCGAAAGAGGCACATGCCCCCTCCCCTCCCCCGCAGGGGCCTCTCCCGCTCGTTCTCGTTGCCTGAGGCGCTGCCCTCGCGCCCGGTCACTCATCTCGGGCGATGCCCTCCTCAACGGCGGGAAGGACCTCCAAGGTCAAGCCCTCACTGCTGTGAACACCGGAGAAGGAGACCATGGTGTGCAGGAGCATCAGGACCAGGACGCAGAGCCGGATCCTGCTGGGGCTGAGGCGAGACCCTGCGGAGACCGGCAGCAGAGATGGGGGAGGGTACTGGTGGTGGTGGTAATACAGGTGGTAGTGCTGCTTCCGTTCCTGCTCCTTCTGCTGCTGCTGCTCCTTCTGCTGCTCCTTCGGCTCCTCTTGCTGGTGACGGGGGGCTTCATGGCGGGGGCTGTGGGGGGACTCCGACCCCGTGGATGGGGCGGAGGTGTTGTGGCTGTGGTCCGCTTGGGGGTCACAGGAGTCCCATTGCACGTCGCAGCACTTCGCTTCCGGGTCTGGCAGCGGGCTCTCCAACAAACCTGGAAATACAATGGCACATTAATGACCTATGGCAGTGATGGTGAATCTATGGCACGGGTGCCACAGGTGGCAGGTGGAGTTATATCTGCTGGCAGGCGAGCCGTTGCCCTAACCCAGCTCCAATGTGCATGTATATGCCATCCAGCTGATTTTTAGCTTGCACAGAGGCTCTGGGAGGGCGTTTTTGGCTTACAGAGAGCCTCTGAGGGAATGGGGGAGAGTGTTTTTACCCTCTCCCAGATCCAGGGAAGCCTTTGGAGCTTGGGGACGGTGAAACATGAGCCTACTGGGCCCACCAGAAGTTGGAAAACAGGCCATTTCCAGCCTCCAGGGGGCCTCCAGGGGGTGGGGAAAACTGTTTTCACCCTCCCCAGGCATTGAATTATGGGTGTGGGCACTCGCGCATTTGCAATAGCGCATGCCCACGCTCTTTCGGCACCCAAGGGAAAAAAGGTCTGCCATCACTGGTCTATGCAATAGCTACAGCACTTAGAACAGTGGTTCTCAACCTGGGAGTCAGGATCCCTTGGGGGGGGTCAAATGACTGTTCTAAAGAGGTTACCTAAGACCCTGGGAAAAGACAAATTTCCCCTGGTGTTAGGAACTAAAGCTTCTATTCTGGTACCTTGGAACATATTTTTACAATCCGACCAATCAGGTATTGACAGTGGGGGTGTCCCTCTGACCTTCCTGCCAATCAGCTTAAAGCTCTGTTGGAAGAATCGGCACTAGGCTTATGGTTGGGGGCCACCACAACATGAAGAACTATATTAAAAGGTCACGGCATTAGAAAGGTTGAGAACCACTGACTTATATGCCACTACACAGGGCTTTATTTATTTATTTATTTATTAGAGTTGTATGCCGCCCCTCTCCGTAGACTCGGGGCGGCTAACAACAGTAAAAAGACAATATGAACAAATCTAATATTAAAAGTAATGTAAAAAACCCCAATTTAAGAAACCAATCATACATACGGACATACCATGCATAAATTTTATAAGCCTAGGGGGAAGGGAATATCTCAATTCCCCCATGCCTGATGACAGAGGTGGGTTTTAAGGAGCTTATGAAAGGCAAGGAGGGTGGGGGCAACTCTGATATCTGGGGGGAGTTGGTTCCAGAGGATCGGGGCCCCAACAGAGAAGGCTGTTCCCCTGGGTCCCACCAAACGACAGTTTGGTCGACAGGACCTGGAGAAGGCCAACTCTGTGGGACCTAACTGGTTCCTGGGATTCGTGCGGCAGAAGACGGTGCTTGGTCTCTAAGAGGTGTACAGTCAACCTATTTGCCCTAACCCAGCGAGGCAAAGGGAGGTCTTTCCTTACTTCCTTACTCTCACTCCTTCCTTCCTTCCCTCGTTCCTTCTTTTCCTTCCCTCCCTCCCTTCCTTCCACTCCTTCCTTCCTTCCTCCCTCCCTCCCTCCCTCCCTTCCCTCCCGTGCTCATCCCTGGGACACTTTCAAGCCCCCCTGCCCCCCCCCCCCGAGTCTTACCCGTACAGAGGAAGCCAGGCAACCCTCCATAGACCAATTCATCGTTGTCAGGCAACACGAAGGGGCACCTGGTCTCCACCTCCAGGCAGTATTGCTTGCATGGGATCCGGTGCTGGCACTGTAGTTGGGTCACATCAAAATACTCAGAGCACAGCCAAGCCTTGTAGACAGCCTGCATGGAAGGAACAAGAGTCCAGAGGCAATAATACAGTAGCAAAAACATCTGCCCGCCGCCTTTCCTCCCCCCCCCCCAAGGACCTGAATAGGGTCTATTGGGACGTAGGGATGGTCCTTGACTTACAATAGCTCAACTTACAATAGCTCAATTCAATCCTGCCACCTCTCACAATACTAGACAACAGTAGAGACATTCAAATTTCTAGGTTCTATCATATCTCAAGACCTAAAATGGTCACGCAACATCAAAAAGTCACAAAAAAAGCACAACAAACAATGTTCTTTCTGCATCAACTCAGGAAGCTCAAATTGCCCAAAGAGCTGCTGATCCAGTTTTACAAAGGAATTGCTGAGTCTGTCATCTGCACCTCAATAACTGTCTGGTTTGGTTCTGCAACCCAACAAGACCAACACAGAACTTCAGAGGAGAATCAGAATTGCAGAAAAAAACAATTGCTGCCAACCTGCCTTCCATTGAGGACCTGTATACTGCAAAAAGAGGGCTGTAAAAATATTGACTGACCCCTCGCATCCTGGACACAAACTGTTTCAACTCCTATCCTCAAAACGTCACTGCAGAGCACTGCACACCAAGACAACTAGACACAAGAACAGTTTTCCCCCCGAACGCCATCGCTAGGTTGAGAATCACTGATCTAGGATAAGTTTTGCATTAGGGAAATGTCCCAACGATCATTAAATAAAAATTAGTTTCTTTTGGTTACAGAAAATTACACCAATTTCCACAAATAAAGAAATAACTAGAAGTTAGAATGACTACCGTGATGCTAAAAAATTACAACCTTTAAATATCTCTATAAAAGGTCCTTAATATTAATACTAAAACTAAAGCCTCAAAGAAAGCTTCAAAGGGCAAAAAAAGATGTAAAAGCAGATAAAGATTAGAAAAATAAAAGAATATAATTTTGAAGAATTTGCAGCAGCAGCTCTAAGGATGAAAGGAGAAAGCAGAAAGGGAACCAAAAGAGATCTGGTTTCTGATGTTTTGGTAGACAGTTAAAGACAATTAAGTGGGGAAATTAATTAACAGAGTTCATTCTGTAGGTAGACACCCTATTATAAGTAAATACTGTAGATGAGAAAAGATAAATTCTCTGCCTGTTGAAATCAGTAACAGCACTGTTGGATGTACGTTACTCATATGTAAAGAAACCCGAGCATATAAAACTTTCACCAGAGCAATCCTTGAATACAGCTCATCTGTCTAGAACCCACACCGCATTTCGGACATAAATACATTAGAAAGTGTCCAGAGATACTTTACGAGAAGGGCCCTCCACTCCTCAGAAGAAAAAGGGGGGACATGATCGAAACATTTAAATATGTTAAAGGGTTAAATAAGGTTCAGGAGGGAAGTATTTTTAATAGGAAAGTGAACACAAGAACAAGGGGACACAATCTGAGGTTAGTTGGGGGAAAGATCAAAAGCAACGTGAGAAAATATTATTTGATTGAAAGAGTAGTAGATGCTTGGAGCTGCCGCCACTGGGATGCCCTGCCTCCGGACTTCCATTGTCAACCGAAGCGCGGGGATACCCCTGAGGCTCCCCTCGCTGGGAAACTCCACCTCCGGACTTCCGTTGTCAGCTGAAGCGCGGAGATTCCCCTGAGTGATCAACGCCTGGAACACATTACCTGTCTGTGTGGTTTATTCCCCAAACCCCAAAATCTTTAACCTCAGATTGGCTACAGTTCACCTCTCCCCTTTTCTAAGAGGTCTGTAAGGGGTGTGTGTAAGCGTATCATTGTGCCTACTGCCCCTGTCCTACTGTCCTCTTTTATCATTATTTACTACTTTTGTTATGCTTATACAAACTACAATCCTATATTTGCTCGACAAAATAATTAAATAAATAAACAAACAAACAAATACATAAACAAATAAATAAAGCAACCAAGCAAGCAAGCCCTGATGGCTTTGTGGAAGGAGTCATTCTTCTTCCTGCTTCTCTTGCCTTGAGGCTTCATTTAAATTTCCTGCCTAATTTCATTTCAATATTACTGTTTGCCCCAGAGAGAGGGTCAAGTTCAGCTCAAACCTGAGAAAACATCAATTACCTCTCACATCTATATAAATACAGTATTTATCAAAGATCTGGCAACTTCTTTTGAAGGGGGGGGGGCGCATCTCTGTGACACTCCCCAAAAAGTCATCGGTGGGGTTATGATAAAAGCTACATTTCCTTGAATCAATATTAATAGAGTTAGCGGTTGTGTTTTGCGCAACATGCTTTAATTGGGTCATGAAGTCAGAGTGTCACGCAAACAGGAAAACTGGGTCAGTTGATGCAGCCAATCAATTCCAGTGAAGGAAGCGCAAAACCCTTTTCCCCAGATGTCAGCAACACCCGTAGCTCTGTGGGTTTAGTTCACCATGAAGACCAGGCAGATGAAAACATCCAGCTCAGTGGTTCCCAACCTTTTTTTGGCCATGCCCCACCTAAGCATCTCTAGAATCCTGAGGCCTCCCCCCCCCATGACATATAATTCTTATTATTCAAAAAGTGGACTGTTCATGTGGAGGAAGCCTAAAATAATAATAATAATAATAATAA